>NC_133328.1:12533378-12836756 GCF_042186555.1 Aquarana catesbeiana | reverse complement strand
CATGAAAGCATGGATCCATCCTGACTTGTATCAACGGTTCAGGCTGGTGGTGGTGGTGTAATGGTGTGGGAGATATTTTCTTGCCACACTTTGGGCCCCTTAGTACCAACTGAGCATTGTTTAAACGCCACGGCCTACCTAAGTATTGTTGCTGACCATGTCCATCCCTTTATGACTGATGGCTCCTTCCAGCAGGATAATGCACCATGTCACAAAGCTCCAGTCATCTCAAACTGGTTTCTTGAACATGACAATAAGGTCACTGTATTCCAATGTCCTTCACAGTCACCAGATCTCAATCCAATAGAGCATCTTTGTGAAGTGGAACGGGAGATTCACATCAGGGATGTGCAGCCGACAAATCTGCAGCAACTGCGTGATGCTATCAGGTCACTATGGACCAAAATCTCTGAGGAATGTTTCCAACACCTTGTTGAATCTATGCCATGAAGAATTAAGGCAATTCTAAAGGCAAAAGCGGGTCCAACCCGGTACTAGCATGGTGTACCTAATAAAGTGGCTGGTGAGTGTATATATAGTGCTAGACCCCCCTACCACAGTGTTAGAAGAAGTAAGTGGCCCACAGGGTTCTCTTTGATGCAAATTGTGGGGCTCCAGAATATCTGTTCTGAGCAGAGAAAATTGCGTTTCCAGTCTTCTTCGGGTTTTAGAATTTTTAGATTGGGTTCTGGAGTCCAGAGCTTCAAAGAGCTGAGGAAAGGAAAAAGCCTCTAACCCTGGGTTCAGGTATTACTGAAGGCCAGCAGTCTGTGTGTGCTGGTATGACCAACCTGCATAATCGTGGGCCTGACATTGATTTAGGGGTCCACCCGGGAGACAAAAGGTCCCTGTCCAGCATCAAGGGAGTTGGATAGAGAAGCAGGTAGCTGAAAGAGAAAGAGCCGAGAGGTGCAGGGCTGCACATAAGCACAGAGAGATGCTGAGTGCTGAGAGAGATGATGTGAGGGACCAGACTAAAAACTAGAGTTGCCACCTCATCCCTTTAAACCCGAACACATATGAATTACACAGGTTCTGAGGCTAATTTAATGCAGATAAGGCACCAAGTGAGTTTAATTACCACCTTAATCAGTCACAACCTGTGTAATAAATATGTGTTCAGGTTTAAGGGGGTGAGGTAGCAACCCTACTAAAAAAACCTATGCTTGAGTCCTGAGAAGTAGTTCTGCAAGAGGAAGCCAGGAGGCTTGATATAAACCTCATTTGAGTCTAATATGATGGTGGGAACCCCTGTGAGACCAAACCTTTTCTTAGAATGTTTACTTTCTCTTTAAATATATTCATAGGTCAAATCTAGTCATGCAGTAATGTCTGTTATTTTGGGTTCAGGGTGGTGCTTAGGACCTTTGTCATTGGGCTTTTGTTTGCATCAGATGTGTTTTTTTTATTATCATACAAGTCTATGAGAAGGCAAAACTCTCTTGAAGTAGGTCAATGCAGATCAGAAAAGGTCAAATGCGCCTGTCAATGAATTCTGAATGATCTCTGAAGCCTCTCAAACTGATGTCATCAGCACAAGCCCAAAGCCCATTGACACAGGTAACCTTACAGTATCCTGTCCCTGTGGTACTTACACCGGGTTGTTATTGTCTGGAGAATTTCCAATTCGGAGCTCAGCACCCATCAACCGTTCCATTGAGCCGTCTGATCGTCCAGTGACTACAACGACATTCACTTTGTATTTCTGTTTCAGGTCTACCTTCCACCAGGGTGATGGGTCCTGATTTGTGTGGGTACAGAAGCCATGATACCAGTTGGTATCTGTCACACCATCAATTGCCTTTTTAGCATAACCAATAGGCTCCAACTGATAATCAGAAATCTGCGATGCTTCCCCGCTTCTGGCGATATTTGTGGCTGAAGAAAGAAAAAGAAAACACACTCAGTAATGTACAAAGTATTTCCATTGTTCTAAAGGGGCCTTCACCAAAAAAAGAACTGTAAACTGCAATGTTGTCAATAATTTGACTGAGACAGTGGGGTTGATTTACTATAGCTGGAGAGTGCAAAATCAGCTTCCAGGTAAATTTAGGGGTATACTTACAGTGGGGATGGAAAGTATTAAGACCCCCTTAAATTTTTCACTCTTTGTTATATTGCAGCCATTTGCTAAATCATTTAAGTTCATTTTTTTCCCTCATTAATGTACACACAGCACCCCATATTGACAGAAAAACACAGAATTGTTGACATTTTTGCAGATTTATTAAAAAAGAAAAACTGAAATATCACATGGTCCTAAGTATTCAGACCCCCACTCATATATTTAACCACTTCAGCCCCGGAAGGATTTACCCCCTTCCTGACCAGAGCACTTTTTACAATTTGGCACTGCGTCGCTTTAACTGCTAATTGCGCGGTCATGCAATGCTGTAACCAAACGAAATTTGCGTCCTTTTCTTCCCACAAATAGAGCTTTCTTTTGATGGTATTTGATCACCTCTGCCGTTTTTATTTTTTGCGCTATACACGGAAAAAGACCGAAAATTTTGAAAAAAAATGATATTTTCTACTTTTTGTTCTAAAAAAAATCCAATAAACTCAATTTTAGTCATACATTTAGGCCAAAATGTATTTGGCCACATGTCTTTGGTAAAAAAAATGTCAATAAGTGTATATTTATTGGTTTGCGCAAAAGTTATAGCGCCTACAAACTAGGGTACATTTTCTGGAATTTACACAGTCTTTAATTTATGACTGCCTATGTCATTTCTTGAGGTGCTAAAATGACAGGGCAGTACAAAACCCCCACAAATGACTCCATTTTGGAAAGTAGACACCCCAAGGAAATTGCTGAGAGGCATGTTGAGCCCATTGAATATTCATTTTTTTTGTCCCAAGTGATTGAATAATGAAAAAAAAAAAAAAAAAATTACAAAAAGTTGTCACTAAATGATATATTGCTCACACAGGCCATGGGCATATGTGGAATTGCACCCCAAAATACATTTAGCTGCTTCTCCTGAGTATGGGGATACCACATGTGTGGGACTTTTTGGGAGCCTAGCCGCATACGGGGCCCCGAAAACCAATCACTGCCTTCAGGATTTCTAAGGGCGAACATTTTTGATTTTACTCCTCACTACCTATCACAGTTTTGAAGGCCATAAAATGCCCAGATGGCACAACCCCCCCCCCAAATGACCCCATTTTGGAAAGTAGACACCCCAAGCTATTTGCTGAGAGGCATGTTGAGTCCATGGAATATTTTATATTTTGACACAAGTTGCGGGAAAGTGACAATTTATTTATTTATTTATTTATTTTTTTGCACAAAGTTGTCACTAAATGATATATTGCTCACACAGGTCATGGGCATATGTGGAATTGCACCCCAAAATACATTCTGCTGCTTCTCTTGAGTACGGGGATACCACATGTGTGGGACTTTTTAGGAGCCTAGCCGCGTACGGGACCCCGAAAACCAATCACCGCCTTCAGGATTTCTAAGGGTGTACATTTTTGATTTCACTCTTCACTGCCTATCACAGTTTCGGAGGCCATGGAATGCCCAGGTGGCACAAACCCCCCCCAAATGACCCCATTTTGGAAAGTAGACACCCCAAGCTATTTGCTGAGAGGCATGGTGAGTATTTTGCAGCTCTCATTTGTTTTTGAAAATGAAGAAAGACAAAAAAAAAAATTTTTTTTTCTTTTTTTAATTTTCAAAACTTTGTGACAAAAAGTGAGGTCTGCAAAATACTCACTATACCTCTCAGCAAATAGCTTGGGGTGTCTACTTTCCAAAATGGGGTCATTTGGGGGGGGTTTGTGCCACCTGGGCATTCCATGGCCTCCGAGACTGTGATAGGCAGTGAAGAGTGAAATCAAAAATTTACGCCCTTAGAAAGCCTGAAGGCGGTGCTTGGTTTTCGGGGTCCCATACGTGGCTAGGCTCCCAAAAAGTCTCACACATGTGGTATCCCCGTACTCAGGAGAAGCAGCAGAATGTATTTTGGGGTGTAATTTCACATATTCCCATGGCATGTTTGAGCAATATATCATTTAGTGACAACTTTGTGCAAAAAAAAAAAAAAAATAATAATAATTTGTCTCTTTCCCGCAACTTGTGTCACAATATAAAATATTCCATGGACTCGACATGCCTCTCAGCAAATAGCTTGGGGTGTCTACTTTCCAAAATGGGGTCATTTGAGGGGGGTTTGAACTGTCCTGGCATTTTATGCACAACATTTAGAAGCTTATGCCACACATCACCCACTCTTCTAACCACTTGAAGACAAAGCCCTTTCTGACACTTTTTGATTACATGAAAAAATTATTTTTTTTTGCAAGAAAATTACTTTGAACCCCCACACATTATATATTTTTTTAAAGCAAATGCCCTACAGATTAAAATGGTGGGTGTTTAATTTTTTTTTTTCACACAGTATTTGCGCAGCGATTTTTCAAACGCATTTTTTGGGGAAAAAACACACTTTTTTACATTTTAATGCACTAAAACACACTATATTGCCCAAATGTTTGATGAAATAAAAAAGATGATCTTAGGCCGAGTACATGGATACCAAACATGACATGCTTTACAATTGTGCACAAACGTGCAGTGACAACAAAATAAATACATTTTTAAAAGCCTTTAAAAGCCTTTACAGGTTACCACTTTAGATTTACAGAGGAGGTCTACTGCTAAAATTACTGCCCTCGATCTGACCGTCGCGGTGATACCTCACATGCATGGTGCAATTGCTGTTTACATTTGACGCCAGACCGACGCTTGCGTTCGCCTTAGCGCGAGAGCAGGGGGGACAGGGGTGCTTTTTTTTTTTTTTTTTTTTTCTTTATTATTTTTTTGCTTTTTTAGCTTATTTTAAAACTGTTCCTTTCATTTTTTTTTTTTTAATCATTTTTATTGTTATCTCAGGGAATGTAAATATCCCCTATGATAGCAATAGGTAGTGACAGGTACTCTTTTTTGAAAAAATTGGGGTCTATTAGACCCTAGATTTCTCCTCTGCCCTCAAAGCATCTGACCACACCAAGATCGGTATGATAAAATGCTTTCCCAATTTCCCAATGGCGCTATTTACATCCGGCGAAATCTAAGTCATAAAATGCTCGTAGCTTCCGGTTTCTTAGGCCATAGAGATGTTTGGAGCCACTCTGGTCTCTGATCAGCTCTATGGTCAGCTGGCTGAATCACCGGCTGCATTCTCAGGTTCCCTGTTGAGACAGGAGAGCCAGAGAAAAACACGGAAGACGGTGGGGGGGGGGGCATTCTCTCCCACTGCTTGTAAAAGCAGTCTAGAGGCTAATTAGCCGCTAGGATTGCTTTTACATGAAAGCCGACCGCTGGCTGAAAAGAATGATACCAAGATGATACCTAAACCTGCAAGCATCATTCTGGTATAACCACTCAAAGTCGTGAATGCTGTACCTGAAGACAAAAATATGGTTAACAATAAAGCACAGTAAACGGTAAAGTATAAAAAATTGCAGACCTGAAAAGCAAACATGATAAAACATAATAACAATAAAACATTGCAGAATAGAATACAGTAAAAAAGAGCAGAACAATAGAGAGAGAGAGAATAGAGAGAGAACAATAAAACGACAACTATTATTTTTTATTTTATATTTTTGTTTGTGTTTTTTTTTTTTTTTTTTACACTTTTTTGTAACTGTAACTTTTATAACTGTAACCGGTTCCAGGTTCGGGTCTCTCAAAATGCGATGGCATCTTGGGAGACCCTGTGAAAGTGTGCCTAGTCTGTGCAATGCTGTACCCTACGCTAATACTCAACTAGTGAATGGTAGCGTTCAAAACATTCACCAATGCAAAGACCAGGATTGTCAGGACAGGAGGGACAATAATAGCGGGTGTCACGCCTATATCCGCGCTTGCTGCAGACACGACATCTTTTTTGGGGGGGTTCGTTGGGTAGGGGTACTCGGGAGGACATAAAGAAAATGCCTCTCATGCAGCCGACTGCATTTGGTTGGGGATGTGAATGGGGGAAGTACGGGCACTGCAGAAGTGGTGGGTTCCCAATTAGGATTGGCGAATGCAGCAGGAAGGGCACTATGGGCATGACGGGCCTGTGTTTGTCTTCTTGGTGGCAGCGGGACACTACTTGTGCTTGCCACCTCACCAGCTTGAACTGCACTTATGGGACTCGCCACGTCACCAAGTGTTACTGCAGTGCTGGTTTGACTACGACCGGGGTGTACTAGGCCGCTGGCGCTTGCCAGTTCACCAAAACGCTACCAAAAAAACTGTTAACGATCGCAGGGATCAGGCCTGACTCTGCGAACGCTGCAGTTATGCATTTAGTGTTTTGTAAGTGACAGTGATCGATCGATACTGCACTTGGGTGGGCTGGGCTGGGCCGGGCGGAGGGGCAAAACGCAGGTGCTAGCAGGTATCTGTGCTGATCCCGCTAACACTGCGTTTTTGGGAACCCTAAACTGCTGGGGACGCCAGTATAGATCTGATCGGATCAGATATTGATCAGTTCAGATACTATACCACTAAGGGAGGTGTATGCTGCGTGCGTGGGTGTTAGCGCTACTGGCACTAACCTGACGCTGCCTGGGGCTGGTGCTTGCCAGTTCACCAAAACGCTACAAAAAAAACTGTTAGCGATCGCAGGGATCAGGCCTGACTCTGCGAGCGCTGCAGTTATGCGTTTAGTGTTTTGTAAGTGACAGTGATCGATCGATACTGCACTTGGGTGGGCTGGGCTGGGCCGGGCGGAGGGGTAAAACGCAGTTGCTAGCAGGTATCTGGGTTGATCCCGCTAACACTGCGTTTTTGGGAACTCTAAACTGCTGGGGACGCTAGTATAGATCTGATCGGATCAGATATTGATGCGTTCAGATACTATACCACTAAGGGAGGTGTACGGTGCGTGGGTGTTAGCGGTACTGGGACTAACCTGACGCTGCCTGGGGCTGGTGCTTGCCATTTCACCAAAATGCTACCAAAAAAACTATTAGCGATCGCAGGGATCAGGCCTGACTCTGCGAACGCTGCAGTTATGCGTTTAGTGTTTTGTAAGTGACAGTGATCGATCGATACTGCACTTGGGTGGGCTGGGCCGAGCTGGGCGGAGGGGCAAAATGCAGGTGCTAGCAGGTATCTGGGCTGATCCCGCTAACACTGTGTTTTTGGGAACCCTAAACTGCTGGGGACGCTAGTATAGATCTGATCGGATCAGATATTGATCTGTACAGATACTATACCACTAAGGGAGGCGTATGCTGCGTGCGTGGGTGTTAGCGGTACTGGCGCTAATCTGACGCTGCCTGGGGCGACGCATATCACCGTCGGGTGATCAGGGGGCTAAATCTTTATTCGGTAATAAACGGCGGGTGCCCTGACACTATAAAAAATAAACAAACTAACCAGCGTCACCCGTAACGGTTATACAGTGATCAGTGGTGAAAGGGTTAACTAGGGGGCAATCAAGGGGTTAAAACATTTATTAGGTAGTATATGGGGGTCCCTGTCGCTATAAAACGCTGACGGCGAACCTAAATATTTACGTCCCTAACTAGCGTCACCAGCGACACTAATACAGCGATCAGAAAAATGATCGCTTAGCGACACTGGTGACAGGGGGGGATCAAGGGGTTAAAACTTTATTAGGGGGGGTTAGGGGGGTACCCTAGACCTACAGGGGGCCTAACACTCACTGCCCTGACACTGTAACTGTCACAAACTGACACCAATACAGTAATCAGAAAAAAAAAAAAAAAAAACCTGCTTGGTGTCAGTTTGTGACAGGGGGGGGGTGATTGGGGGGGGATCGGGGGGCGATCGGGGGGGGGATCGGGGTGTTTAGTGTGCCTGGCATGTTCTACTGTGTGTAGTGTGTTGGTGCACTTACATTGCAGTCTTCTCTCCTCGGCCCGGAACGGAAAATACCGAGCCGAGGAGAGATGACATCATTTCCTCTGCCTCTGTGTACAATACAGAGGCAGGGAAATGATCCCATTGGCTGAGAGCGATCGCGAGGGGGGGGCCACGAATGGATGGCCTCCCCCTCACCTCCGATCGCCGGGGGAGATTTGCCGACCGCCGCAGGCACCGGGGGGGGGTCCGATCGGACCCCCCACCCGCGGGCAGGCAAGGACGTACATATACGTCCTTTTGCCTGCCCGTGCCGCTCTGTCGACGTATATAGTCGTGCGGCGGTCGGCAACTGGTTAACTCAGGTGCTGTCCATTTCTTCTGATCATTCTTGAGATGGTTCTACACCTTCATTTGAGTCCAGCTGTGTTTGATTATACTGATTGGACTTGATTAGGAAAGCCACACACCTGTCTATATAAGACCTTACAGCTCACAGTGCATGTCAGAGCAAATGAGAATCATGAGGTCAAAGGAACTGCCTGAAGAGCTCAGAGACAGAATTGTGGCAAGGCACAGATCTGGCCAAGGTTACAAAAAATTTCTGCTGCATTTAAGGTTCCTAAGAGCACAGTGGCCTCCATAATCCTTAAATGGAAGACGTTTTGGACGACCAGAACCCTTCCTAGAGCTGGCCGTCCGGCCAAACTGAGCTATCGGGGGAGAAGAGCCTTGGTGAGAGAGGTAAAGAAGAACCCAAAGATCACTGTGGCTGAGCTCCAGAGATGCAGTTGGGAGATGGGAGAAAGTTGTAGAAAGTCAACCATCACTGCAGCCCTCCACCAGTCGGGGCTTTATGGCAGAGTGGCCCAACGGAAGCCTCTCCTCAGTGCAAGACACATGAAAGCCCGCATGGAGTTTGCTAAAAAACACCTGAAGGACTCCAAGATGGTGAGAAATAAGATTCTCTAGTCTTATGAGACCAAGATAGAACTTTTTGGCCTCAATTCTAAGCGGTACGTGTGGAGAAAACCAGGCATTGCTCATCACCTGTCCAATACAGTCCTAACAGTGAAGCATGGTGGTGGCAGCATCATGCTGTGGGGGTGTTTTTCAGCTGCAGGGACAGGACGACTGGTTGCAATCAAGGGAAAGATGAATGCGGCCAAATACAGGGATATCTTGGATGAAAACTTTCTCCAAGTGCTCAGGACCTCAGACTGGGCCAAAGGTTTACCTTCCAACAAGACAATGACCCTAAGCACACAGCTAAAATAACGAAGGAGTGGCTTCACAACAACTCCGTGACTGTTCTTGAATGGCCCAGTCAGAGCCTTGACTTAAACCCAATTGAGCATCTCTGGAGAGACCTTAAAATGGCCGTCCACCAACGTTTACCATCCAACCTGACAGAACTGGAGAGGATCTGCAAGGAGGAATGGCAGAGGTTCCCCAAATCCAGGTGTGAAAAACTTGTTGCATCTTTACCCAAAAAGACTCATGGCTGTATTAGATCAAAAGGGGCTTCTACTAAATACCGAGCAAAGGGTCTGAATACTTAGGACCATGTGATATTTCAGTTTTTCTTTTTTACTAAATCTGCAAAAATGTCAACAATTCTGTGTTTTTCTGTCAATATGGGGTGCTGTGTGTACATTAATGAGGAAAAAAAATGAACTTAAATGATTTTAGCAAATGGCTGCAATATAACAAAGAGTGAAAAATTTTAAGGGGGTCTGAATACTTTCCGTCCCCACTGTATTTTAACCAAATTAAAAATATGGATCGTGAAAATGAATTTTTATGTTGTCGGTTTTTCCAGCATGTCACCTTTTTCTGTAGGCACTTGTAGTCATCCGCAGCGGCAATGCAAGTGGAGGAGAAAGTCGAAAGGAAACCAGTTCCCCTATGGTCTCCTTGGTCACAGAGAGGTGGCATCTGATTGGATGCTGGCATCCCATATGGCATTGGTGGACAGCTTGGGCCAGTAAGAGTCTATTCAAGACCCTGGCTCCCGGGTTTGGTATGCATTTCATGTGTGACTAGAGTAGGGAAAGGTCACCCATCTGTCAGCGACAGTGATTAGCATCAGGGAGAGGTTCCAGATGAGTAGGGGGAAGTGCAGGGACATGCCATCCTTCTTGGAATCCTCCCCACTTGGATATGGACCGGCCAAGCCACATTCCGCCCCTCAAAACAAGTGCTGTCAGCACACCGGAGACCTTACAATACTACTCCTCGCTGTTTCATCCTGTAAGTGTTCCCAGTTGCTGCCACTTTTAGGTTGGCTCCGTTCCCTTGCAGGGTCCCTGGAGCCACCCTTATGAGCATGTTTCCACCCAGAATTGCACCTAAACGTGCCACTACTTCACACAGGCAACGCGAAGCTCCATGAATGGATAGTTTCCCAGCTGTCTTTCCCGGGATTGATTGGCAGCTAAAGCTGATTGCTGGTCATGCATACACTTGTGTCATATGGTGCTAACGGCAATGAGATATCTTATGCTTTTTTTTATGTTTACAGTGAAGATTCTAATTATTGGCATCCAATCTGGAAAACCCAATTTTAATTTCTTATCGTACATCACGGGACACAGACCCATAGTAGTTACTATGTGGGTTATAGGCCACCTTCAGGTGATGGACACTGGCACACCCTAAGACAGGAAGTCCACTCCCTATATAACCCCTCCCACTACTGAGAGTACCTCAGTTTTTTCGTCAGTGTCTAAGGTGTTGGTCACGAGTGAAGATGTGCTATGCTGAGCTCCACTGGAGAAATCCTTGCTGGGGCTAGCTATGCAGCCGGATCCTTTCAAAGTGTCTTTTAGGCCGAATTGAATGGTACCCAGGCCTCTCGTCCGAAGAAACAAGGTTTTGCCTGTAAACGCTTCTCTTTTTAGAGAACTGGATCCCGGGATCCAGTATTTTTGGTATTAAGGCCATAAAGTTTTACTGGCGGGATGCTATTAGAGGTCCAGGATTGTGGGTTCCCCAAGGGTCCCCGGCTCCTGAAGGTTTGTTAACGGAACCCACCGTGAAGGGTGAAGATTGGGTCTGTTGGTTTTTACAGAAAACTCTGCGGCGGGAAAGATAAGTGGAGTTTTCTAAGAAATTTTAAAATTTTCTTATGAAATGTCTCCTTTAGTTAGTAAATGTTGTCATGCCTAAGTATCACTACTGGGGGCTGTATAGAGCACATACCTTCTCATGATTGCTCAAAGAGATCACTCTGTGTCCGGAACAGCAGGCTTCTTTTTTTCTCCACCTAGCAGCAGACTTCTGGTAAGTCTGGGGGGGTTTCCTCTTCACCAGACACCCCCACCTGTGCTGTACTCTCCCCCTCTTCATGAGGAAGAGCATCAGGAGAAAACAAACAAAAAAAAAACGATCAGCACACCGCCCTACTCGGCAGCTTCCAGGCTCTCTCCTCGCCATTTTTTTCCCCTCACAGAACAATCCCGTAGGATCAGAGGCCCGCGTTCTTTTTACAAAAAGGGAAGGGGGGCCAAAGGCGACCGAGGGGGGAGGGGCATAGCACAGAGTTGGCGTCCTCCAACGTCCAGCGTGGGAATGTGTTTTTTAAAAGCACCATTATTGCTGCTGCAAGCTGACGGAGGGACACAAGAGCAAAGAGGGGCATTAGAGAGGTTTGGTGACACAGGCATTCCTTTTGACACATTTACTATTGCATCAGGCTGAGCATTAATAGCAGCTGCAGGGCTGGACTATTGCTCAAGCAGTGGATGCATTCCTTCTGGTAGTACCTCTGCTTTGTGCATCGGGTTATGGTTGGAAGGGGAGGTAAAAACACCTCAAAAAAGGGCTATAGAAAGACTTCTACAGCCACAAGGAAGCCTAGAACCATCTCAAAAAAGATGGCATCCTCCCCTGAGAGTGATATGGCTGGTCAGAGTGAGCCATCAGGGACGTCGGGTGTTGCAGCTGCTGTTAACACTGCAGCCCCTGTATATATTACGGAAGAGATTTTTTCCTCAACCATTTTAGGCTTGGAACAAAAGATTGATGCGTTAATCACATCCCAGAGTGGGACTAAGTGTAACAGGTCCCCTTCCATTACCCAGGACCCTCAAACTGAGGGACAAGGGGCGAGAGATAACGAGTTTCTCTCAGGGGACCAGGAAGAGGCTGATGACTCCTCTTCCGAAGAGTCTAATACGGAAGGATCGGGTTCACAAGAAAGGTTGTTGGTACAATCTCTCACTGAATTGGTCCGCTCCACATTTTTGCTGCCAGTAGCGGAGTCAGTCGATGAGACCACTTCTTGTTTGGGTTCGCTAAAGCCTCCCCAAGCTATTCATGCTTTTTCTATCCAGCTGTTTTGGATCCCAGACAAGTGTCTGAATGAGTTATCTGCACCTGGCCTAATTTCAAATATATATATATATTTGTGCACGAATTTGAAGAATCACACTGACACAAGCTTCTCAGTTAAAATGAACCTTCCATGTTATTGCTTTTGGTGTATGGTGGCTTTATAGTAAAACTTAAGCCATTGTTTGCAAAAGCATCATCATAGTCTAGTTGTGCTGGCATCTGTGGATTGGCTGATCCATATCTAAGGGTCTTCTGGACAGTTTCATCCAGGTTTTCTGTTGAGGTCAGACTTGTGGACTCCTGGACTCACTCGATGGGAGGGGGTCTCTAGTTACCTCATTTGAGTAAGGAGATTCAGCATTTATATGTATACATAATAGAAATAGTCATTTTATCAAAGCTTTAATCAATCCATAACATTCATTACTAAAAAGCTTATGTATTCTGAGGGGAGATGGGCGGAGCAGACATGCATTGTTAGAGCTCCACACCGCTGAGGAGAGAAGAGAAGGACAAAGCGGAGCCTGCAGACTCAAAAGGTATCCATTTGAACCTTTTTGCCCCTGGGAACAAACTGTGAAAGTTTGGGCAGGAAATATGGTACTGGGAGGAAACCGTGGCAGAAATAAAAATCACCTCACAAAGAGCTCACAGGCACTCACTGCAGCTGAAGCAGCTCCAGTCACCTCACAAGATACAGCATCAGGGAGCTCTCACAGACAGAAAATGTCACAGCAAGACTCTCCATTTGAGTCAGATACAGAACAAATCCTCTCACAAACTTCTCCACAAGCCTCCTCAGCATCCCCAGAAATATTATTACAATTTGAAAAGATACTTCATAAGGCTTTAAAACAAACCTCAGACCAAATAACAAAAAGCCTAACCAAAGAAATAAGAGAGCTGGGAAACCGCACCGCAGCCTTAGAAATAAAAATGGATGAAATTGAAATTACAACCCAAGAAAATATAACAGAATTGGAACAATTAAAAGAAGAGAATTTAATACTTCAAACTAAGCTCGAAGATTACGAAAATAGAGCCAGACGTTCAAACTTGCGCATAAGGGGAATACCTGAAACTGTGACAGACCTGCAATCTACTATTACTGCTCTATTACAAGAACTAAAGCCAGATATCCCTATTGAACGTTTAGAACTGGACAGAGTACACAGAGCCCTCACAGCCAAAAAGAAAGATGGACCCCCACGTGATATAATCACAAAATTTCATTATTACAGAACGAAAGAACAAATACTAATTGCTGCAAGAGAAAAAAAGGAACTTAATTTTCAAGGACACAATTATCAAATTTTTGCTGACCTATCCCAACTTACTATTACTAAAAGACGATCCATGAAACCCCAACTAATGGAACTGCAACGCCACAACATTGTGTATCAATGGGGCTTCCCCTTTTCAGTCAGATTTAACCACCAAGGTACAATTTACAGAAGCAGATCAGCAGATGAACTACAACAAACCCTTTTAAAATTAAATCTGACAGAACCCACAAGCAGCAACACTCCCACACGCAGAAGAATGGCATCATCTTCACCTTCAGGCAGCACCCAGAAAATTCCAGAACAAAATGGGAATCATCATTCTCACAAAAGAGGCCGTTATGCCACATCATCCATGGACCAAGAAGATTCAATGGACTGACATCCTAATTCCTGATATCTCTTCATTTATTATACTAAGAGATGGTTCTCTATAAAAAACCTGTATTTATAACTGAATGTAACTGCATTCTGATAGTCACACACTGTGTGGGATCATGTTACATTCCAGTTATATTTCTTATTAAAAAATGCACAATCGTGATAAATTGTGTGAGTGATTCTGCGCAACCATTAATCAATCCATAATGCTAATAAAAACTGCACACCTAAAAGAAATTTTTTCACAATAAAAAAACATAATAAATACAAACGTGCATCAAAAGTGAGTGTCCTTCAATGATGGGAAAGACATAAAACGTGAATCAAAGTGACTTGGTGCTAATCAATCACATAAATCACATAAAAAACATATAAGCTGTGACTGGTAAGTGAACATGCGTTGCTAGGTGATCTGGTGACTGTTCGTGGCAATGGATGTCCACTAGGGGCTCCCAGAACTCTCACTTTAGTGACACAATAAAAGTGCCTATGTGCTTTCGGTAGATCTGTGCTTGTTCTGGTCCAGTAGTAGTGGTGGCGTCCTAATCCATCTTAGGGGAGACAGCACTTCCTCCAATATATGGGCTCCATATAAGGGTGATTAAAAGTAAAGGACTCCGATAGTGTAATATTGTTAAGCCAAGGAATTTATTAAAATATAATAGCTGCTTACATAAAAGTAAACGACAAAGCGCCAAACAACAGTGGAACGAGCGTATTAGCGGTACCCGCTACGTCACTTCCGGTCCGCGCTACATATTTCCGGTTACGTCCTACGTGTTACGTCATATCACGTGACTTCTTCATGGCCCTGAAGAAGTCACGTGATATGACGTAACGCGTAGGACGTAACCGGAAATACGTAGCGCGGACCGGAAGTGACGTAGCGGGTACCGCTAATACGCTCGTTCCACTGTTGTTTGGCGCTTTGTCGTTTACTTTTATGTAAGCAGCTATTATATTTTAATAAATTCCTTGGCTTAACAGTATTACACTATCGGAGTCCTTTACTTTTAATCACCCTTATATGGAGCCCATATATTGGAGGAAGTGTTGTCTCCCCTAAGATGGATTAGGACGCCACCACTACTACTGGACCAGAACAAGCATAGATCTACCGAAAGCACATAGGCACTTTTATTGTGTCACTAAGGTGAGAGTTCTGGGAGCCCCTAGTGGACATCCATTGCCACGAACAGTCACCAGATCACCTAGCAACGCATGTTCACTTACCAGTCACAGCTTATATGTTTTTTATGTGATTTATGTGATTGATTAGCACCAAGTCACTTTGATTCACGTTTTATGTCTTTCCCATCATTGAAGGACACTCACTTTTGATGCACGTTTGTATTTATTATGTTTTTTTATTGTGAAAAAATTTCTTTTAGGTTTGCAGTTTTTATTAGCATTATGGATTGATTAATGGTTGCGCAGAATCACTCACACAATTTATCACGATTGTGCATTTTTTAGTTTCATTAATAGTGAGGGGTGTTCACTATATTTGATTTTGCCGCATCATTATTATTATTATTTTATTTTTATTCTTATTTTTCACACGGCCTATACTTAGTAGCGCAGAAGTCTATCTTAGGATATATTTCTTATTGCTTCTGATTCATATAGCCTTAGAATATATAAGTGAAATAAGGAAATTCTTGTTCAGTTATATATTATCAGGTAATAACAATAGATTTATTACTTTTTAGGACAAATATGTTCAATAATCCAGAAGTAATGGAAGCTTTTTCTTTTTTTTCTTAAAACAAATATATTATTACCTAACTAGTTCCTAGAATTATGTTTTTGTTTATTCTAATCTGAAGCAATACAACCTCAATTTTATGAGTTAACATATCTAAACAGTTACATATGAATAAAATATGTAATTGTTTACTCTAAAAGGGTTAAAATCCCAAAATAATTCAAACTATCTTCATCAATACCAAAGTTATTAACAGTACCTTTCTAACTGAATTATTTAGCCTAGGGCAAGACTAACCATATACAACCACCCTGGAATAAATAATTTCAACAAAAACTATATTTTGCACTCCAATTAATGAAACATCATTTTGATGTCTTTTGACATAGCACTTCTCTCCTGTAAGCGGAAGATCCGTGTACCCCCATTAGCCCTCCTCATTCTCCCAACCATATTATGTGGGAGTGTGACGAAGGCACTTATTCCCCCGAGAGAGATATTTATTCTCTTTCACGGGTAAATTGTGATTACTTGCAAAAAATAATTTATACAATGTATCATCTAATCTCATATGTTTTTTGTTTACTCTTTACTCCAGAATTCACTGGTTTCTTTTCTATCTTTTCATCTCTTCAGTCCACACAGGTTGATCTGCGCAGTCAGCTCTGCATAACAAAAAGTAAGTCAAAACTATTTGATCTATTGCCATGGCACCACTGAATATACTCTCCCTGAATGTTCAGGGAATAAATGTCCCTCAAAAAAGGACCAAAGTCTTCCGTACTTTCCATAACAAGAAGGCTCACATAGTATGCCTCCAAGAAACACACTTCACCAAAGATTCTACTCCAAAATATATTTCTCCTTTTTATCAACAAATTTACACGGCTTCTGCCTGTACCAAGCAAAGGGAAACTCTAATTGCATTTCACCGATCCACACCATTCACCTTATCATCAGAAATTAAAGACCCAGAAGGTAGATACCTGATACTCATGGGTTATATAATGGATACAGCAATCACGGTGATTTCCTACTACGCTCCTAACAAACAACCTACACCATTCCTCTCACATATATTACAAGTGATTAATACACACAAAATAGGAACAGTGATAATGTGTGGGGATTCGAACCAGGTCCTCCTCCCATTTCTAGATAAATCACCTTTTACACCATCCAAAATAACCTCTAGATTACCTTTTTCTCAACTTCTTTCCAAATACAATCTGGTAGATTCGTGGAGAGAAAGTAACCCAATGAAAAAGAAATTCACTTATTTCTCGCACCCTCATCAAACCTTCACCAGAATAGATCATATTTTTCTAACAATAGGAATGCTACCAGAAATTATTGCATCAGATATAATTCCGATTCCGTGGTCTGACCATAATGCAGTATACACTACTATAGCCTCAGCCATACCAAAAGCGCATGACCCAACGTGGTACTTACCGGACATAATGCTCAAACACCCACTACATCAGATGGCCATTGAACAAGCTTTAAAGGAATACATAACAATTAATAATACAACAGACATCTCCCCAATAACACTGTGGGAAGCTCATAAGCCTGTCTTGCGTGGTACAATACAAAGACAAATGGCACTATTTAAACGGGAACGCAAAAATCTAGCAAAAAAACTAGAACTCAATTTTAATGCAGCCTACATATCATTTCAAGATAATCCATCTCAGAGTACAAAATCTCATCTGGAAAAATCTAGATTGGAATACGATCTATTTCTCACTGAGTCAGTTGATAAATCCCTTAAACGCTCCAAACACAATTTCTACATGAATACAAACAAACCAGATACATATTTGGCTCGGGCATTAAATTCAACTAACAAATCTTTCAAACCAATACGTTTGAAATTATCAAAAAATTTTTATACTTGTAATCCAGTTAAAATAGTCCATAAATTTCACTCACATCTCGCAACTTTATACAAGACAAACAATGAATTTAATCCTACAGAGGCTGAATCCTTCTTCTCAAAAATAACCTTACCTGAGTTATCTCAGAATCAAAAAAGCAGTTTGGATGAGCCTATAACTATAGATGAAGTTGCTAACGCCATAAAAGACCTAAAACTTAACAAAAGACCAGGCCCAGACGGCTACTCGGCTTTATACTATAAAACATTCTCAGAAATACTCTCTCCCATTCTCACTGAAACTTTTAACAAACTTCTAGATGGACATTCTTTTCGGCAAGAAACACTAATGGCAATTGTTTGTATGATCCCAAAACCCCTTTCTGATGATACTTCCTGTGTGAATTATCGGCCTATCTCTCTGTTAAACCTTGATATTAAATTATTAGCAAAAATAATAGCAAAACGCCTCAATAGCATTATAGGAAAATTAATACATAGAGATCAAGTAGGCTTCATGCCAAATAGACAGGCAGGTGATAATATACGCAGGGCAGTGTTATTGGCACATATTGCTAAAAAACGGAAAATCCCTTTATGTTTTCTATCTCTCGATATTAAGAGGGCATTTGACACAGTATCCTGGCAATATATGCAATATTCATTACAAAAATGGGGTTTTGGACCCCACTTTTTAACATGGATCAAAGCATTATATAATAAACCCAAAGCCTATATAAAATATGCTGGATACAAATCTGATGCCTTTAATATCGAAAGAGGTACCCGACAGGGTTGCCCATTATCTCCCTTATTATTTGCCCTTATACTCAAACCCATGGCCCAATACATCAGAACAAACCAAACTATAACTGGCATTGAAGTAGGAGGTATTACACACAAATTATGTATATTTGCAGACGATATATTACTTTTTCTATCATCACCACAGGTCTCTGGTCCTAACTTAATACCAGCTCTTGATGGATTTGCAGCCCTATCCGGCCTTATGATTAATCCTAAGAAATGCCTAGTGCTTAATATTTCACTCACAAACATGGAATTGATCCCGGCTAGGGCTGCACTCCCATTCACATGGGCAGAAAAATCAATCCCATATCTTGGAATTCATTTAACAGCATCTCATTCTGACTTATTCTCAACCAATTATCCTCCTGTATTAAGACAGATCACAAACCTAATAAAACAATGGTCTCAACTTCCTTTATCCTGGATAGGGAAGAATAATGCAATCAAGATGACTATTCTACCCAAATTGCTTTATCTATTCAGAGTCCTCCCTATTCCAATTCCTTCCTATTTTTTGAGAATAGTACAAAAAAGAGCAACTTCGTTTATATGGGGCTCTTCTAAACCACGTATACCTATACACACACTACATCTTCCCAAAAATAAAGGAGGCCTGGGATACCCTAATTTTACTAACTACTACAGAGCAGCACATTTGGCCAGTCTGTCCAAATACCATGCAAAACAGGAAATCCCATTATGGGTATTTATAGAGGCTTCAGAAAATGACCCTCTATTAATATCAAACTTATTATGGCTTGATCCTAAAGACCGCTTTAAAATTCATAATCCCATAACTAAACACTTCTTATCTCTCTGGGATAAACTAAAAACCAAATATCAGTTACAATCTCCACACAATCCTCTCCTTTCTTTTATCAGAAATCCGGTCTTTTATCCGGCATGGATCTACCCAAATTCTTTTAAAGCTTGGACAACATCAGGCATTCAGACACTAAATGACTTCATAGCATCTAAATCATTCCTTTCATTCCCATCGCTTAGAGAAAAATATGATCTACCAAACTCTGAGATATTTAGATATCTCCAAATCAAAAACTTCTATACACCATTCCTAAAGGGGGATACACCATTATCCCAATTATCCATTTTTGAATCAATCTGTACAAAAGATCCATTTGCTAAAGGTACAATTTCATCAATTTATAATCAATTATATGGAGTAGCAAATCTTAATAGACCCTCTTACGTTCACAGGTGGGAGGAGGACCTGGGACGATCTTTAGAAGACACGGACTGGTCTAACATATGGCTCACATCTAAGTCATCTTCACCCAACATCTTCGCACTGGAGACAAATTATAAAGTCCTAACTCGCTGGTACCTTGTACCCGCTAGAGTGGCAAAATATTCACCTAATACCTCAGCTCTTTGTTTTCGAGGATGCCCAGAAATAGGCACACATTTACACAAATGGTGGACGTGCCCAGTAATCCAAACCTTCTGGAAGGAAGTCTTCGTGATTGCATCTAAAATATTTTAAAAAATAATACAACCAGATCCATATATAAATCTACTTAATCTAAAACCGGAATGGTTAACACTCTCTCAATTCAAACTTATGATCCAACTAATAACGGCTGCAAAACAAACAGTGGCCGAGGCATGGAAATCTCCTACATTGGTACTAGCAGAAACAATTCACAGAATGAATAATACAATGTCCCATGCTAAGATGGTAGCCATCGATCAAAATCAAATTCCAAAATTTGAAAAACTTTGGCATCCTTGGATAAAACAACAGTTCCTGTCAAACTTCAATGACTCTGTCCTGTTGCCATGGTAACAGATTAAATGACTTACAGAGACACCCATTCTAAGGCTTCCAAGAGAACTAAAAAGAATAATAAACTGACGAGCGGGACAACCTTGTGGACCATACCTCTACCTTTCTACCCTTTTTCTTCTTTCTCTTTCCTTTTCTCCACCTTACGATTAACCACTTGAGCCCCGGACCATTATGCTGCCTAAGGACCAGAGGTCTTTTTCCAATTTGGCACTGCGTCGCTTTAACTGCTAATTGCGCGGTCATGCAATGCTGTAACCAAACGAAATTTGCGTCCTTTTCTTCCCACAAATAAAGCTTTCTTTTGATGGTATTTGATCACCTCTGCAGTTTTTATTTTTTGCGCTATAAACGGAAAAAGGCCGAAAATTTTGAAAAAAAATGATATTTTCTACTTTTTGTTATAAAAAAAATCCAATAAACTAAATTTTAGTCATACATTTAGGCCAAAATGTATTCGGCCACATGTCTTTGGTAAAAAAAATGTCAATAAGCATATATTTATTGGTTTGCGCAAAAGTTATAGCGTCTACAAACTAGGGTACATTTTCTGTAATTTACACAGCTTTTAGTTTATGACTGCCTATGTCATTTCTTGAGGTGCTAAAATGGCAGGGCAGTACAAAACCCCCCCCAAATGACCCCATTTTGGAAAGTAGACACCCCAAGGAAATTGCTGAGAGGCATGTTGAACCCATTGAATATTTATTTTTTTTGTCCCAAGTGATTGAATAATGACAAAAAAAAAAAAAATATTTACAAAAAGTTGTCACTAAATGATATATTGCTCACACAGGCCATGGGCATATGTGGAATTGCACCCCAAAATACATTCAGCTGCTTCTCCTGAGTATGGGGATACCACATGTGTGGGACTTTTTGGGAGCTTAGCCGCGTACGGGGCCCCGAAAACCAAGCACCGCCTTCAGGATTTCTAAGGGTGTAAATTTTTGATTTCACTCTTCACTGCCTATCACAGTTTCGGAGGCCATGGAATGCCCAGGTGGCACAAAACCCCCCCAAATGACCCCATTTTGGAAAGTAGACACCCCAAGCTATTTGCTGAGAGGCATATTGAGTCCATGGAATATTTTATATTTTGACAAAAGTTGCGGGAAAGTGACATTTTTTTTTTTTTGCACAAAGTTGTCACTAAATGATATATTGCTCACACAGGCCATGGGCATATGTGGAATTGCACCCCAAAATACATTTAGCTGCTTCTCCTGAGTATGGGGATACCACATGTGTGGGACTTTTTGGGAGCCTAGCCGCGTACGGGGCCCCGAAAACCAATCACCGCCTTCAGGATTTCTAAGGGTGAAAATTTTTGATTTCACTCTTCACTGCCTATCACAGTTTCGGAGGCCATGGAATGCCCAGGTGGCACAAACCCCCCCCAAATGACCCCATTTTGGAAAGTAGACACCCCAAGCTATTTGCTGAGAGGCATGGTGAGTATTTTGCAGCTCTCATTTGTTTTTGAAAATGAAGAAAGACAAGAAAAAACTTTTTTTTTTTTCTTTTTTCAATTTTCAAAACTTTGTGACAAAAAGTGAGGTCTGCAAAATACTCACTATACCTCTCAGCAAATAGCTTTGGGTGTCTACTTTCCAAAATGGGGTCATTTGGGGGGGGTTTGTGCCACCTGGGCTTTCCATGGCCTCCGAAACTGTGATAGGCAGTGAAGAGTGAAATCAAAAATTCACGCCCTTAGAAAGCCTGAAGGCGGTGCTTGGTTTTCGGGGTTCCGTACGCGGCTAGGCTCCCAAAAAGTCTCACACATGTGGTATCCCCGTACTCAGGAGAAGCAGCAGAATGTATTTTGGGGTGTAATTTCACATATTTCCATGGCATGTTTGAGCAATATATCATTTAGTGACAACTTTGTGCAAAAAAAAAAAAAAAATTGTCTCTTTCCCGCAACTTGTGTCGCAATATAAAATATTCCATGGACTCGACATGCCTCTCAGCAAATAGTTTGGGGTGTCTACTTTCCAAAATGGGGTCATTTGGGGGGGTTTTGAACTGTCCTGTTCTTCATGGCCCTGAAGAAGTCACGTGATATGACGTAACGCGTAGGACGTAACCGGAAATACGTAGCGCGGACCGGAAGTGACGTAGCGGGTACGGCTAATACGCTCGTTCCACTGTTGTTTGGCGCTTTGTCGTTTACTTTTATGTAAGCAGCTATTATATTTTAATAAATTCCTTGGCTTAACAATATTACACTATCGGAGTCCTTTACTTTTAATCACCCTTATATGGAGCCCATATATTGGAGGAAGTGTTGTCTCCCCTAAGATGGATTAGGACGCCACAACTACTACTGGACCAGAACAAGCATAGATCTACCGAAAGCACATAGGCACTTTTATTGTGTCACTAAGGTGAGAGTTCTGGGAACCCCTAGTGGACATCCATTGCCACGAACAGTCACCAGATCACCTAGCAACGCATGTTCACTTACCAGTCACAGCTTATATGTTTTTTATGTGATTTATGTGATTGATTAGCACCAAGTCACTTTGATTCACGTTTTATGTCTTTCCCATCATTGAAGGACACTCACTTTTGATGCACGTTTGTATTTATTATGTTTTTTTATTGTGAAAAAATTTCTTTTAGGTGTGCAGTTTTTATTAGCATTATGGATTGATTAATGGTTGCGCAGAATCACTCACACAATTTATCACGATTGTGCATTTTTTAGTTTCATTAATAGTGAGGGGTGTTCACTATATTTGATTTTGCCGCATCATTATTATTTTATTTTTATTCTTATTTTTCACACGGCCTATACTTAGTAGCGCAGAAGTCTATCTTAGGATATATTTCTTATTGCTTCTGATTCATATAGCCTTAGAATATATAAGTGAAATAAGGAAATTCTTGTTCAGTTATATATTATCAGGTAATAACAATAGATTTATTACTTTTTAGGACAAATATGTTCAATAATCCAGAAGTAATGGAAGCTTTTTCTTTTTTTTCTTAAAACAAATATATTATTACCTAACTAGTTCCTAGAATTATGTTTTTGTTTATTCTAATCTGAAGCAATACAACCTCAATTTTATGAGTTAACATATCTAAACAGTTACATATGAATAAAATATGTAATTGTTTACTCTAAAAGGGTTAAAATCCCAAAATAATTCAAACTATCTTCATCAATACCAAAGTTATTAACAGTACCTTTCTAACTGAATTATTTAGCCTAGGGCAAGACTAACCATATACAACCACCCTGGAATAAATAATTTCAACAAAAACTATATTTTGCACTCCAATTAATGAAACATCATTTTGATGTCTTTTGACATAGCACTTCTCTCCTGTAAGCGGAAGATCCGTGTACCCCCATTAGCCCTCCTCATTCTCCCAACCATATTATGTGGGAGTGTGACGAAGGCACTTATTCCCCCGAGAGAGATATTTATTCTCTTTCACGGGTAAATTGTGATTACTTGCAAAAAATAATTTATACAATGTATCATCTAATCTCATATGTTTTTTGTTTACTCTTTACTCCAGAATTCACTGGTTTCTTTTCTATCTTTTCATCTCTTCAGTCCACACAGGTTGATCTGCGCAGTCAGCTCTGCATAACAAAAAGTAAGTCAAAACTATTTGATCTGTTGCCATGGCACCACTGAATATACTCTCCCTGAATGTTCAGGGAATAAATGTCCCTCAAAAAAGGACCAAAGTCTTCCGTACTTTCCATAACAAGAAGGCTCACATAGTATGCCTCCAAGAAACACACTTCACCAAAGATTCTACTCCAAAATATATTTCTCCTTTTTATCAACAAATTTACACGGCTTCTGCCTGTACCAAGCAAAGGGGAACTCTAATTGCATTTCACCGATCCACACCATTCACCTTATCATCAGAAATTAAAGACCCAGAAGGTAGATACCTGATACTCATGGGTTATATAATGGATACAGCAATCACGGTGATTTCCTACTACGCTCCTAACAAACAACCTACACCATTCCTCTCACATATATTACAAGTGATTAATACACACAAAATAGGAACAGTGATAATGTGTGGGGATTCGAACCAGGTCCTCCTCCCATTTCTAGATAAATCACCTTTTACACCATCCAAAATAACCTCTAGATTACCTTTTTCTCAACTTCTTTCCAAATACAATCTGGTAGATTCGTGGAGAGAAAGTAACCCAATGAAAAAGAAATTCACTTATTTCTCGCACCCTCATCAAACCTTCACCAGAATAGATCATATTTTTCTAACAATAGGAATGCTACCAGAAATTATTGCATCAGATATAATTCCGATTCCGTGGTCTGACCATAATGCAGTATACACTACTATAGCCTCAGCCATACCAAAAGCGCATGACCCAACGTGGTACTTACCGGACATAATGCTCAAACACCCACTACATCAGATGGCCATTGAACAAGCTTTAAAGGAATACATAACAATTAATAATACAACAGACATCTCCCCAATAACACTGTGGGAAGCTCATAAGCCTGTCTTGCGTGGTACAATACAAAGACAAATGGCACTATTTAAACGGGAACGCAAAAATCTAGCAAAAAAACTAGAACTCAATTTTAATGCAGCCTACATATCATTTCAAGATAATCCATCTCAGAGTACAAAATCTCATCTGGAAAAATCTAGATTGGAATACGATCTATTTCTCACTGAGTCAGTTGATAAATCCCTTAAACGCTCCAAACACAATTTCTACATGAATACAAACAAACCAGATACATATTTGGCTCGGGCATTAAATTCAACTAACAAATCTTTCAAACCAATACGTTTGAAATTATCAAAAAATGTTTATACTTGTAATCCAGTTAAAATAGTCCATAAATTTCACTCACATCTCGCAACTTTATACAAGACAAACAATGAATTTAATCCTACAGAGGCTGAATCCTTCTTCTCAAAAATAACCTTACCTGAGTTATCTCAGAATCAAAAAAGCAGTTTGGATGAGCCTATAACTATAGATGAAGTTGCTAACGCCATAAAAGACCTAAAACTTAACAAAAGACCAGGCCCAGACGGCTACTCGGCTTTATACTATAAAACATTCTCAGAAATACCCTCTCCCATTCTCACTGAAACTTTTAACAAACTTCTAGATGGACATTCTTTTCGGCAAGAAACACTAATGGCAATTGTTTGTATGATCCCAAAACCCCTTTCTGATGATACTTCCTGTGTGAATTATCGGCCTATCTCTCTGTTAAACCTTGATATTAAATTATTAGCAAAAATAATAGCAAAACGCCTCAATAGCATTATAGGAAAATTAATACATAGAGATCAAGTAGGCTTCATGCCAAATAGACAGGCAGGTGATAATATACGCAGGGCAGTGTTATTGGCACATATTGCTAAAAAACGGAAAATCCCTTTATGTTTTCTATCTCTCGATATTAAGAGGGCATTTGACACAGTATCCTGGCAATATATGCAATATTCATTACAAAAATGGGGTTTTGGACCCCACTTTTTAACATGGATCAAAGCATTATATAATAAACCCAAAGCCTATATAAAATATGCTGGATACAAATCTGATGCCTTTAATATCGAAAGAGGTACCCGACAGGGTTGCCCATTATCTCCCTTATTATTTGCCCTTATACTCAAACCCATGGCCCAATACATCAGAACAAACCAAACTATAACTGGCATTGAAGTAGGAGGTATTACACACAAATTATGTATATTTGCAGACGATATATTACTTTTTCTATCATCACCACAGGTCTCTGGTCCTAACTTAATACCAGCTCTTGATGGATTTGCAGCCCTATCCGGCCTTATGATTAATCCTAAGAAATGCCTAGTGCTTAATATTTCACTCACAAACATGGAATTGATCCCGGCTAGGGCTGCACTCCCATTCACATGGGCAGAAAAATCAATCCCATATCTTGGAATTCATTTAACAGCATCTCATTCTGACTTATTCTCAACCAATTATCCTCCTGTATTAAGACAGATCACAAACCTAATAAAGCAATGGTCGCAACTTCCTTTATCCTGGATAGGGAAGATTAATGCAATCAAGATGACTATTCTACCCAAATTGCTTTATCTATTCAGAGTCCTCCCTATTCCAATTCCTTCCTATTTTTTGAGAATAGTACAAAAAAGAGCAACTTCGTTTATATGGGGCTCTTCTAAACCACGTATACCTATACACACACTACATCTTCCCAAAAATAAAGGAGGCCTGGGATACCCTAATTTTACTAACTACTACAGAGCAGCACATTTGGCCAGTCTGTCCAAATACCATGCAAAACAGGAAATCCCATTATGGGTATTTATAGAGGCTTCAGAAAATGACCCTCTATTAATATCAAACTTATTATGGCTTGATCCTAAAGACCGCTTTAAAATTCATAATCCCATAACTAAACACTTCTTATCTCTCTGGGATAAACTAAAAACCAAATATCAGTTACAATCTCCACACAATCCTCTCCTTTCTTTTATCAGAAATCCGGTCTTTTATCCGGCATGGATCTACCCAAATTCTTTTAAAGCTTGGACAACATCAGGCATTCAGACACTAAATGACTTCATAGCATCTAAATCATTCCTTTCATTCCCATCGCTTAGAGAAAAATATGATCTACCAAACTCTGAGATATTTAGATATCTCCAAATCAAAAACTTCTATACACCATTCCTAAAGGGGGATACACCATTATCCCAATTATCCATTTTTGAATCAATCTGTACAAAAGATCCATTTGCTAAAGGTACAATTTCATCAATTTATAATCAATTATATGGAGTAGCAAATCTTAATAGACCCTCTTACGTTCACAGGTGGGAGGAGGACCTGGGACGATCTTTAGAAGACACGGACTGGTCTAACATATGGCTCACATCTAAGTCATCTTCACCCAACATCTTAGCACTGGAGACAAATTATAAAGTCCTAACTCGCTGGTACCTTGTACCCGCTAGAGTGGCAAAATATTCACCTAATACCTCAGCTCTTTGTTTTCGAGGATGCCCAGAAATAGGCACACATCTACACATATGGTGGACGTGCCCAGTAATCCAAACCTTCTGGAAGGAAGT
The DNA here is from genome assembly GCF_042186555.1 of Aquarana catesbeiana. Classification (NCBI taxonomy): domain Eukaryota; kingdom Metazoa; phylum Chordata; class Amphibia; order Anura; family Ranidae; genus Aquarana; species Aquarana catesbeiana. The sequence goes on along the minus strand of NC_133328.1, from coordinate 12,809,603 downwards.
CTTCGTGATTGCATCTAAAATATTTTAAAAAATAATACAACCAGATCCATATATAAATCTACTTAATCTAAAACCGGAATGGTTAACACTCTCTCAATTCAAACTTATGATCCAACTAATAACGGCTGCAAAACAAACAGTGGCCGAGGCATGGAAATCTCCTACATTGGTACTAGCAGAAACAATTCACAGAATGAATAATACAATGTCCCATGCTAAGATGGTAGCCATCGATCAAAATCAAATTCCAAAATTTGAAAAACTTTGGCATCCTTGGATAAAACAACAGTTCCTGTCAAACTTCAATGACTCTGTCCTGTTGCCATGGTAACAGATTAAATGACTTACAGAGACACCCATTCTAAGGCTTCCAAGAGAACTAAAAAGAATAATAAACTGACGAGCGGGACAACCTTGTGGACCATACCTCTACCTTTCTACCCTTTTTCTTCTTTCTCTTTCCTTTTCTCCACCTTACGATTAACCACTTGAGCCCCGGACCATTATGCTGCCTAAGGACCAGAGGTCTTTTTCCAATTTGGCACTGCGTCGCTTTAACTGCTAATTGCGCGGTAATGCAATGCTGTACCCAAACGAAATTTGCGTCCTTTTCTTCCCACAAATAAAGCTTTCTTTTGATGTTATTTGATCACCTCTGCAGTTTTTATTTTTTGCGCTATAAACGGAAAAAGGCCGAAAATTTTGAAAAAAAATGATATTTTCTACTTTTTGTTATAAAAAAAATCCAATAAACTAAATTTTAGTCATACATTTAGGCCAAAATGTATTCGGCCACATGTCTTTGGTAAAAAAAATGTCAATAAGCATATATTTATTGGTTTGCGCAAAAGTTATAGCGTCTACAAACTAGGGTACATTTTCTGTAATTTACACAGCTTTTCGTTTATGACTGCCTATGTCATTTCTTGAGGTGCTAAAATGGCAGGGCAGTACAAAACCCCCCCAAATGACCCCATTTTGGAAAGTAGACACCCCAAGGAAATTGCTGAGAGGCATGTTGAACCCATTGAATATTTATTTTTTTTGTCCCAAGTGATTGAATAATGACAAAAAAAAAAAAATATTTACAAAAAGTTGTCACTAAATGATATATTGCTCACACAGGCCATGGGCATATGTGGAATTGCACCCCAAAATACATTCAGCTGCTTCTCCTGAGTATGGGGATACCACATGTGTGGGACTTTTTGGGAGCTTAGCCGCGTACGGGGCCCCGAAAACCAAGCACCGCCTTCAGGATTTCTAAGGGTGTAAATTTTTGATTTCACTCTTCACTGCCTATCACAGTTTCGGAGGCCATGGAATGCCCAGGTGGCACAAAACCCCCCCAAATGACCCCATTTTGGAAAGTAGACACCCCAAGCTATTTGCTGAGAGGCATATTGAGTCCATGGAATATTTTATATTTTGACACAAGTTGCGGGAAAGTGACACTTTTTTTTTTTTGCACAAAGTTGTCACTAAATGATATATTGCTCACACAGGCCATGGGCATATGTGGAATTGCACCCCAAAATACATTTAGCTGCTTCTCCTGAGTATGGGGATACCACATGTGTGGGACTTTTTGGGAGCCTAGCCGCGTACGGGGCCCCGAAAACCAATCACCGCCTTCAGGATTTCTAAGGGTGAAAATTTTTGATTTCACTCTTCACTGCCTATCACAGTTTCGGAGGCCATGGAATGCCCAGGTGGCACAAAACCCCCCCAAATGACCCCATTTTGGAAAGTAGACACCCCAAGCTATTTGCTGAGAGGCATGGTGAGTATTTTGCAGCTCTCATTTGTTTTTGAAAATGAAGAAAGGCAAGAAAAAACTTTTTTTTTTTTCTTTTTTCAATTTTCAAAACTTTGTGACAAAAAGTGAGGTCTGCAAAATACTCACTATACCTCTCAGCAAATAGCTTTGGGTGTCTACTTTCCAAAATGGGGTCATTTGGGGGGGGGGGGGGTGTTGTGCCACCTGGGCTTTCCATGGCCTCCGAAACTGTGATAGGCAGTGAAGAGTGAAATCAAAAATTCACGCCCTTAGAAAGCCTGAAGGCGGTGCTTGGTTTTCGGGGTCCCGTACGCGGCTAGGCTCCCAAAAAGTCTCACACATGTGGTATCCCCGTACTCAGGAGAAGCAACAGAATGTATTTTGGGGTGTAATTTCACATATTTCCATGGCATGTTTGAGCAATATATCATTTAGTGACAACTTTGTGCAAAAAAAAAAAAAAAAATTGTCTCTTTCCCGCAACTTGTGTCGCAATATAAAATATTCCATGGACTCGACATGCCTCTCAGCAAATAGCTTGGGGTGTCTACTTTCCAAAATGGGGTCATTTGGGGGGGGTTTTGAACTGTCCTGGTATTTTATGCACAACATTTAGAAGCTTATGTCACACATCACCAACTCTTCTAACCACTTGAAGACAAAGCCCTTTCTGACACTCATTGTTTACATGAAAAAGTTATTTTTTTTTTGCCAAAAAATTACTTTGAACCCCCAAACATTATATATTTTTTTAAAGCAAATGCCCTACAGATTAAAATGGTGGGTGTTTCATTTTTTTTTTTTCACACAGTATTTGCGCAGCGATTTTTCATACGCATTTTTTGGGGAAAAAACACACTTTTTTAAATTTTAATGCACTAAAACACACTATATTGCCCAAATGTTTGATGAGATAAAAAAGATGATCTTAGGCCGAGTACATGGATACCAAACATGACATGCTTTAAAATTGCGCACAAACGTGCAGTGGCAACAAAATAAATACATTTTTAAAAGCCTTTACAGGTTACCACTTTAGATTTACAGAGGAGGTCTACTGCAAAAATTACTGCCCTCGATCTGACCTTCGCGGCGATACCTCACATGCATGGTGCAATTGCTGTTTACGTTTGACGACAGACCGCCGCTTGCGTTCGCCTTAGCGCGAGAGCAGGGGGCGACAGGGGTGCTTTTTTTTTTTTTCTTTATTATTTTTTTGCTTTTTTATCTTATTTTTAAACTGTTCCTTTCATTTTTTTTTTTTTTTTAATCATTTTTATTGTTATCTCGGGGAATGTAAATATCCCCTATGATAGCAATAGGTAGTGACAGGTACTCTTTTTTGAAAAAATTGGGGTCTATTAGACCCTAGATCTCTCCTCTGCCCTCAAAGCATCTGATGACACCAAGATTGGTGTGATAAAATGCTTCCCCAATTTCCCAATGGCGCTATTTACATCCAGCGAAATCTAAGTCATAAAATGCTCGTAGCTTCCGGTTTCTTAGGCCATAGAGATGTTTGGAGCCACTCTGGTCTCTGATCAGCTCTATGGTCAGCTGGCTGAATCACCGGCTGCATTCTCAGGTTCCCTGTTGAGACAGCAGAGCCAGAGAAAAACACGGAAGACGGTGGGGGGGGGCATTCCCTCCCACGGCTTGTAAAAGCAGTCTAGAGGCTAATTAGCCACTAGGATTGCTTTTACATGAAAGCCGACCGCTGGCTGAAAAGAATGATACCAAGATGATACCTAAACCTGCAGGCATCATTCTGGTATAACCATTCAAAGTCGTGAATGGCGTACCTGAAGACAAAAAAATGGTTAACAATAAAGCACAGTAAACGGTAAAGTATAAAAAATTGCATACCTGAAAAGCAAACATGATAAAACATAATAACAATAAAACATTGCAGAATAGAATACAGTAAAAAAGAGCAGAACAAGAGAGAGAGAATAGAGAGAGAGAGAGAACAATAAAACGACAACTATTTTTTTTTATTTTATATATTTTTTTTTTTTTTACACTTTTTTTGTAACTAACTTTTATAACTGTAACCGGTTCCAGGTTCGGGTCTCTCAAAATGCGATGGCATCTTGGGAGACCCTGTGAAAGTGTGCCTAGTCTGTGCAATGCTGTACCCCTACGCTAATACTCAACTAGTGAATGGTAGCGTTCAAAACATTCACCAATGCAAAGACCAGGATTGTCAGGACAGGAGGGACAATAATAGCGGGTGTCACGCCTATATCCGCACTTGCTGCAGACACGACATCTTTTTTGGGGGGGTTCGTTGGGTAGGGGTACTCGGGAGGACATAAAGAAAATGCCTCTCATGCAGCCGACTGCATTTGGTTGGGGATGTGAATGGGGGAAGTACGGGCGCTGCAGAAGCGGTGGGTTCCCAATTAGGATTGACGAATGCAGCAGGAAGGGCATTATGGGCACAACGGGCATGTGTTTGTCTTCTTGGTGGCAGCGGGACACTACTTGTGCTTGCCACCTCACCAGCTTGAACTGCACTTATGGGACTCGCCACGTCACCAAGTGTTACTGCAGTGCAGGTTTGACTACGACCAGGGTGTACTAGGCCGCTGGTGCTTGCCAGTTCAATAAAAAGCTACCAAAAAAACTGTTAGCGATCGCAGGGATCAGGCCTGACTCTGCGAATGCTGCAGTTATGTGTTTAGTGTTTTGTAAGTGACAGTGATCGATCGATACTGCACTTGGGTGGGCTGGGCTGGGCGGAGGGGCAAAACGCAGGTGCCAGCAGGTATCTGGGCTGATCCCGCTAACACTGCGTTTTTGGGAACCCTAAACTGCTGGGGACGCCATGTATAGATCTGATCGGATCAGATATTGATCCGTTCAGATACTATACCACTAAGGGAGGTGTACGGTGCGTGCGTGGGTGTTAGCGGTACTGGCGCTAATCTGACGCTGCTTGGGGCTGGTGCTTGCCAGTTCACCAAAATACTACCAAAAAAACTGTTAGCGATTGCAGGGATCAGGCCTGACTCTGCGAACGCTGCAGTTATGCGTTTAGTGTTTTGTAAGTGACAGTGATCGATCGATACTGCACTTGGGTGGGCTGGGCTGGGCCGGGCGGAGGGGCAAAACGCAGGTGCTAGCAGGTATCTGGGCTGATCCCGCTAACACTGCGTTTTTGGGAACCCTAAACTGCTGGGGACGCTAGTATAGATCTGATCGGATCAGATATTGATCCGTTCAGATACTATACCACTAAGGGAGCTGTACGGTGCGTGCGTGGGTGTTAGCGCTACTGGCACTAACCTGACGCTGCCTGGGGCTGGTGCTTGCCAGTTCACCAAAATGCTACCAAAAAAACTGTTAGTGATCGCAGGGATCAGGCCTGACTCTGCGAACGCTGCAGTTATGCGTTTAGTGTTTTGTAAGTGACAGTGATCGATCGATACTGCACTTGGGTGGGCCGGGCGGAGGGGAAGAACGCAGGTACTAGCAGGTATCTGGGCTGATCCCGCTAACACTGTGTTTTTGGGAACCCTAAACTGCTGGGGACGCTAGTATAGATCTGATCGGATCAGATATTGATCCGATCAGATACTATACCACTAAGGGAGGCGTATGCTGCGTGCGTGGGTGTTAGCGGTACTGGCGCTAATCTGACGCTGCCTGGGGCGACGCATATCACCGCCGGGCGATCAGGGGGCTAAACCTTTATTCGGTAATAAACGGCGGGTGCCCTGACACTATAAAAAATAAACGAACAAACCAGCGTCACCCGTAACGGTTATACGGTGATCAGGGGTGAAAGGGTTAACTAGGGGGCCATCAAGGGGTTAAAACATTTATTCGGTAGTATATGGGGGTCCCTGTCGCTATAAAACGCTGACGGCGAACCTAAATATTTAGGTCCCTAACTAGCGTCACCAGCGACACTAATACAGCGATCAGAAAAATGATCGCTTAGCGACACTGGTGATGGGGGTGATCAAGGGGTTAAAACTTTATTAGGGGGGGTTAGGGGGGTATCCTAGACCTACAGGGGGGTAATACTAACTGTCCCAACACTGTAACTGTCACAAACTGACACCAATGCAGTAATCAGAAAAAAAAAAAAAAGAAAACAAAAAAACTGCTGGTGTCAGTTTGTGACAGGGGGGGGGTGTGATTGGGGGGGGATCGGGGGGCGATCGGGGGGGGGATCGGGGTGTTTTGTGTGCCTGGCATGTTCTACTGTGTGTGTGTAGTGTTGGTGCACTCACATACCTGCCTTCTCTCCTCGGGCCGGAACGGAAATTACCGAGCCAAGGAGAGATGACATCATTTCCTTTGCTGCTGTTTAGCATACAGCAGCAAAGGGATGTTCTCATTGGCCGGCGGCGATCGCGAGGGGGGGGCCACGAACGGATGGCCTCCCCCTCACCTCCGATCGCCGTGGGACGAAAGACGACCGCCTCGGGCACCGGGGGTGGGGTCCGATCGGACCCCTCACCCGCGGAAGGCAAATCACGTATATGTACGTGATTTTGCCTGTCGGTGCCACCTTGCCGACGTAAATCGGCGTGAGGCGGTCGTCAAGTGGTTAAAGCTCATTATCAGAATTTATTTGACCTATATACACTCTACCTGTAAACAATATGTATAGTAGGTATAAATCATTTAAATACCTACAAAAGTAACTAAGGAAATGTCATATATCTTTAATTTAGGTTTACGTGAACCCAATGTTTAATATTTGAAATTTCATGATATTTACCTATATAAACCCTACTGTAAAACAATGAGCTTACTTTATAGATCCTTGTAAACTTACTTTATGTATCTTTATAACATTGTATACTCAATAAACTTCTTTTGACAAGGAAAAAGCTTATGTATTCTGAGTGGGAGCACCCAGATAAACAGTTTTTCCCTCCAAAAAAGTTTTCAACACTTTATCCTATGGAGGAAGAGTTTAATAAGAAATGGGGGATTCCAGCAATTGACGCTGCTATATCCTCTGTGAATAAAAACTTGACTTGTCCGGTAGACAATGCTCAAATGCCGAAGGATCCAACAGATAAGAAGTTGGAATTCACATTTAAAAACAATATTTCTCTGGCAGGTTCAGTGGTTTAAACAGGTATTCAAGGTTATTCCCGATCAGCAGGCCCAAGATTTGGCCGGGATATCAGAGGTGTTATGTTTTACAGTAGACGCTATGAGAGATTCTATTCTCCAGGCCTCACAGCTTATCCTCGGGCTGGTGTATGTGCGTAGAATTCTATGGTTGAAAAATTGGTCAGCCGAAGCACCATGCAAAAAGCTCTTGGCTAGTTTTCCATTTCACGGTGAACGGTTGTTTGGGGACAATCTGGATAAATACATCCAAAGAATTTCTAATGGAAAAAGTTCCCTTTTACCATTTAAGAAGAAGTTTAAGTGTTTTTCTTTTAAACAAGCTTCTTCTCCAGTGCCAGGAGCATCAGCCTCCAGACAGTCACGATGGCCTCCACCGTCAAGTTCAAGAGGTAAACTTCAGGGTCAACCCCAGGGTCAAAAGAGGCCCTGGGGGAGGAAGCCCACAAAACAAAATACTAATACTCATACTAATACTAATACTCACTATCGCTAGGTTACAAATTAGAGTTTCGAGAGTTTCCATCTCCTCGTTTTCTCAGATCAAACGTTCCCAGAGATCAAGAAAAAAAGAAGTCTCTCTTTCCGGCTTTGGATCATCTCTTGTCTCAAAAGGTGATATCGGTGGTCCCCATGAAAGAGCGAGGGTTAGGGTTTTATTCAAACCTTTTCACGGTACCAAAACCAAACAGGGATGTCAGACCCATTTTAGATCTCAAAGATCTAAACCAGTTTTTGAATATCTGCTCTTTTCGCATGGAGTCAATCTGATCAGTGGTCTCCATTCTACAAGGTGGAGAACTGCTAGTGTCAATCGACATCAAGGATGCTTATCTCCATGTACCTATTTTTCCCATTCACCAGAAATATATACGCTTCGAGATAGAAAATCTTCATTTTCAGTTTGTAACTTTGCCTTTCGGTCTAGCTACTGCACCCCGAGTGTTTACAAAGGTCTTGGCTCCCCCTTTAGCCAGATTAAGGGCTCAGGGTATAACAATTCTAGCTTACTTAGACAATCTACTCTTGATAGATCAGTCGGTAGCCCACTTAAACCAAACCTTGGTCACCACAGTCAGCTACCTGGACCTAGGTTGGATTCTCTACCTAGAGAAATCCTCCTTAAAACCATCATGGAGATTATAGTAATTGGGTCTGATCATAGATACAGCCCGAAAGAGGTGTTTTTTCCCCAGGCAAAGATCAGTTCCATAAGGGAACTGATTTGGGTGGTCAAAGCAAAGAAGAATCCTTCTATTCGACTTTGTATGAGATTGTTGGGAAAGATGGTGGCTTCATTCGAGGCCGTTCCTTATGCTCAATTTCAATCGAGACTGCTGCAAAACAGTATCCTGTCAACTTGGAACAAGAAGGTCCAAGCTCTAGACTTCCCAATACGTTTATCCCCAAAAGTGCGTCAAAGCCTCAGCTGGTGGTTGAAACCAAGAATCTCAAAAAAGGAAAAAAAGAAAGAAACTGCGCATCGGTGAAGTGAACAAAACAATATCAATTAGAGCTGCGATTCCTCTATGTAACACAAACACAGTAAAGATCAAATGGGAAAAAAGGGGGTTGAATCGCGCTAAAAAGGATTAGCGATCATATATATCGTCGCCAAACCAAATATTGAAAAGTGGGTGAAAAAATCCCTATTGGTGCATTAAACATGAAATTCAAAACATATTAACAAATTGATAATCAATCAAAATAAAATATATATATATATATATATATATATATATATATATATATATATATATAAAAGTCTATGTATAAAAAAATAAGTGAATCACCCAAGTGATGTAAAAAATGAATACGCATACGCAATCAATAGGGATACGGTCCTATACATGAAATGACAACCATTTTTACCGTATCACTGGGGTACCTAACTCTATATGAGCTTTATGGTTCCCAGATACCTGACCCTATAACCCACTTCCAGCCAGCGGAGTCATGTCATTTCATGTATAGGACCGTATCCCTATTGATTGCGTATGCACCTGCGCACTTGACACTATTCAGTGTCTGGGATTATTCAATCCTCTGCGCAAGTCCGCCGATGGAGCGGAATTCAAAGTGAGGCTTGGTCAGGCTTTTTGTGCTATAAAGGGAGGTGGTGAGACGCGCCGCCCATGCCCCTGGACGAAGTGACTCTATCACGAAATGCCGCGTAGGGCAGAGCGACGTGTTTTCGTCACCTCCCATTGCCGCTGTTGATTCCAGTAGGACGGGCTGGCTGTGAGCTCTCGGCCGATGCTCCAGACTATACTAAGCGCCTAATATTGTCTACTAGCATGTGAGTTTAATTATTTTATTTATTTTAATAAATACAGCGATTTTACACTATATGGAGCCTTTCTATTTTTCATACCATATCCGTATTGCTGTGGGCTGCTGTCTGAGTCCCTGTCAGTGTGAACATCCCTAGTACGGTACCAAGGTCTCTGATGTTTCATCCCGGCTTCTGGTCCATTGGTCGTGTTCCGAATCAATATTGACAAACAGCTCTCTCTGATCCTCTGTAACGGGGGATCATGAGATTCTGGTAAGCGGCCAGTCTCATTCATGGTGGTGGAACAAGCACTTTTTTCAAAAAAGGAAAAGCCTTTCTACCAGTTACCTGGAAAGTGGTAACAACAGATGGCAGCCTTCTGGGCTGGGGAGCAGTCCTAGAAGGAGCGTCTGTCCAGGGAACATGGTCCAAATCAAAAATGACCTTGTTCATCAATATTCTAGAGATTCGGGAAGCTCGTCTGGCCCTGAAAGCCTGGACGCTCAGATTACGGAATTGTTCTGTCCGGATCCAATCCGACAATGCCACAGTAATTGCATATATCAATCACCAAGGGGGCACGAGAAGTAATGCGGCCTAGAGAGAGGTGAATCATATCCTATCTTGGGCAGAAGACAACATTCCTTGCCTATCGGCAGTCTTCATTCCAGGAATATAGAATTGGCGACTACTTGAGTCGCCAACAGTTGTTCCCGGGAGAATGGTCTCTTCACCCCGACATCTTTCTATCAATATGTCAAAGATGGGAAATTCCAGACATGGATCTGTTTGTGTCCAGGTTCAACAAAAAGATTGACAACTTTGTGTCAAGGACAAAGGATCCGCTGACATGCAGAACAAATGCCTTGGTTTTTCCGTGGGATCAGTTTTCACTGATCTGTGCGTTCCCTCCTGTTCTGCTGCTTCCGCGCCTTCTTCGCAGGATCAAGCAGGGAAGGAGGTGATTCTTGTGGCCCCGGCATGGCCCAGGAGATCTTGGTAGGCAGAGATAGAGATGGTAAAGATGGCGGTAGAGGACCCATGGACCCTTCTCTCGCAAGGTCCAGTATTCCATCCTACCTTACAAACGCTCAATTTAACAGTTTGGCTATTGAGACCCACATTCTGAAAGACCGTGGGCTGTTTGGTTCAGTAGTTTCTACTTTGGCTAATGCTAGGAAGCCGGCCTCCAGAGTCATATATTATAGAATCTGGAAGGCATATGTCTCCTGGTGTGAATCCAGGGGTTAGCACCCCAGGAAATATATCATAGGTAGGATACTTGAATTTCTGCAGATGGGATTAGAAATGAAGCTGGCCTTGAATACTATCAAAGGCCAGGTGTTGGCCTTATCTGTATTTTTTCAACGGCCACTTGCTTCACACTCTCTGGTTCGTAGCTTTATTCAGGGGGTAACGCGAATTAATCCTCCAGTTAGGTCACCTCTGAGCCCTTGGGACTTGAATTTAGTCCTGTCGGCGTTACAGAAACAGCCTTTTGAGCTGATACGAGATATTCCCTTGGTCCTTTTGACAAGGAAATTCATTTTTCTGGTTGCCATATCTTCTGCAAAAAGAGAATCAGAGTTGGCTGCTCTTTCTTGTAAAGAGCCATATTTGATTATTCATAAGGATAAGGTTGTATTACGTTCTCATCCTAATTTCCTACCGAAGGTAGTGACAGGTTTTCATTTAAACCAGGATATTGTTCTGCCTTAATTTTTTTCCAGAGCCTCATTTTGCGGAAGAAAGGTCACTACATTCTCTTGATGTGGTGAGAGCAGTCAAGGTCTACTTGAAGGCGACTGCTCAGATTCATAAAACAGATGTTTTTTTTGTGTTGCCAGAAAGTCCTAAGAGAGGACAAGCAGCATTGAAATCTACTATTTCTAAATGGATTTGTCGAGTGATTGTTCAAGCTTATGGTTTAAAGAGAAAAATTCCACCTTTTCATATTAAAGCGCACTCCACCAGGGCTGTTAGTACTTCCCGGGCAGTGCATCACCAGGCCTTCATGGCTCAAATCTGCAAGGCCGCAACTTGCTCTTCAGTCCATACATTTACCAGATTCTATCAAGTAGATGTAAAAGGTCATGAGGATATCGCCTTTGGGCGCAGTGTACTGCAGGCAGCAGTATAAGTCCTCTAGTCTCTTGGTGAGCTACTTTTGTTGTGTCTCCCTCCCTTCAGCTGGCATAGCTATGGGACATCCCACATAGTAACTATTATGGTTCTGTGTCCCGTGATGTACTTCAAAGAAAAGGATTTTACAGGTAAGCTGTTTTCAAAATCCTATTTTTATAGGTTTGAAGTGGTGGTAAATTTAGGGGGTATACTTATTTTAAACATTTAAAAAAAAATGGATCATGGAAATTCATTTTTATGTGTTGGTTTTTCCAGCATATCAACTTTTTCTGTAGGCACTTGTAGGCAGGTGCAGTCTATTTTCTCCACTGCAGTAGGTGCTCATCTGAAGCGGCAATGCAAGTGGAGGAGAAAGTCAAAAGGAACCTGTGAGAGACCTAGCCAGGACAGAGGCTTTTGGAGGGGACTGCATGCCAGCCTCTTGCCTACCGATTATGGGCCCTGTCATTTGGGGGAACGGTGCTCCTTGTGAGCTGTATGCCTGGAGACCCTGGAGGTAATGTTACTTTGGATTCAAGTCCATGTCCCCCCAAAACACAAAACTCTGGGAACCCTGTATGTGCCATATTATAAATAATGACTGCTTCACAATGTTGTGTGTGTATATTGTGTGTTGTCTCATGCTGTTGTGTACTATTTACTGTGCTAGTTTGGGGGGGGGCTGTATTCCAATGTTCTATTGTGTCTGTCTGTCTTAGATATCACAGGATGTGTATCTCTATGGAGGGAGGGGGGATTCCTCCAACAGCTCTCCCTGCTGATAAGACTGTGTACTGATGAGCCGTTAAACACACCTGACCTGTGTGTCCATTGTCATTGGACAGTTTAACCCGCCCTGTTTTCCAAGGGTGGGGGGGAAGTGTTTTGAAGTGGGATCTGTATAACGTGTTTGAATAAAGATTCTTTCCTGCTTGACCTTAAGACAGAGCATCTTGTCTCGTACTTGGGGGAGAATTATTTGTATGGGTTCCTTGTTCGGCTGATTGAAGTGTTTGGTACTTTTGTGTTTGGGTATGTAATGTCCTAAACAACTTTAACCCCTTTCATACTCAGGGTGTTGTTACAGAACCTAGTTCCTCTATGGTCTCCTTAGTCAAAGAGAGGCAGCATATGATTGGATGCTGGCATACCATGTGAAATTGGTGGCCATCTTGGGCCAGTAGGAGACTATTCAAGACCCTGGCTCCTGGGTTTGGTGCGCATTTCGTGTGTGGCTAGATTATGGACAGGCCACCCATCTGTCAGGGACAGTGATTAGCATCAGGGAGAGGTCCAGATAGGTAGGGAAAATGCAGGAAAGAGCCAGCCTTCCTGGAATCCTCCCCACTTGGATATAGACCAGCCAGGCCACGTTCCGCTCCTCAAAACAGGTGCTGTCAGCACACTAGAGACCTTCCGCTATTACTCTTCGCTGTTTCATTCTGTGAGCGCTCCCAGTTGGGTTGCCTTCTCGCTGGGCATGTTGGGTATTGCTGAACTTTCAATTTCAATACAATTCTGTTTTCTGCAACTGGACTCTGAGTGTTTACCACGCTGCACCTCCACACACACTATTTCAATCAAGATCCAATCATTGCCTGTTCAAATGTTTAAAATGTCAACCACTTCCATGGGGTGTTTTTACATTTTTATATGGCTATATTTTACTAAGAATAAGAGACAGGAAAAGGCTGTATAAAAACTTTGGCATTGGTCTAGTTTTTAGGTGAGTGTTGTTGATACCTTTATTGCATATCTCTTTAAAATGCCTGAAGGAGTTCTTTTGATGACCTAACTGCTGCCATAAGAGTGTATTCAGACCCTCCTCCTCATCTAGTGCTCCAAAGTCATTTTTATGTACTTTTTTTACCTTTATATATGTCTTACCTCCAGGTGGACGGCTGCAGCACCAAGCCAGACCCAACGACCCCAGGAAAAGCAAACCCACCAGAGTCTTCATTCTGGAGGAGACACCAAGACACAGAGAGTCTGTTGCCATAGTATGTTACACGAAAAGGTGATTCTGCATCTCTTCCTCAGTATCATCTCTTCTTTCTCTGGTACTTAGAAATACCTTTTCTTAGTATTAAAATAAATTCTCTTTCGATCAGATCTGTAACTTCATCTACAGTGCCTTGAAAAAATATTCACACCTCTTGAAATTTTACACATTTTTTCATGTTACAACCAAAAACATAAATGTATTTTATTGGGATTTTATGTGATTGACCAACACAAAGTGGCACATAATTGTGAAGTGGAAGGAAAATTATAAATGGATTTCCATTTTTTTTTCTAAATAAATATGTGAAAAGTGTGGGGGGGGATTTGTATTCAGCCCCCTTTACTCTGATACCCCTAACTAAAATGTAGTGGAACCAATTGCCTTCAGAAGTCACCTAATTAGTAAATAGAATCCACCTGTGTTTAATTTAATCTCAGTATAAATACATCTGTTCTGTGAAGCCCCCAGAGGTTTGATAGAGAACCTTAGTGAACAAACAGCATCATGAAGGCCAAGGGACACACCAGACAGGTCAGGGATAAAGTTGGAGAAATTTAAAGCAGGGTTAGGTTATAAAAAATATCCCAAGCTTTGAATGAATCTCACGGAGCTCTGTCCAATCCATCATCCCAAAATGGAAATAGTATGGCACCACTGCAAACCTACCAAGACATAGCTGTCTACCTAAATTGACAGGCCGGGCAAGGAGAACATTCATCAGAGAAGAGCCAAGAGGTCCATGGTAACTCTGGAGGAGCTGCAGAGATCCACAGATCAGGTGGGAGAATCTGTCCACAGGACAACTATTAGTCGTGTTCTCCACAAATCTGCCCTTTATGGAAGAGTGACAAGAAGAAAGACATTGGTGAAAGAAAGTCATAAGAAGTCCTGTTTGTAGTTTGTGAGAGGCCATGTGGAGGACACAGCAAACATGTGGAAGAAGGTGCTCTGGTCAGATGAGACTAAAATTAAACTTTTTGGCCTAAAAGCAAAACGCTATGTGTGGCGGAAAACTAACACTGCACATCACCCTGAACACACCATCCCCTCTGTGAAACATGGTGGTGGCAGCATCATATTGTGGTGGGGATGCTTTACAATTAAATGGTTTAGATCAAAGCATATTCATGTGTTAGAATGTCCCAGGCAAAGTTCAGACCTAAATCCAATTGAGAATCTGTGGCAAGACTTGAAAATTGCTGTTCACAGACGCTCTCCATCCAATCTGACAGAGCTTGAGATATTTTGCAAAGAATAATGGTCAAAAATGTCCCTCTCTAGATGTGCAAAGCTGGTAGAGACATCCCCAAAAAGACTTGAAGCTGTAATTGCAGAGAAAGGCGGTTCTACAAAGTATTGACTCAGCGGGGCGCTATACTAATGTACTCCACACTTTTCACATATTTATTTGTAAAACATTTTGAAATCCATTTATCATTTTCCTTCCACTTCACAATTATGTTCCACTTTGTGTTGGTCTATCACATAAAATTCCAATAAAATACATTTACGTTTTTGGTTGTAACATGACAAAATGTGAAAAATTTCAAGGGGTATGAATACTTTTTTAAGGCATTGTATATGACACAACTGAAAGTAAAGCGTATAAAAAAAAACAAAAAAAAAAAACATTAATTTTTTTAGTTTGTGACAAATTAGCTGGAACTCAGAGGAGACACCATCTTTGGGTCATTCAAGTTCCTCCACCCCAAACTCGCTCATCCATGTCTTTATGGACCTTGCTTTGTGCACTGGTTTAAATCATTTAGTGGAGGGAGGATTATGGTGAGGGGTTGTTTTTCAGGGGTTGGGTTTGGCTCCTTAGTTCCAGTGAAGGGAACTCTTAAGGCGTCAGCATACCAAGACATTTTGGACAATTTCATGCTCCCAACTTTGTTAAAACAGTTTGGGAATGGCCCCTTCCTGTTCCAACATGACTACCCACCAGTGCACAAAGCAAGGTCCATAAAGACATGGATGAGGGAGTTTGGGGTGGAGGAACCTGACTGGCCTGCACAGAGTCCTGACCTTAACCTGATAAAACACCTTTGGGATGAATTAGAGAGGAGACTGCAAGCCAGGCCTTCTCATCCAACATCAGTGCCTGACCTCACAAATGCGCTTCTGGAAGAATGGTCAAACATTCCTATAGACACACTCTTAAACCTTGTGGATGGCCTTCCCAGAAGAGTTAAAGCTGTAATAGCTGCAAAGGGTGGGCCAACTCAATATTGAACCCTACGGACTAAGACTGGGATGCCATTAAAGTTCGTGTGTGTGTAAAGGCAGGTGTCCCAATACTTTTGGTAATATAGTGTATATTAGCAATTTGGCCCTCAGTCATATACAGTATAAACTGTGACCTTTACTACATGGAACTGTATACCTAGGATGTTCATTTGCGCTTATACCTTTGCAATATATCTAATACGTCCCTCATTTAGGAGACGTTTCCTCTCAATTCCTGTGGTGTCTACTGGAAAGAGGTGAAAAGAAATGTCTAGAACAGTGGTCTCCAAACTGCGGCCAGGTGTGACCCTTTGCTTGCCTTTATCTGGCCCTTGGAGCACTATTCCATCCACTGACACCAACAATGGTGCATAATTCATCTCACTAATATCAACAATTGGGCACTATTCCTCCCACTGACACCAATGATGGGGCACTATTCCTCCCACTGACACCAAGGATGGGGCACTATTCCTCCCACTGATACCAATGATGGGGCACTATTCCTCCCACTGACACCAATGATGGGAAACTGTTCCTCCCACTGACACCAATGATGGGGCACTGTTCTTCCCACTGACACCAATGATGGGGCACTATTCCTCCCACTGACACCAATGATGGGGCACTATTCCTCCCACTGACACCAATGATGGGAAACTGTTCCTCCCACTGACACCAATGATGGGAAACTGTTCCTCCCACTGACACCAATGATGGGGCACTGTTCCTCCCACTGACACCAAGGATGGGGCACTATTCCTCCCACTGACACCAAGGATGGGGCACTATTCCTCCCACTGACACCAATGATGGGAAACTGTTCTTCCCACTGACACCAATGATGGGACACCATTCCTCTCAATAACACCAACGATGGGACACTATTCCTTCCACTGATACTAATAAAGAGGCACTAGTCCTCCCAATGACACCAATGATGGGGCACTATTCCTCCCACTGACACCAATGATGGGACACTATTCCTCCCACTGACACCAATGATAGGGCACTGTTCTTTCCACTGACACCAATGATGGGGCACTATTCCTCACACTGAAAACAATGATGGGACACTATTCCTCCCACTGACACCAATGATGGGACACTATTCCTCCCACTGACACCAATGATAGGACACTGTTCTTTCCACTGACACCAATGATGGGACACTGTTCCTTCTTTTATGACCAACAATGGTGCAATAACCCTCCTGGTAATACCAATGATACGGCATTGTTTAATCCCCATTGACACTAGGACATTTTCTACACTCAATGGCCACAGTCTGGCCCCCTCAATGTCCGAAGAACAGTAAAGTGTCCCTTTATTTAGAGAGTTTGGAGGTCCCTGTTGTACAATATGGCTGAGATAGCAACCAAAAAAAGTGAAGGAAGCTTTAACTATTCCTTTCTAGAGCCTCTTTGAAAAGATAATGGTATTAGATACACTTTAATCTCATAGATGACTTTGAGTGCCTTGTGCTTTGCACCCTAAGTAGTTGCCTTTATATTCCCCCTCCCCCTCTCTTCACCAACTGGTATTACTGCATAAGAAGGTGCTTACCTGTACAGAGTCCTGCAGCTTTTGAAACTTTACCTGTCTCTAATGTGTATTTATACAGCAGTTTGCTTTTTATATTACCTCCCAAAACCACATTCCCACTACACTGAGGGTTGGGAACCAGAAAAGAATTAGAGCCATAACCCAGGATTATCTTGGGAGAGGTGGGTGGGGGTAATTATTATGAAAAGTTTTTTCATGGGAAACAGAAAACCCATACTGTCTAGTTACATAACCAACTCTGCAATCAAAATAAGGAAACTAAAATTAGATATGTCCAAATCGCTGTCCAAATCTTGCAGACTTCACCTCCGAAACATCTCCAAAATACTCCCCTTTCTAACCGTTGACACCACTAAGCAGCTTTTCTACTCCAGTATTATCTCTCGCCTTGATTATTGTCACTCCTACCTTGTAGGCTTACCTCTCTGCAGGCTATCTCATCTCCAGTCTATCATGAATGCCGCTGCCAGACTCATACACCTTACCAGCCGTTCAATGTCCACCACTCCTCTCTGCCAATGTCTCTACTGGCTTCCCATTGCCTAACAAATAAAATTCAAAACACTAACAATAACATAAAAAGCCATCCACAACTCTGCCCCGAGCTACAGCACCAATCTTCTCTCCAAATGTCACCCAAACCGTCCTCTCCTCCCAAGACCTTCTGACTCTAGCTCCCTTGTCTCCTCTTCCCATGCTCGTCTCCAGGTCTTTTCCAGAACTGAACTCTGTTCCATCCGGCAGACACAAACAGCCACACCATTCCATCTCAGCTATAACATCAATAGGGCCTATCCAGCCATCAGGTAGATTCATATCACATCTTGCAACCTGTGGTGGTTTGGACGTTTGGATTCAAGACAGATTCCATTCCACACTGACCCGATTCTTGTTTATGGGGAACAAGTACTATGTTTTTCCTCTAGAGTCACTGTCAATGTAGATAGACCACAAACATTGTAGTGGGACTACTTCGTCTTATGTGAATCATTGGCGGTCGCCATCTCCCTGGTCTGATGCCTGTGCGCTGCTCTGAAGGACATGGCTCTCTTTTCATTATCGAGTAATGATTTCTCTCTGTATGGGTGGAGCATTAACATTTGGGATATAAGCTACAGAGTTGGAACTCGTAAGCCCTCTGTCCCTGAAGAAGATCTGCATTTGTTTTTTTTTAAACGCATTGGACGTTTTGTCTGTTTGAGAGGTTTTGGGCTTTCTTCTCAGCTGTTTCCATCTCTGTTCCCAACATATGTGTTTGTTGCCTTTATTTCCACTGATTTTATTCTACTGATATCAATGTTCAATAAATTTGTATATTTCTACTATAATATTGTTTGTGGTCCGTTTAAAGTCCCAATTTGAGGAACCTGTCTTTACTTCTCCAGAGCAGTGACAGCTGGTGGTATATTCTTTTTTTTGGGGGGGTGGGGCGAAAAACAGTGCACAGCCTCCCCCCGGTCAGTCGTTGGTCACCTGCAACACTTACCCCGGGAAGCACTTCCTTGGCTTCCCCTGCATCTCCTTCTCTGCATCACGGCGGTCTCCTCGCCCTGCGTCTACTCCTCTGTATCACGGCAGTGTCCTCGCTGTGCGTCTTCTCCCTTGGCCAATAGGGTAGCTTCTCCTTTTGGCCAACTGGGAAACGGGTCTCAGACTGATTGGCTGGGAGGCAGAATAAGTGTGACAATAGCGAATATTTATTCGCTATTGTCACACAACTGGGTGTCCACTGTCCACTGCCTTACTGACACTGTCAGCTGCCCTACTGATACCATCCACTACCCTACTGACACCGTCCACTGCCCTACTGACACCGTCCACTGACCTTCTGACACCGTCCACTGCCCTACTGACATCATCCACTGCCCTACTAACACCGTCCACTGCCATACTGACACCATCCACTGCACTACTGACACCGTCCACTGCTCTACTGACACCATCCACTGCCCCACTGACACCGTCCACTGCCCTACTAACACCGTCCACTGCTCTACTGACACCATCCACTGCACTACTGACACCATCCACTGCTCTACTGACACCTTCCACTGCCCTACTAACACTGTCCACTGTCCTACTGACACCATCCACTGCCCTACTGACACCATCCACTGCCCTACTGACACCATCCACTGCTCTACTGACACCGTCCACTGCTCTACTGACACCATCCACTGCCCTACTGACACCATCCACTGCTCTACTGACACCGTCCACTGCTCTACTGACACCATCCACTGCTCTACTGACACCGTCCACTGCCCTACTGACACCATCCACTGCTCTACTGACACAGTCCACTGCCCTACTGAAACCGTCCACTGCTCTACTGACACCATCCACTGCCCTACTGACACCATCCACTGCCCTACTGACACCATCCACTGCCCTACTGACACCGTCCACTGCCCTACTGACACCGTCCACTGCCCTACTGACACTGTTCACTGCCCTACTGACACCATCCACTGCTCTACTGACACCGTCCACTGCCCTACTGACACCGTCCACTGCCCTACTGACACCGTCCACTGCCCTACTGACACCGTTCACTGCCCTACTGACACCATCCACTGCTCTACTGACACCGTCCACTGCCCTACTGACACCGTCCACTGCCCTACTGACACCGTTCACTGCCCTACTGACACCGTCCACTGCTCTACTGACACCGTCCACTGCTCTACTGACACCATCCACTGCTCTACTGACACCGTCCACTGCTCTACTGACACCATCCACTGCCCTACTGACTGACACAGTCAAATTATAGGGTAGGCCAAATTCATATTTTTGCAACAACATTTGTTTTGTTAATCTTAGTATTTTGTATGGGTACAAGAATGCTTTTGTTTTATATATGCCCCTTTAAGCCCTTCCAACTGTTAACGCAAGTTGGCCTTACCCATTGTTCATGGTGGTACATTACTACTCTCCTTGGGGCACCCAAAGGTGTCCCAGGTCTTTTGCAATCCTATAGTGTATACAACAAAAAAATAAAAATTACCGTCTGATGATGAGGAGGGGCCTGGTGTGCTGGCAGGGGACCCCAGAAGAAGGGGATCAGGGTTGCATGTTTGTAATTTAAAAAAAAAAAAAACTGCAGCTTTATAACCACTTTAACCACTTCAGCCCTGGAAGGATTTGGCTCCTAATGAGTGGGACATTTTTTTTTGCGATACGGCACTGCAGTCGCTTTAACTGACAATTGCGCGGTCGTGCGACATTGTACCCAAACAAATTGATGCCCTTTTTTTCCCCCCACAAATAAAGATTTCTTTTGGTGGTATTTAATCACCTCTGTGGTTTTTATTTTTTGCGGTATAAACAAAAAAAAGAGCGACAATTTAGAAAAAAAAATTAAAAAAACTATATTTTTTACTTTTTGCTATAAAACATACAGTGGGGACGGAAAGTATTCAGACCCCCTTAAATTTTTCACTCTTTGTTATATTGCAGCCATTTGCTAAAATCAATTAAGTTCATTTTTTTCCTCATTAATGTACACACAGCACCCCATATTGTACACACAGCACCCCATATTGTACACACAACACCCCATATTGTACACACAGCACCTCATATTGTACACACAGCCCCCCATATTGTACACACAGCCCCCCATATTGACAGAAAAACACAGAATTGTTGACATTTTTGCAGATTTATTAAAAAAGAAAAAATGAAATATCACATGGTCCTAAGTATTCAGACCCTTTGCTGTGACACTCATATATTTAACTCAGGTGCTGTCCATTTCTTCTGATCATCCTTGAGATGGTTCTACACCTTCATTTGAGTCCAGCTGTGTTTGATTATACTGATTGGACTTGATTAGGAAAGCCACACACCTGTCTATATAAGACCTTACAGCTCACAGTGCATGTCAGAGCAAATGAGAATCATGAGGTCAAAGGAACTGCCTGAAGAGCTCAGAGACAGAATTGTGGCAAGGCACAGATCTGGCCAAGGTTACAAAAAATTTCTGCTGCACTTAAGGTTCCTAAGAGCACAGTGGCCTCCATAATCCTTAAATGGAAGACGTTTGGGACTACCAGAACCATTCCTAGAGCTGGCCGTCCGGCCAAACTGAGCTATCGGGGGAGAGGAGCCTTGGTGAGAGAGGCAAAGAAGAAACCAAAGATCACTGTGGCTGAGCTCCAGAGATGTAGTCGGGAGATGGGAGAAAGTTGTAGAAAGTCAACCATCACTGCAGCCCTCCACCAGTCGGGCTTTATGGCAGAGTGGCCCGACGGAAGCCTCTCCTCAGTGCAAGACACATGAAAGCCGCATGGAGTTTGCTAAAAAACACCTGAAGGACTCCAAGATGGTGAGAAATAAGATTCTCTGGTCTGATGAGACCAAGATAGAACTTTTTGGCCTTAATTCTAAGCGGTATGTGTGGAGAAAACCAGGCACTGCTCATCACCTGTCCAGTACAGTCCCAACAGTGAAGCATGGTGGTGGCAGCATCATGCTGTGGGGGTGTTTTTCAGCTGCAGGGACAGGACGACTGGTTGCAATCGAGGGAAAGATGAATGCGGCCAAGTACAGGGATATCCTAGATGAAAACCTTCTCCAGAGTGCTCAGGACCTCAGACTGGGCCGAAGGTTTACCTTCCAACAAGACAATGACCCTAAGCACACAGCTAAAATAATGAAGGAGTGGCTTCACAACAACTCCGTGACTGTTCTTGAATGGCCCAGCCAGAGCCCTGACTTAAACCCAATTGAGCATCTCTGGAGAGACCTAAAAATGTCCGTCCACCAACGTTTACCATCCAACCTGACAGAACTGGAGAGGATCTGCGAGGAGGAATGGCAGAGGATCCCCAAATCCAGGTGTGAAAAACTTGTTGCATCATTCCCAAAGAGACTCATGGCTGTATTAGATCAAAAGGGGCTTCTACTAAATACTGAGCAAAGGGTCTGAATACTTAGGACCATGTGATATTTCAGTTTTTCTTTTTTAATAAATCTGCAAAAATGTCAACAATTCTGTGTTTTTCTGTCAATATGGGGTGCTGTGTGTACAATATGGGGGGCTGTGTGTACAATATGAGGTGCTGTGTGTACAATATGAGGTGCTGTGTGTACAATATGGAGTGCTGTGTGTACAATATGGGGTGCTGTGTGTACAATATGAGGTGCTGTGTGTACAATATGGGGTGCTGTGTGTACAATATGGGGTGCTGTGTGTACAATATGGGGGGCTGTGTGTACAATATGGGGTGCTGTGTGTACAATATGGGGTGCTGTGTGTACAATATGGGGTGCTGTGTGTACAATATGGGGTGTTGTGTGTACATTAATGAGGAAAAAAATGAACTTAAATGATTTTAGCGAATGGCTGCAATATAACAAAGAGTGAAAAATTTAAGGGGATCTGAATACTTTCCGTCCCCACTGTAGCAAAATAAAAGTGTAAATAAAACTCTTCTTCATCATTTTGGTAAAAAAAGGATCGCAATAAGCGTATATTGATTGGTTTGTGCAAAAGTTATGTCTACAAACTACAGGATAGATTTATGGACTTTATGGTGGCGATCTGCGATTTTTAGCGGGACTGTGACATTGCGGCGGACAAATCTGACCCCAAATTATACTTTTTGGGGACCAGTGACATTATTACATTGATCAGTGCTATAAAAATGCACTGATCAATGTATAAATGACACTGGCAGGGAAGGGGTGAACACTAGGGGGTGATCAAAGGGTAACTGTATTCCCTGTGTGTGTTCTAACTGTAGGGGGATGGGCTCACTGGAACATGATAAGACAGAAGATCTCTGACATGTCCCCTGTCAGATCGGGGGATCCGCCTTGTTTACAAAGGCAGATCCCCGTTCTGCCTCTGTACACAACGATCGCGGGTGGCTGGCTGACATCGAGTCCGCCGGACCCATGGGTACGCTCCCGTGGCTCGCAGCAGGGTGTGCGTGCCCGCAATCTCACATGCACAGACCAACGTACAGGTACATGGGTCCACGCAGGAGAGCCGACCTGCCGCAGTAAAAGTACGGTGGCTGGTCGGCAAATGGTTAAAGAGGAACTACAGTCTGCTCACATAATTTGTAATAAAAACATCTTTGCCATTCTGAAGCTTCCCTCCAACCACTTTGCATATTATTTTATATATACTGTGATTCTGTACTTGTCAAATATGCTGCAGAAATCTCCCTCCACTGTCTGGCTGCAACCATTTTAACTGTGGGCAGCTGAAGCTGCTGCCTGTTCACTTCCTGGATTTACACAGACACACAGAGGCACACCTCCAGCTCTACAGCTCTCATTGGCACTCTTGTTTTTACTTATCCCCCCACCCTTCCTGGCAAACTCCCACCAGAGTGAGAGAGAGAGAGAGCTGTGCATGATGTCATAATGATGGCTGCAATCCAATACAGGACTTTACACAGCACAACACAGCATCCTGACAGGAGGATCGCAGGATCAACCAAGGATCGACTTGGGCATGTAACCACTGACCACAAGCTGTAGCATCGTAATCAGCCAGTGTGCAGGTCCTGACAACCAACACTAATTATTAATGAACGACAAGCTTTTGTATATACTTTATAGTGCTGAGAGCGCTGCGATGTGGAAAGAAATACTACTAATAAAGGAGAATCCGCCTATAGAAATATACCATCTATCATGTGACACATCACCCATCCAGTCGTTTGTCTCTATATAGACCTACCACAGTATACAAACCATTTTTCGTTTTCCAAGGCTCTGATGAAGAGGAAACCCCTCAAAACGCATTAGCCATCCATCCAGTTTTACCCTTGTTAGGGGAATCAATTTTTACAATTTTATCAAACAAGAATATTGTAATTTATTTATTCATGAACACGTAGTATTTTTCTTTGTATATACCTATTTGTTTAGAATAAACTTCTTTATTTCGATTAATGCGTTAGATCACGCGCCTTTTTTCTTCTTTCATACACAGCATGATGTCATAAGCCTAGGCCAATGACCAGCCAAGAAACAAGAAGTGGGCTGTATAAGGGATTTACTGGCAGAAAAAAATGTTTTACTATCCAAAGTTGAAACAACAACAACAAGGGCAGAAGATTTAATAGAGGGAAAGTTATAAAAATGACTGAAGTCACTTATTCTTTCCTGGCGACGCCCCTCCTAATCTGCTACAGAAGTGAGGCTTGAAATCCCTGCAGTATTCCCAAAACTTTGAAATGACTATTATATACTGTACCAGTGGCTGTGCGTCCATAAGGGCACACGGGCGCCGCCCCCTATCACCAACAGATAGATTCTATCCATGGCCGCTGCTGCCACCCCTTATTCAGGCGCCCCAAACACTTTTCGGGGTGGGGGGGTGTTTTTGAAGCACCTGGTTAGAGCCATAGGCTCTGATAGGCCTCAAAAAAGGTAAACAGGGAGCGTCATGCTTGGCGCTCGCAGTTCACCCAGCTGTGTTAGAAAAGCAAACATTCATTCGTTTTTCTAACACTGAACCACCTCTCCGCCAATCAGGTGCTCGGATCTGTTACCCGTCACCTGATTGGCTGAAATGGCAGGCGCCTATCAGGTGTCCAATCATAGGAGAGGATGGGAGGAGAGCACGGGAGAAGAAGACATCGAGGACATCAATCACCACCTGCTGCCGTCACCCACTGCCCCACTGAGACAGGGTAAGTGCTGGGCAGACGGCGGGTGGGGGGCACAGTGGCAGCATTTGATGGCACAGTGGCAGCGTTTGATGGGCATAGTGGCCGCGTTTGATGGGCACATTGGCTGCGTTTGACGGGCACAGTGGCTGCGTTTGATGGGCACAGTGGCTGCGTTTGTTGGGCATAGTGGCTGCGTTTCATGAGCACAGTGGCTGCGTTTGATGGGCATAGTGGCTGCGTTTGACGGGCACAGACGGGCACAGTGGCTGCGTTTGACGGGCACAGTGGCTGCGTTTCATGAGCACAGTGGCTGCGTTTGATGGGCATAGTGGCTGCGTTTGACGGGCACAGACGGGCACAGTGGCTGCGTTTGACGGGCACAGTGGCTGCGTTTGACGGGCACAGTGGCTGCGTTTGATGGGCATAGTGGCTGTGTTTGATGGGCACAGTGGCTGCGTTTGACGGGCACAGTGGCTGCGTTTGATGGGCACAGTGGCTGCGTTTGATGGGCACAGTGGCTGCGTTTGACGGGCACAGTGGTTGCATTTGATGGGCACAGTAGCTGCGTTTGATGGCACATTGAAGCTGCAATTGATTGGGTTTTTTTTCAGAATTTTTCAGTTTGTACCCACCCAAAAATTTCGAGCACCAGCCGCCACTGGTTCCTTCATACAGTGGGACCAAGGCAGGGTGGCTACATTCCATGGAAAACAAACGTTGCCACCCTCTAACGGGAAATGGGACCATAGCAGCAAAAAAAGGAATTTGAGGATTTGGAGGAGTAATAGAAGGGACTTTTTTGAGTTAAGAATACATATTTAGCTATAATTTGTTTTAAATCAGAGTTTAGTGTCACTTTAACTTTCTTGATATAAGGAGTCCCTGACATCATGTACTCCATATTCAGTAAATAAAATGCTACAGAAAATGCTCGGAGACTCTGGACATGTAACAGGAGATAGTCAGAGAATGAAAACATACTATAGGAGTTATTGGGGAGTTATTGGAAACTGGAGAAATACTTCAGAAGATATTCATAGACTAGAGACCCATTACATGAGACTATTAGAGATCACTGCTATTACTGTCCATTTACAAATCAGTTCTTCCGCATTTGTGCCCAAAGTGGAAGAAAAGTCCCCCCCTCCCCCTACTATCTATCCTGTATAAAGAAATTGTGTTTTTATACAGGTTATGCAGGATAGGTAGGATGGGGGGGGGGGGGGGGGGGGGTATGGGGACATTTTTTAAGAAAAGTTAGGATTTCCTTCCACTTTAATGACAGTCCCCTTAACAAAAATTTCATCTAATATTTCTTTTAACAAGATCAATTACAATAGACCTGAAGAGAAAAAAAATACATAAAAAAAAAACAAAGCAAGGTTAGACGACGCAGAAAAAAATAAGATAGTGTGAAAGAAACTTTATTGTCTTTAGTAAGCACCTAGGTAAGGAAACAATCATCACCAGAACAAGTTTGAACGTCTTACATTTGAGGTTTCTCATCTTTCTGATTATCGTCACCGGGACAAATATATACTGTAAAGCAAATTTCCCCAATGAGGACACAGACAGCAGTGGTTCCAAACCTTCTACACTTCATCCAAAACTAGATGACTTTAGCTAACTTTTAAGTGGTCTATTCATAAATGCTTTCCCACAAGAATCACGCAAACTTTACCCAAGATTCACATAATTGGATTCAACTGGAAAAATGGGTGAATCCTGGATGAAAGTTGGGTGACTCTTTGGTGGAAACATTTCTAAACCGTCCCCTACGTGTAATACACATCATTTTTATGTATAATGAAAATTTCTTCAATTTCTTGAAAGATGTCTGTAAAGAGTTTCTTAAAACAGGATTACAAGGTATAGAGCAGAAAATGTCCTCCTCTAGCTAGATAGGAGAACAGACGTATCACTGAGATGGACATGAAATTTGATGATGAACTTTAGGATTCCTTCTGTCGTGGTCCTCTGAGGTTTACCAGCAGACATGATTCTCCTGAGCTACGACATCACTGTAGACCTCCACCTCGCACAAGTGCAGGAATTCAGTGCGCCCCGGGATCACCACACTGACGTATTGACCCTCCATTCCATTACAGCAGAAAATTGTCTTAGGATCAGAAACTTGGGTGACCTTACCGCACCTGTGGAGAACAAACAAGAATCAACAGAATGAAACAGAGATTACACTTGTTTACTTGGAGGAGGTTTACTAAAGGTGCCCAAAGTGTTCATTAATTTTATTGTCATGCCTGTTGGCCATTTAGGTTTCTCCAGAAGCCCGACTGAAAAATTCTCAGATAGCAACCTCTACGTCTTGCATTGTTGCAAGGATGTGAAAATCATTGTTTTTTCACTCTTGTAATGCTGGAAGTGGGGAGTGAAAGTCCAATGGTTTTCACATCCTTGCGACAAGATAGTACATGGGGGGGGGGGGGGGTATTTTCAGGTTTTTGGAGGGACCTAAATGGCCTACTGGTACAACTATAATGATAATGAATATTTTACAAAGCTGCACACCTTTTTAATATCTACTAAATCCCATCGACTGCATGGTTTATTTTCTAGAAAAAGTGAACTTAGCCTTTAAAAAGCACAAAATCATACAATAACTAGGCAATAGAGATGAACAGAGTGATTTCTGGGGGGACTTGGTCTTACCAACTTAGTCTCAACAATTGAACAAAAGCTATTTACCCACTGGACGTTTTTTTCCCTAAATCCCCTTGCGTCCCAGAGTCTTTCTTCTCTTGATGTCTTGGTTCTGTATGTTATTGCTTGTTGGATTTATAGTCTATTCCAGGGGTCTCCAAACTTTCTATCAATGGGTCTGTTTACTGGCCTTCAGGCTTTAGGAGGGCCGGACTGTAGCCATTGGAAGTATAAAATGCCCTGGCATCAGTGCCCCATCATTGGTTTTATTGGGAGGAATAGTGCCCCATTAATCATACCAGTGAAATGAATAGTGCCCCATTGATGGTGTCCATAGGGGAAAGGCGTCCCTTCACTGGCATCAGTTAGTGGGCTAGATACAGGCAAAGGCCGCAGTTGGGAGACCACTGGTCTATTCTAATATATTAGACATAATTTTTTTCAGGACAGAAATGGCTTTAGTTGGTATCAAATCTGGATACCTTTTTTTATTACCTTGATTTTTATTGGGAACCAATAATAAAAAAGCTACCAAAAAATATATTTTCCTGTCTTTTTCCCAAGCTTGTCCCAAATTTTGGATAGAGTGGGGAGGGATTAGAACCCCTCCCCAGTTTTTATCACTGCTTATGCCCCATTAGGGATATTCTCTATTTGTCTTGTTTACCATTATCACAAAGCATGAAAATGAAAGAAAGTCCCACAATTTGGGTTGTCACCAGAACAGGAATGGAGGCAAAATCTTTAAATTGGGACACTAGTTCTGGTGGCAACAAGATATTTCCTCCCTTTGGAGGGATTTCCTCTTACATCCTATTGTGGCTTTAGGACAGGAAGTCAAGGGAAATCTCCCAAGTGGGTCAAAGAAGGCAAACCCTCCTTTACTCTATCCAACATGAACAATATGTTTTGCCTTTAGTTCTATTTTAAGATAAAGACTAAGTTGGGTTGACAGGAGTACTGATTAGCACCACAGTGACATTTTCAGAGGTTTGCAAGAATTTGAATGACATTGCAAGTCAATAATGTGAGAATTGAATGTGTGCACAGTGAATGCATATGTCATCATCCAACATCACTGTTGCGGCTTGGAGATTTATTATGGGAGGGAATTTTTTTATTTGTTTCTAGGGTATACACTCACTGGCCACTTTATTAGGTAATTGCTTGGTAACACAAACTGCTAATCAGCCAATCACATGGCAGCAACTCAATGCATTTAGGCATCTAGATGTGGTGAATGCTAGTCTCGGCCAGTCATTAATCTGCTTGGGAATACCCGGGACTCTCATATAAAAGGGGGTCTTGTGGTGTCCAGGGAGGTTCGTTTTGCAGTCCTGCTTTGAGGAGCGAAGGAGGCCAGCCTGGTTCCTGGAGGGGGAAGGGAGGTTTTCCCCTCCGGGGAACCAACGGAGCTTTTCCTCTGCAGTAAAGGGGGAACGGAGAACCGGTCCTCCATGAAGGAATAGACGACACTTCACAGCATGTAATCGCTGGTGTCGTTGGCCACCCCCAGGGCCGGATTAGCCACAAGGCCACCGAGGCCAGGCCTCGGGGCGGCAGTGGTGTAGGGGCGGCACCACTCCTGCAGCGACTTTGCGGCCGCCCCCCCCCTTTCGTGCTGCCCATTAACGTCTATTATGGGCACCAGTGCCCATAGAAAAGATGGCCGCGAGCCGACCACGCAACTGCGCATGCGCCGTTCCGAAGCCAGCCGGGCTCGGGAAAGCTCGTAAGCGCTCGGCCGGGCGGCGCATGCGCAGTAGCGTGATTTCGCCGCACGGCGCCATTTTTAAAAAAATTGAGAGTACAGTAGCAAGTAGTGTCAGTGGTGCGGCGGCGTGGGAGAAAGATGACATCTCTCATTGCCCGCACCACTGTTCCGCCCTCCTCCTTCTGATGGCAGGCAGCATGACAACATTGGCAAGGGACATCCCCATCTGGTGGCAAGTGACATCTTCATCTGGTGGCAGGCAGCGTAGCAAGTGACATCCCCATCTGGTGGCAAGTGGCATCCCCATCTGGTGGCAGGTATGGTGGCAAGTGACATCCCCATCTGGTGGCAGGCAGCGTGGCAAGTGACATCCCCATCTGGTGGCAGGCAGCGTGGCAAGCGACATCCCCATCTGGTGGCAGGCAGCGTGGCAAGTGACATCCCCATCTGGTGGCAGGCATGGTGGCAAGTGACATCCCCATCTGGTGGCAGGCATGGTGGCAAGTGACATCCCCATCTGGTGGCAGGCAGCGTGGCAAGTGACACCCCCATCTGGTGGCAGGCAGCGTAGCAAGTGACATCCCCATCTGGTGGCAGGCATGGTGGCAAGTGACATCCCCATCTGGTGGCAGGCAGCGTAGCAAGTGACATCCCCATCTGGTGGCAGGCATAGTGGCAAGTGACATCCCCATCTGGTGGCAGGCAGCGTGGCAAGTGACATCCCCATCTGGTGGCAGGCAGCGTGGCAAGTGACATCCCCATCTGGTGGCAGGCAGCGTAGCAAGTGACATCCCCATCTGGTGGCAGGCAGCGTGGCAAGTGACATCCCCCATCTGGTGGCAGGCAGCGTGGCAAGTGACATCCCCATCTGGTGGCAGGCATAGTGGCAAGTGACATCCCCATCTGGTGGCAGGCATAGTGGCAAGTGACATCCCCATCTGGTGGCAGGCAGCGTGGCAAGTGACATCCCCATCTGGTGGCAGGCATGGTGGCAAGGGACATCCCCATCTGGTGGCAGGCAGCGTGGCAAGTGACATCCCCATCTGGTGGCAGGCAGCGTAGCAAGTGACATCCCCATCTGGTGGCAGGCAGCGTGGCAAGTGACATCCCCATCTGGTGGCAGGCAGCGTGGCAAGTGACATCCCCATCTGGTGGCAGGCATAGTGGCAAGTGACATCCCCATCTGGTGGCAGGCAGCGTGGCAAGTGACATCCCCATCTGGTGGCAGGCAGCGTAGCAAGTGACATCCCCATCTGGTGGCAGGCAGCGTGGCAAGTGACATCCCCCATCTGGTGGCAGGCAGTGTGGCAAGTGACATCCCCATCTGGTGGCAGGCATAGTGGCAAGTGACATCCCCATCTGGTGGCAGGCAGCGTGGCAAGTGACATCCCCATCTGGTTGCAGGCATAGTGGCAAGTGACATCCCCATCTGGTGGCAGGCATAGTGGCAAGTGACATCCCCATCTGGTGGCAGGCAGCGTGGCAAGTGACATCCCCATCTGGTGGCAGGCATAGTGGCAAGTGACATCCCCATCTGGTGGCAGGCATAGTGGCAAGTGACAAGAGATGGTGGCAAGTGACACGCTCAGGGCTCCCAATGATTCTGCATTATGGTGAGTTGAACTATTTCAGTTTATATTACAATGTAATGATAGAAATAATGTGTTTCAATTATCCTGACACCATAACAACCATGGTGCCGGGGATGATTGAAGCACTAACACCAGCCATTGCCTTGAACAATTGGAGCTTTTCCCCTGCAGTAAAGGGGGAACGGAGAACCGGTCCTCCATGAAGGAATAGACGACACTTCACAGCATGTAATCGCTGGTGTCGTTGGCCACCCCCAGGGCCGGATTAGCCACAAGGCCACCGAGGCCAGGCCTCGGGGCGGCAGTGGTGTAGGGGCGGCACCACTCCTGCAGCGACTTTGCGGCCGCCCCCCCCCCTTTCGTGCTGCCCATTAACGTCTATTATGGGCACCAGTGCCCATAGAAAAGATGGCCGCGAGCCGACCACGCAACTGCGCATGCGCCGTTCCGAAGCCAGCCGGGCTCGGGAAAGCTCGTAAGCGCTCGGCCGGGCGGCGCATGCGCAGTAGCGTGATTTCGCCGCACGGCGCCATTTTTAAAAAAATTGAGAGTACAGTAGCAAGTAGTGTCAGTGGTGCGGCGGCGTGGGAGAAAGATGACATCTCTCATTGCCCGCACCACTGTTCCGCCCTCCTCCTTCTGATGGCAGGCAGCATGACAACATTGGCAAGGGACATCCCCATCTGGTGGCAAGTGACATCTTCATCTGGTGGCAGGCAGCGTAGCAAGTGACATCCCCATCTGGTGGCAAGTGGCATCCCCATCTGGTGGCAGGTATGGTGGCAAGTGACATCCCCATCTGGTGGCAGGCAGCGTGGCAAGTGACATCCCCATCTGGTGGCAGGCAGCGTGGCAAGCGACATCCCCATCTGGTGGCAGGCAGCGTGGCAAGTGACATCCCCATCTGGTGGCAGGCATGGTGGCAAGTGACATCCCCATCTGGTGGCAGGCATGGTGGCAAGTGACATCCCCATCTGGTGGCAGGCAGCGTGGCAAGTGACACCCCCATCTGGTGGCAGGCAGCGTAGCAAGTGACATCCCCATCTGGTGGCAGGCATGGTGGCAAGTGACATCCCCATCTGGTGGCAGGCAGCGTAGCAAGTGACATCCCCATCTGGTGGCAGGCATAGTGGCAAGTGACATCCCCATCTGGTGGCAGGCAGCGTGGCAAGTGACATCCCCATCTGGTGGCAGGCAGCGTGGCAAGTGACATCCCCATCTGGTGGCAGGCAGCGTAGCAAGTGACATCCCCATCTGGTGGCAGGCAGCGTGGCAAGTGACATCCCCCATCTGGTGGCAGGCAGCGTGGCAAGTGACATCCCCATCTGGTGGCAGGCATAGTGGCAAGTGACATCCCCATCTGGTGGCAGGCATAGTGGCAAGTGACATCCCCATCTGGTGGCAGGCAGCGTGGCAAGTGACATCCCCATCTGGTGGCAGGCATGGTGGCAAGGGACATCCCCATCTGGTGGCAGGCAGCGTGGCAAGTGACATCCCCATCTGGTGGCAGGCAGCGTAGCAAGTGACATCCCCATCTGGTGGCAGGCAGCGTGGCAAGTGACATCCCCATCTGGTGGCAGGCAGCGTGGCAAGTGACATCCCCATCTGGTGGCAGGCATAGTGGCAAGTGACATCCCCATCTGGTGGCAGGCAGCGTGGCAAGTGACATCCCCATCTGGTGGCAGGCAGCGTAGCAAGTGACATCCCCATCTGGTGGCAGGCAGCGTGGCAAGTGACATCCCCCATCTGGTGGCAGGCAGTGTGGCAAGTGACATCCCCATCTGGTGGCAGGCATAGTGGCAAGTGACATCCCCATCTGGTGGCAGGCAGCGTGGCAAGTGACATCCCCATCTGGTTGCAGGCATAGTGGCAAGTGACATCCCCATCTGGTGGCAGGCATAGTGGCAAGTGACATCCCCATCTGGTGGCAGGCAGCGTGGCAAGTGACATCCCCATCTGGTGGCAGGCATAGTGGCAAGTGACATCCCCATCTGGTGGCAGGCATAGTGGCAAGTGACAAGAGATGGTGGCAAGTGACACGCTCAGGGCTCCCAATGATTCTGCATTATGGTGAGTTGAACTATTTCAGTTTATATTACAATGTAATGATAGAAATAATGTGTTTCAATTATCCTGACACCATAACAACCATGGTGCCGGGGATGATTGAAGCACTAACACCAGCCATTGCCTTGAACAATTGCCTGCGAAAAATCCTTACCCCTCGCACGCTTACCCTGAAGTATTTTTAGTCTGTACAATTAAAGCCAGTTATTTTCAGTGTTCTCGTGTATGGAGATATGTTTTTAATTGATCTATTGTAGAAGTCACCGATAAAGGACGTGGTGTGTGTGTTTATGTGTGTGTGTGTGTGTGTGTGGGGGGGGGGGGGCGGCATTGAAGGACCCGGCCTTGGGGCGGCAAAGGGAGTAAATCCGGGCCTGGCCGCCCCTGCGGGGAAGGGAGCGGGTCACAAAGAAGAAAAGGAGCTAAGAATCATTGCAGGAGAAGTAGCAACAAAGTGGAAGGAAACTGGGCGATCGATTGTTTATGAGTGGCACATGGACTGTTGATCACGTGAGTGAAAGCCCAAGGGAAACGGTACTACCAGAGGCTGAGGGTTGTTAGTGCACAAGTCAGTGAGATGGGCAGTTATGGCCTATGACTTTGGGTTCAGCAATACCCCGGGGATTCCAATCAGTCAAGTGGGAAAAGTTATTCAGAGTGACTCTTCTTTAGCTCAACTTGGAAGTACCATGCAGATGGGAAGTAGTGGCAAACAGGTAGCGGTGAAGCTGCAAGCACATATATAGAGATACGGACAGTTCTTCAAAAGTCACATAGATGAAGAAGTTATTCAGAGTGACTCTTTATCAATTATTCTCTATAAAAATCTACTTCCAAATTCCCTGATTTAAGAGATCATTTGAGGATGATTTCTTAACTATCCGCAACTGATCCCTGCAAGAATCACTTAAAAGATGATAATGTAACGAAAGAGCATCTCAGAGTCAATCCTTCTCCTATCCCAGTTTGTGTTGTTGAATAAAGCATGTGAAAAAGCACTAAGGACTGTGACTTGTAAATCTATGGGCTGCGAGGGTTGGGTGGTAGACGTGAATTACGGATATAACATTTAATCAGCCGCTCCTTCGGGAGTATGCGCTACATCACTATGGACCAAAATCTCTGAGGAATGTTTCCAACACCTTGTTGAATCTATGCCACGAAGAATTAAGGCAAAAGGGGGTCCAACCCGGTACTAGTATGGTGTACCTAATAAAGTGGCTGGTGAGTGTATATATAGTGCTTGGCCCTACCACAGTATTAGAAGAAGTAAATGGCACACTGGGTTCTCTTAGATGCAAATTGTGGGGCTCCAGAATATCTGTTCTGAGCAGAGAAAATTGTGTTTCCAGTCTCCTTCGGGTTTTAGAATTCTTAGATTGGGTTCTGGAGTCCAGAGACTTCAAAGAGCTCAGGAAAGGAAAAAGTCTCTAACCCTGGGATCAGGTATTACTGGAGGCCATCAGGCTGTGTATGCTGGTATGACCAACCTGCATAATCATGGGCCTGACATTCATTTAGGGGTCCATCCGGGAGATAAAAGGTCCCTGTCCAGCATCAAGGGAGTGGGATAGAGAAGCAGGGAGCTGCAAGAGAAAGAGCCGAGAGGTGCAGGGCTGCACATAAGCACAGCGGTGCTGAGAGATGATGTGAGGGACCAGACTTAAAACTAGAGTTGCCACCTTATCCCTTTAAAACCGAACACATATGAATTACACAGGTTCTGAGGCAGACATGCAGATAAGGCACCAAGTGAGTTTCATTACCACCTTAATCAGCCACAGAACCTGTGTAATTAATATGTGTTCAGGTTTAAAGGGATGAGGTGGCAACCCTACTAAAAACCTATGCTTGAGGCCTGAGAAGTAGTTCTGCAAGAGGAAGCCAGGAGGTTTGATATAAACCTCATTTGTGTCTAATATGATGGTGGGAACCCCTGTGAGACCAACCCTTTTCTTAGAATGTTTACTTTCTCTTTAAATATATTCATAGGTCAAATCCAGTCATGCAGTAATGTCTCTTATTTTGGGTTCAGAGTGGTGTTTAGGACCTTTGTCATTGGGCTTTTGTTTGCATCAGATGTGTTTTTTTATTATTATACAAGTCTATGAGAAGGCAAAACTCTCTTGAAGTAGGTCAATGCAGATCAGAAAAGGTCAAATGCGCCTGTCAATGAATTCTGAATGATCTCTGAAGCCTCTCAAACTGATGCCATCGACACAAGCCCAAAGCCCATTGACACAGGTAACCTTACAGTGTCCTGTCCCCGTGGTACTTACACCGGGTTGTTATTGTCTGGAGAATTTCCAATTCGGACCTCAGCACCCATCATCCGTCCCATTGAGCCGTCTGTTCGTCCAGTGACTACAACAACATTCACTTTGTATTTCTGTTTCAGGTCTACCTTCCACCAGGGTGATGGGTCCTGATTTGTGTGGGTACAGAAGCCATGATACCAGTCGGTATCTATCACACCATCAATGGCCTTTTTAGCGTAACCAATTGGCTGGATCGGATAATCAGAACTCTGCGAGGCTTCCCCGCTTCTGGCGATATTTGTGGCTGAAGAAAGAAAAACAAAAACACACTCAGTAATTATACATCGTGTACAAAGTATTTCCATTGTTCTAAAGGGGCCTTCACCAAAAAAAGAACTGTAAACTGCAATGTTGTCAATAATTTGACTGAGACAGTGGGATTGATTTACTATAGCTGGAGAGTGCAAAATCAGCTTCCAGGTAAATTTAGGGTTATACTTATTTTAACCAAATGAAAAATATGGATCATGAAAATGAATTTCTATGTTGTCGGTTTTTCCAGCATGTCACCTTTTTCTATAGGCACTTGTAGTCATCCGCAGCGGCAATGCAAGTGGAGGAGAAAGTCGAATGGAAACTAGTTCCCCTATGGTCTCCTTAGTCACAAAGAGGTGGCATCTGATTGGATACTGGTATCCCATATGGCATTGGTGGACATCTTGAGCCAGTAAGAGTCTATTCAAGTGCGCATTTCATGTGTGACTAGAGTAGGGACAGGTCACCCATCTGTCAGGGACAGTGATTAGCATCAGGGGGAGGTTCCGGATTAGTAAGGGGAAGTGCAGGGACATGCCACCCTTCTTGGAATCCTCCCCACTTGGATATGAACCGGCCAGGCCACATTCCGCCCCTCAAAACAGGCGCTGTCAGCACACCAGAGACCTTACAATACTACTCCTCGCTGTTTCATCCTGTAAGTGTTCCCAGTTGCTACCACTTTTTTTTTTTTTACTTGGAAAAAAACAACTTTATTGATATAAAATACATTTTACAAGCTATTTGGGTACACAAATACAAGGAAAGTCAAGTACATAACATGACAGCAAAATTCAATAAACAAAAGTTTTGTAGGATATGAATTCTTATATCCGTAGGTGTGGTGAATCGATTAGTCCATTTATCCAACCTGTAAACAAATTATGCCCCGGATGCAGAGAAGCACCTCACCGGTTATGACCCAACTAAACACAGGTCTCCCCATCCCACAACCATCTGTCCCATATCTTAGAATATTTTTGCGAAGATCCCCTGTGTGCATAGATCAGTTTCTTCAATGGTAGGATATCGTTTATTGCTTTTTTCCACATCTGTATCGTGGGGGGGTACATTCTGCATCCATCTCTGAGCTATAACCTTACGCTCCAAAAATATAGTTTCAGAGATGAATATTGTGTGATACTTATCCACCTCTACATCTGGCAGTAACCCCAATATACATAACTTAGGGTCCAGCACCACAGGGGACCCCATATTGTCATGGAGGAAACGGATAACCTGAGCCCAAAAAGTCTGAACAACAGGGCAGCTCCATATGAGATGGTAAAATGAACCTGGATCAGCTCTGCATAAGCGACACGTGGGATCCGGCGTGTGCTGGAACCTCGCCAATCTCAAAGGTGTCAGATAGGCCTTATGAACTATATATATTTGTGTCAGTCTATCCAACATCTTGGGAGATACTGTCTTGGTTCCCTCTAAGATCTCGTTCCAGTCAGCGTCATCTATAGGTCCTATATCTTGTTCCCATTGCGTCTTAGCTTTGTGTGACGCAGCTGCTACTCCCCTTTGTCTAATTG
Source organism: Aquarana catesbeiana (assembly GCF_042186555.1). Taxonomy (NCBI): domain Eukaryota; kingdom Metazoa; phylum Chordata; class Amphibia; order Anura; family Ranidae; genus Aquarana; species Aquarana catesbeiana. The sequence continues at coordinate 12,772,736 of NC_133328.1, read as the reverse complement.
TGTAGTACAGGAGTGATATTAGCTTTGAGGGGTCATCTCCTAGAATTATACCCAACACGGGGGGGCTCCATTTCTAGTTCCAAACTCGGTAACTGGGTTTTAAGCGCGTGACGGAGCTGTAAGTATTTGAATGCTAGATGGTGTGGAAGGGAAAACTCCTCCTTAAGTGTCTGGAATTGCTTAAGCCCGGATGTGGATATGACCTGATGGAGATATAGTATTCCATACCTAGCCCAGACTATTGAATCTGGAATCGTTTCCAATTCCGGCATCATATTATTAAGCCACAATGGGGTGTGTGAATGAAATTTCCCCACATTTTGCTTTTTAAGAGGCATTTCCTAAATTCTTTGGTGGTGTAGCAACATGCCCGAGTTGTACCGCACAGTGGGGCCTGGTGCTCTTTTCCCACGTAGAATAGCCTGAATTGGTGTAAACATCGGGTGTCCCGGTTTGTCACAGACCAAAGATCTATATCGCTGCATTTCCGACGTGTGAAAGTGGTACATATGGGAAAGTTGCGAGGCTAGGTAATAATCCTGCAAATCCGGGAGGGCTACGCCCCCCATGTCTGTGGGGTTCTTTAGGGTTTGCCAGGCTAGTTTGTGTCTGTTTTGCCCCCAGACAAATGAGTTTAAAATAGCTTCCATCTGTTTGAAAAGTTTTAAGGGGATATATAGAGGGGCATGCCATACCAGATATATAATCTTGGGCAGTATAATCATCTTAACTAAGTTTACACGGCCCAACGCCCCCATAGGTAATCTAGACCATGTCTGCGTTTTACTTTTCAGTAAATTAAACAAGGGAGCTATATTTAAAGGAATGTAATCCACCAGATCTCTAGTCACCTCCACCCCCAAGTATTTAATCTTGGATACCCTGGCAAGTGGTAATGGAGGGGACGTGAGGGGAGGAGGGAACACATCCACTGGAAGAATCTGGGACTTGTCCCAGTTTATACGCAGACCCGAGTATCCCCCCATTTGTTCGATAAGCTTTAAAGCAGCCTGGAGTGATGGTCCCTGATCCGCAAGGTATAGTATGGTGTCGTCGGCATACATTCCTATTTTATCGACTGTGGGGCCTCGGAGCAGACCCTGAATATCAGGGTGTGCTCTAATAGCAATGGCCAGCGGTTCAGCCGCCAGCGCATACAGTAAAGGGGAGAGGGGACATCCCTGTCTGGTACCCCTCTCTAGTGGAAACTGCTCCGAGAGCCAGCCATTCACAAAGATTCTCGCTTTGGGTGTTTGATATAGGAGCTGTACCCATTTGATAAAGCGTGACCCAAATCCGTAATTATGTAAACATTCCCACAAATAGGGCCACTCAACGGAATCGAAAGCCTTAGCGGTATCTAACGCCACCACCACCCTCGTTCCTGAGTTATCATGACGGGCCTGAATATTCATATAGAGTCGCCTGATATTCATGGCTGTGTTTTTCCCCGGCATAAATCCCGTTTGGTCCTTGTGAATTAATGTTAAAATGGCGGTGTTTAACCTAGAGGCCAGGATTTTAGCTAAGATTTTGATATCTACCTGCAGTAGTGATATCGGCTTGTAGGACTCAGGGAAGTGCGGGTCTTTTCCCGGTTTGGGGAGGACTATGATTTGGGCTTCCTACATAGATTCAGGGAGTGAGTTCTGATCAAAAATGGATTGGTATAGTTCTTTTAGCCTTGGGACCAAGATATCTATATATGTTACATAAAACTCCAGAGGCAATCCGTCCATCCCCGGGGATTTAGATTTGGCTAGCTGTGCTATCGCCTCTGTAATTTCATGCTCAGTAATAGCTGCTCACCCTGCTCCTGGTGCAGCTGGGGGAACTGTATGGAGGCTAAGTATGAATGGATCTCCCTTTGAGTGTATGTGCACTGAGATTTGTATAGATTGTTATAGAATTGTCTAAATCGGGCCGCCACTTGTCCCGGGTCTGTTATTTTACGTCCGTCTGGGTCCGCAAGCGACACTACGAGTGGGGGCTTCTCGTCCATGTGGGCCAAGTACGACAACAGCCTCCCGGCCCTCTCTCCCTGTTCGTATACTCTCTGTTTACAAAAAAGACACGTTGTTTTGCCTTTTCTATATGTAGTTGTGTGACTAGGCGTGTCTGCAGTTTCACTCTGTTCAAGTTTTCACAGGATGGGTTGGAATTGTAGGCCACCTCTAAGTCCAGTAGTTTGTCTGACGTGAGTTGGAGTATGGTGTTTGACTCTCGTTTAAGCCTATTTATTCTGGAGGACAAGATCCTGCGAGCATGGTTTTTAAAATCGTCCCAGTGTGTGTTAAGGGCATAAGGTCTCTGTGTCTTTTCGAAAAAGAAAAGCAGCTCCCTAGTTATGGAATCATGATCCGGTAGAAGGGATAGCCAGTGAGGGTTTAAACGCCAATGCCTATCAGGAGAGGCTGACCGCAGAGATGCCGTCAGCCAACACGGAGAGTGATCTGATAGGATCCTAGGAGCAAATCCTGATCCTGTAATCTTGGGCAATAGGGCAATAGGGCCCTGGAAACAAGTATGTAATTGATCCTGGACATAGTGTTATGGCTTAATGAGTGGCAGGTGTATGCTCTGGTCGTGGGATTTGCATGTCTCCCTGCGTCAATAAGGTCAAAGTCCTCCAGTGTGCGATATAGCCTAGTGTGCAGTGGTTCGCCCCGACTGGGTTCATCCTGTACTGGCCTGTCCAGGGATGGAGTCATAGTGTGATTGAAGTCCCCCAACCACACTGCTGGTATGGATGGGTATTGCGCTATAAATGCAAGGCCCTCTGTAACCACATCTGACCTGTATGGTGGGGGGATATAACTAGCCAATATCAGCAAGGGTTCTCCTCCCACCAATGAATGCAGAAAGAGGTACCTGCCCTGCCGATCCGACACAATGGAAACCAACTCAAATGGTGTGGATTTCGCACCGTTACCCCTCTAGACATATTTGTGTGGGTGCTGTGGTATGCCCACCCCACCCAAGGACGCTTTAGGGCTGCTTGTAAGTGGCCTGTGACATGTGTTTCCACCAGTACAACAATATCTACTTTCTGACCTTTCAGATATCGCAATACTGCTGTCCTTTTAATCTTGTCTCTCAGGCCCCGCACATTCCACACCATAAATTTAACATCTGCCATGGTGCTTGTTTGCATATGTATTACGTTTGCATGGGCAGGGCAACTCCCCCCCCCAATACCCGTAATAACACCATCATTTTGTGACCTATTAAACATACAACATGTGTATTAAGTGCTTGTTCAGTAACATTCCAAGTATATAACAATTGCACAACGGTGCTAACATTACCAATGCGCAGATCAAAGTATCTGGCATTTTCCTTCCCTCCCAGCTTCTCACCTCCCCAACTTGGTGGAAGCATACATTCCCTTGCAACCAGTACATGATTCAACTTCCAGCCATCAACATTGGCTGGAGGTACAGATCTTTGAAATTGCTGAGCTGTAAAAATCAGAACAAATGGGAAAAAAAGGAGAAAAATATAAGGGTTGGAAACATTACGGGGGCGATTTTCCACTGTGTGAAGCATGGAAAGGACACGTGGCAATTCTAATGTGTCTCTTTTCCTGTCTGAGTGTTACTCACGCTGCAAGGATAAACAGTCATCCTGGTAAAATAATGTTGTGGGGCCTCAGCCCTATAAAAGTCCCCTGGACTGTGCCATGCTGTGGGAATAATATAGTATTCAGGGTAGTAAATTCTGTGGGCCTCATTTCCAAAGTCTCGTTTCCAGGGGTACCAACATACTGTACACCACCTCCCCCAAAGGATTCAACCCAGGCAGTGGGTCTCTTGACTTCAAAATGGGGGAGATTTCAGACTCCGGGGGGGGGGGGGGAGGAAGGGGGTGAGGCCTTTGGATAGAAAATGAGCATTGATATAGAACTATCTCCCCATAGCGGAAGTTACTGATGAGGCAAAGATGGGGCCCACCAACCTCTGTCAATGTCATCAGTACTCACATTAAGAGGCCGATTGCCCTATCATCCATCTGGACGTCCACGTCGATCCAACCACTGTGCTGCCTCCCTGGGGTCTTCAAAAAATAGGACTTTACCATCATCCTCCACTCTCAGTCTGGCCGGAAACAGCATGGCATGTTTCAGATGTATCACCCTAAGCCGCCTCTTAACATCCTTGAACTGTGCCCGCTTTCTTTGGACTTCATTAGAGAAATCCGGAAACACTGCAACCTGATTGTTGTCTTTAAAGTTAAGAAATTTGGCAATAAAGGTTCTGGGGGGGGGGGCACCCACAGGTGGAGGTTTAGCTGGAATTCTGTGCGCCCGTTCCACTGCAAACATAACGGAAAAGGCCTCTCTTCCAAAATGTTGGATCAGAAGGGATTCCAGGTATTCTGCAGGATTGGTACCTTCCGCCTTTTCAGGTAGACCGATGAACCGGAGGTTACATCGCCGCAAACGATTCTCCATATCATCCTGGTGTACGTGTAGTTGATGAATCTGGCGCTGTAGGTCCTCTGTAGTGTGGCTCAAGGGGTGCAGGTTGTCCTCTGCCGCTCCAATGCGCGTCTCAGCTTCAGTCACCCTGTCCTTCACTTTGGATAAGTCTTGGCGCAGGAGGGAGATGTCGATCTTGACCTCGTCTATTTTGGCAGTGAGTGTTCCCTGCAGCGATGCAATGGCATCTAAGACCTTGGCCGTGTCTGCGCTCTGATGGACCGCCGCCGAGCACCTGCTGTCTCCTTCTTTGGCCTGCGGAATTTGGTCCTGATGGCGGTATTTCGCCAACTTGTCCACCGCCTCAGAGGTCCTCTTCAGCGGTGACATATTCCCCCACTGCTCCGGTATATCTCTCACCAGACCTATTTTAAACTCAGCAAGATGGTCGCTGATCCGGATAAATGGAGTCGGAGCTGCGTTCCGTTCACGGGATGGCTTCAGGCTATAGGTGTAGCTTGTGAATAAATAATAAATAATTCCGCGCCAGATAAAAATAATGTAAAAAAGAAAAAATAAGTGAAGCAGCTACACCCTAAGCAAAAAATGAAAAAAATTCCATAAATGCATGAATGTGAAACAAGAGGGGTTGGGGAGCGCTAAATAAGTGACCAAAAAATTAAATACATATATACCAAAGGAATCCTTAAAATGTGAGTAAATTCAAATGAAAAAATTCAAATGAAAAAATACCAGCCTGCCCATAAAAATAAACTTGAGTGAACAAAATTCATAAAACTGAATACCAGTGAACAATAATAATTGTGCAATTGTGACATGTGATGTCAAAAAAATATATTATAAAATAATTATATATCAAATATAAATTAGCATCAATAACAAAGTCCATCCAGAATTGGTGCAAGATCCTGATGTAAATCTTTGATAACAAAAACGTGAGCAGCAAAATCCCTTCACCATCACTGAAAAAGATTCACCAATGTGCTCATTGTGCCGTGATTATCCGGGAAACTTCTCCCACAGATCGGATTTCTCCATCCTTAGATACGCTTTCCAGCCTCAGTGCCGGGCGATGGCACCTTCTATGTGAGTAGCCATTTGGCTATGTTCTGTTTTTACCTTTATTCCTAATAAATGGTATTACACTATGTTCGGTTCCTCTCCATCTATTTTATATCCCATGCGTGAGACCCTGTGATGTGAGGACAAGAGTTTGGTATATTTTTCTCCATTGCAGCAAGCAATATCTTGCTAAAGCCTATTTGACCTTTTTTTAATTAAATTGGTCAACTCCATCTGGTAAGCGGACATCCATTTCTATGAGCACATTGGTGAATCTTTTTCAGTGATGGTGAAGGGATTTTGCTGCTCACGTTTTTGTTATCAAAGATTTACATCAGGATCTTGCACGTTTTTGTTATCAAAGATTTACATCAGGATCTTGCACCAATTCTGGATGGACTTTGTTATTGATGCTAATTTATATTTGATATATAATTATTTTATAATATATTTTTTTGACATCACATGTCACAATTGCACAATTATTATTGTTCACTGGTATTCAGTTTTATGAATTTTGTTCACTCAAGTTTATTTTTATGGGCAGGCTGGTATTTTTTCATTTGAATTTTTTCATTTGAATTTACTCACATTTTAAGGATTCCTTTGGTATATATATATTTAATTTTTTGGTCACTTATTTAGCGCTCCCCAACCCCTCTTGTTTCATATAGGTGTAGCTTGTCAGCGGGGACTGCCAAAAGCCCCCCCTAATATGGGTTCAGACTTGGGGTACACAGGGAGGCCAGGAAGACTCACCAGGGGATCGCCAGGTGTAGCAAGATGGCCGCCGGACCGGATTACAGGCCAGCTCCGCGGTCTTTTCTGGGGTTAATTTCGGCCTTGGGTGCGGTATGTTAGCCTCCTCAGGCAGTCCGGATGTGTTCCCATGTGTTCCTGTGTTGGTTTTTCCAGCATATCACCTTTTTCTGTAGGCACTTGTAGGCAGGTGCAGTCTATTTTCTCCACTGCAAGAGGTGCTCATCTGAAGCGGCAATGCAAGTGGAGGAGAAAGTCAAAAGGAACCTAGTTCCTTTATGGTCTCCTTAGTCAAAGAGAGGCAGCATATGATTGGATGCTGGCATCCCATGTGATATTGGTGGCCATCTTGGGCCAGTAGGAGTCTATTCAAGACCTGGCTCTTGGGTTTGGTGCGCATTTCCTGTGTGGCTAGAGTAGGGACAGGCCACCCATCTGTCAGGGACAGTGATTAGCATCAGGGAGAAGTTCCAGATGGATAGGGAAAGTGCAGGAACCTGCCACCCTTCCTAGAATCCTCCCCACTTGGATATGGTCCAGCCAGGCCACATTCCGCCCCTCAAAACAGGCTCTGTCAGCACACCAGAGACCTTCCACTATTACTCTTCGCTAGGGATGAGCCGAACACCCCCCTGTTCGGTTCGCACCAGAACTAGCAAACAGGCAAAAAATTTGTTCAAACATGTGAACACCGTTAAAGTCTATGGAACACGAACATGAATAATCAAAAGTGCAAGTTATTGTCATAAAAAGTGTTTGGGGACCTGGGTACTGCCCCAGGGGACATGGATCAATGGAAAAAAAAATTTTTAAAAAAGGCCGTTTTTTTCGGGAGCAGTGATTTTAATAGTGCTTAAAGTGAAACAATAAAAGTGTAATATTCCTTTAAATTTCGTATCTGGGGGGTGTCTATAGTATGCCTGTAAAGGGACGCATGTTTCCCGTGTTTAGAACAGTCTGACAGCAAAATGACATTTCAAAGAAAAAAAGTCATTTAAAACTACTCGCGGCTATAATGAATTGCCGGTCCGACAATACACATCAAAGTTCATTGATAAAAACTGCATGGGAATTCCCCACAGGGGAACCCCGAACCAAAATTTTAAAAAAAAATGACGTGGGGGTCCCCCTAAATTCCATACCAGGCCCTTCAGGTCTGGTATGGATATTAAGGGGAACCCCGGCCAAAATTTAAAAAAAAATGTCGTGGGGTCCCCCTCAAAATCTATACCAGACCCTTATCCAAGCACGGAACCTGGCAGGCTGCAGGAAAAGAGGGGGGGACGAGAGAGCAGCTCCCCCCTCCTGAACCGTACCAGGCCACATGCCCTCAACATTGGGAGGGTGCTTGGGGTAGCCCCCCCAAAACACCTTGTCCCCCTGTTGATGGGGACACGGGCCTCATCCCCACAACCCTTGCTCGGGAGCCTCCCTCCATGCCATCATGGATGCGGAGCGGCCCGAGGAGAAGAAGGGAAGAAGACGCTGCGGATGAAGATGCAGGACGAGAACACCGGAGGTAGAACCAGAAGAACGAGAAGAACTAGAAGAAGAAGATGGAGGAAGAAACCGAAGGAAGATAGAAGAAAGAAGAAGCATTTAAATAAAGGAATTGTACCCCCTTACCATTTCACACAGGGGGGAGGGCCGGGATCTGGTGGTCCCCTTGTTAAAGGGGGCTTCCAGATTCCGATAAGCCCCCCGCCCACAGACCCCCTCAACCACCGGGCAAGGGTTGTGGGGATGAGGCACCTTGTCCCCATCAACATGGGGGCAAGGTGTTTTGAGGGGCTACCCCAAAGCACCCTCCCAATGTTGAGGGCATGTGGCCTGGTACGGTTCAGGAGGGGGGGGGGGCGCTCTCTCGTCCCCCCCTCTTTTCCTGCGGCCTGCCAGGTTGCGTGCTCAGATAAGGGTCTGGTACTGGTATAGATTTTGAGGGGGACCCCACGACATTTTTAAAAAAATTTTGGCCGGGGTTCCCCTTAATATCCATACCAGACCTGAAGGGCCTGGTATGGAATTTAGGGGGACCCCCACGTCATTTTTTTTTTTTTTATTTTGGTTCGGGGTTCCCCTGTGGGGAATTCCCATGCCGTTTTTATCAATGAACTTTTATGTGTATTGTCGGACCAGCAATTCATTAATAGCCGCGAGTAGTTTTAAATGACTTTTTTTCCTTTGAAATGTCATTTTGCTGTCAGACTGTTCTAAACACGGGGAACATGCGCCCCTTTACAGGCATACTATAGACACCCCCCAGGTACAAAATATAAAGGAATATTACACTTTTATTGTTTCAGTTTAAGCATTATTAACATCACTGCTCCCGAAAAAACGTCTTTTAAAACTTTTTTTTGCATTGATCCATGTCCCCTGGGGCAGGACCCAGGACCCCAAACACTTTTTATGACAATAACTTGCATATAAGCCTTTAAAATTAGCACTTTTGATTTCTCCCATAGACTTTTAAAGGGTGTTCCGCGGCTTTCGAATTTTCCGCGAACACCCCAAATTGTTCGCTGTTCGGCGAACAGCCAATGTTCGAGTCGAACATGAGTTTGACTCGAACTCGAAGCTCATCCCTACTCTTCGCTGCTTCATTCTGTGAGCGCTCCCAGTTGGGTTGACTTCTCACTGGGCATGTTGGGTATTGCTGCACTTCAATTTCAATACAATTCTGTTTTCTGCCACCGGACTCTGAGTGTTTACCACGCTGCACCTCCACACACACGATTTCAATCAAAAGCCAATGATTGCCTGTTCAAATGTTTAAAAAGTCAACCACTTTCATGGGGTGTTTTTACATTTTTATATGGTTATATTTTACTAAGAATAAGAGACAGGAATAGGCTGTATAAAAACTTTGGAATTGGTCTAGTTTTTGGTGAGTGTTGTTGATACCTTTATTGCATATCTCTTTAAAATACCTGAAGGAGTTTATTGTGGAATTTTTTATTAATGTATGTTGTCAGATGTCCCCCAGTGTCAGTTTTGCTGTAATACACTCATGCGAGCGTATTTGCACATACAGACGTTGGTGGAAGACCATTGGCTGTGGAAACCTTCCCGTGGACATGGCAGATCTGTTTGCTCTTTTAAGGATGTTTGTTTATGCCTCACCAACTGGCCACTTCATGGTGACTGCATCTACACTGCTAAGTTAGCAGATCTGCGTACATGGGAACCATAGCATAATCATACAAAATTATGGCCCACTGAGCCTTGATAGAGTATGGCGCGCATCATTGGTAGCAGTGGGAGTGTGCACATGATCGTGTTCAAAGCCATGTAAGTAGTGTTCAAATTGTGAGACACTTTGTGTCTCACAAGACCATTGCTGCATGGCCCTGCACATGACCATCTGCACACGTCACTACTGTATTTCTATTTGAGTAAATACATGCGTGTGATTGGTTCTTTTGAAAGAATACAAGTGTCTGATTGGCTGATTCTGAAGCCACCACCTTCCTTTGTTTATTCATGTTGACAGTATAAATAAAAGGAGTAAAGCATTCAATGGAGGTTTCTGCTATGCTCAAGGTAATACCAGCATCTGTCTGTGTTACTTGGAGATAAACAAGCGCGCTTTGCCGACATTATATAAGAGAGCTGTTTTTGTGCTTTTAAGCGCAAAGAAATTATTTGCTTATAGGGAGAAGCTTAAAATTTCCCAGTTTGGCAGGCCAGAAAGGAAGCCAACAGATCTTCCTAATTCAGCAGACCTTGAGTGGGAAAAGACATCCAGAACCAGAACCAGAAAAGGCCGGCTATGGTAAGACAACCATACATAGTTTTTTTGAACATTTTTGCTGTTCTGTGTTCGGGATCTTGATTCTCTGTCCGCTGTATGGCGTAAGTTCTGCTAGGCAAAGATCCTTATGTTTTTTTGTCGCTTTCTGTATAATGACGGGACTTTAATTGTAGGTTATATTTTTGTCATTGTAAGTAGGTCTATTAATTGGGGGAGCACCTTTATTTAAATCCTCTATATTTCCCATTTAATACAAACCTAACGTGAATGCTGTGTGTGACTGAGCAGGCTGTGTAACTGTATGTTGTGTAATAAGTTTGTGATGTATATGAGAAATAGAAATGTATGAATTGTGATTATTTCCCTTGTATGGGACAAAGACACATGTCCCCATAAGTGTAATAAAATTTTTTAGTAATGGTCGTTTTGATGTTGGTTTTGAAAATGGCTGCCGCATATTCAAGTGGCCATGTGGCTGAGAAGGGGAAGGGCTGCCATGCATTGCTGGAAGCACTTACAATGAGAGCTGTTTCTTGAATGGGCTACACCCTGTGGATGGTCTCAGGTTCCTGGGCAATAGCATGGGGGAGCTCTATTGTTCGCTGTTTGTATTTCTCAATGTCTTGTTCCTGTGGAAACTGATATGATCTTTATTTGGGAACAAAAGTGTAAGTTTGAATCCGTGTTATTTTGTGTTCGATGTAACGTTGGTGGATAGGAATGTGTAGTTTCATTGGATAGCTTGTGTTCCTATGGGCCCTGGTTGATGTAGCCTAAAGTGTGTGTCTATGGTTAAGTGTGCATTCTCAATTGTGTAGTCAGTTTTTGGTTTTCTAGTGAAGAAATCTTGGTTTGTGCTGGTTTTGGTGGGATCAGCAACTGCATTTCAAATATTTGTTTCACCATGTGATTCTTTTAGTCACCATGTGGCCCAGCTTTTATCGGCCATTTTCTTGTAGTCATGTGGCTGTGGCTTGATTTTCGTTTGTTGCAACTGTCACTTCATGTCTGCTGTGTTTTGGGTGGAATTGCTCTGCTTTTGGGCCAGGTTTCTAAGTTTAGTGTGAGTAGTACGGTCTGTTCTATGTTAAAAAAGGTGATTTTGGTTTGTAGAGGCTCAGTTTTGGTCTTGTTTTACGGGAGAAACCTAATTTGAAGGATTTTATACTGTTTAGCCTGTAAATCATCCCAGAGTGGAAATTGCTCCAATTTGAGGGGTGAGACGCCGAGAACTGAGAAAACTGTTTTGTTTAAATGTTAAACTCACTCGTTTAAATTGTTTTTCCACTGTTGGATTTCGAAGGCACCGTTTTGTCATTGCAAATGGTGTAGGCACCATTTCCTTTTAAGTGAATTCAATATTTTCAGGTTTAGCTATTTTTGTACTTTTTCACTAAAACCATTGTGTTTTTTTGTATTGAATTTTGATTTTAAGTGAAATCTCTACTATGCACTGAATTTCAAAAGATAGTAAGAGTAACTTTAACTGAGTTTCTGTACTTTTAGCAGTGTGTGTTTTTAATTTTTATTTTTAATTGTTTGGGCGTTTTCTTTGAGTTTCCTCAGAGGGCAATTCATGCCCCCCCACATTGTTTTGGGTTTTATTTCGGTCTCAAAACTTGTGGTCTGACTGCCCAGGGAGATATGGGAGTCAATGGGGATTCCGGGGGATTCCCTCCCATTTGCAATATGGGGGTTTAGTCCACCCTTTCCTGGACAACAGTTTTTTTAAATTGTTGAAGTCTCCTATATGATGTTGGCCATAGATTTTTTTTAATGTCTTGATAGACATAATATGAGGCTATTCCAGGCTATCCCTCCCCCTCCCCCTTTCTGTCCATTGATCATCAACAGGAAGTTGGTGGGAGAGGCTTGGGGTCTTTTGAAACAAGCATGTTGACACAAAAGGACTTGTGTTTGGAAGGATGATGGAAACCATTTTGATTTTTAAATTTAATTCCAGTTGTTTTGTGAAGTTTTATACTGTAATACAGTTTTGGGTAGAGAGTAAACAAGAGGCATCCACGTTATTGTTGTAACATCTAGGTACAGATAGAAGCCATAATATTGTTTTGAATAGTGGAGGATTTCATGGTGTTTTGTAGTTGTCTGACGAACGCGTTTAGAAGCCTGTATATCGTGAGACCGATCGGGCCTGCATAATAGTCGGAATTCCGGTGCGCGATTGTATTAGCATAAATGTGAGGAGTAGTTCGCTAGCATAACGGGAGGCCGTGTATAATAATCGGAATACGCCGGTGCCAGTACTGTAAAAATAGTCGCTAGGCAGTACTGCTCCGAAAGTTAGTGCGAGGGTGCCCTAGACGCAGGGACACGTCATAAGTGATTCGAATCGTCATGGGTAATGTTGGCCGTTCGTGTGTTGTAGGAAAAAAATGAGGTTCCACACCAGTCAGACAGCTGCACAATACATGAGGTCTGGGTTTGGTGCTCCGGACATGAGACCCCTTAAGGACTGGCATATATGGTCAGAGAAGGTACAGTAAGGTGTATTCCTTTGGAAGGTACTTTTGATGTCTGGAGGTATGAGACCCCAGAATAAAAATACACTATACTGTCCACTATACTGTCCACTACACTATACTGTCCACTATACTGACCTCTATACTGTCCACTACACTATACTGTCCACTACACTGACCACTATACTGTCCACTACACTATACTGTCCACTATACTGAGCACTACACTATACTGAGCACTACACTATACTGTCCTCTACACTATACTGACCACTACACTATACTGTCCACTATACTTACCTCTATACTGTCCATTACACTATACTGTCCACTATACTGTCCACTACACTGACCTCTATACTGTCCACTACACTATACTGTCCACTATACTGACCTCTATACTGTCCACTACACTATACTGTCCACTATACTGACCTCTATACTGTCCACTATACTGACCTCTATACTGTCCACTACACTATACTGTCCCCTACACTATACTGACCACTACACTATACTGTCCACTATACTTACCTCTATACTGTCCATTATACTATACTGTCCACTATACTGTCCACTACACTGACCTCTATACTGTCCACTACACTATACTGTCCACTATACTGACCTCTATACTGTCCACTATACTGACCTCTATACTGTCCACTACACTATACTGTCCACTACACTATACTGTCCACTACACTATACTGACCACTACACTGACCTCTATACTGTCCACTACACTATACTGTCCACTATACTGACCTCTATACTGTCCACTACACTATACTGTCCACTATACTGACCTCTATACCGTCCACTACACTATACTGTCCACTATACTGCACTGACCACTTTACTGTCCACTACACTATTCTACCTACAGTATTCCTATACTGACCACTACACTATACTGATTACTACACTATACTGACCACTACACTATACTGTCCACTACACTATACTGACCACTGCACTATACTGACCACTACACTGACCTCTATACTGTCCACTACACTTTACTGTCCATTATACTGCACTGACCACTTTACTGTCCTCTACACTATCCTACCTACAGTATTCCTATACTGACCACTACACTATACTGACCACTACACTATACTGTCCACTACACTACACTGACCACTACACTATACTGACCACTACACTGACCTCTATACTGTCCACTACACTATACTGTCCACTATACTGCACTGACCACTTTACTGTCCACTACACTATCCTACCTACAGTATTCCTATACTGACCACTACACTGCATGACTCTAGCTGCTCTTCTACTCACTCTCTCTGGCTCGCTGCTCCCTCTTCCCAGACCGTGTCCCCCTCCGGGGCCAACAACACGACTCTCATCACGAGGGAGTCTCACCTTTTCTTCTTTGTTTTCCATCGGTCCGGAGGGGAGCAGGAGGAGGAGACAGCGGCGGCTCACAATCTCGAATTTTTGTGTTCAGTCTCCGGCGCCTTGTGTTTGGGCGTATGGGGTCATGTGCGGCGGCGGGGCTGGCCTGTTAACGCTCGCGCTTGCTCCTGGAGTCCCGCCTCCGCACATGACCCCATTCACCCAATCACAGGGTGCCGAAGACTGAACATGTGCAGAGGAGGGACTCCAGGATGTACCGCGATCATGGACAGGCCAGCCCCACCGCCGTACATGACCCCATATGGCCAATCACAGGGCGCCGGAGACTGAACATGGCGTCCAGAGCGTGGGGACACAGGGCAGTGAATTTAGGAGGAGGCAGCCAGTATTCACACACTGGCGTGGAATTTCGCCCCCCTAAATGTTGCGCCCGGAGCCACGGCCCCCTCTGCACCCCCCACGCTACGCCACTGCCCACAGGAATAAAGACAGATCAAGACCCTTCTTTTACAGGAAAAGATGGCCCTTGATTATCTGTTGGCATCCAAGGGGGGTTTCTGTGAATTCATAGCAAAAGATTGTTGTACCTGGATTGAGGATACCAGTGACAAAGTTCTGGCCCATATGGATAAGGCTAGATCCCTGCAAGGAAAAGCCAGAGCTATAGCTGGTGAAGGTTGAAATCCTTTTAAGGGTTTGGGAAACGTTGGAGATTTTTTATTCTCCATCGGATCATGGTTGAAGCCCAGCCCACGTACAAGACACAGAGGATCCCAGACCGACCAGCGATTACTACAGCTCACCATGTCGTGTCCTCCCTATAAGTCATCTCTTCTGAAGAACAGAGTCTACAAGTCAAGCCGTGTTATGAACTCGTATGGACTGTAAGGACTGATTCTTTTCCAGGTGTAAAAAGAAGATCAAGATTCATCGAGGGACACATGGAAGCATATGACAAAAAGGAGAAACTGTTGTGGAAAATTTTATTAATGTTTGTTGTCAGATGTCCCCCAGTGTCAGTTTTGCTGTAATGCACTCATGCGAGCCTGTTCCCACATGCAGACGTTGGTGGTAGACCATTGGCTGTGGAAACCTTCCCGTGGACACTGCAGATCTGTTTGCTCTATTAAGGATGTTTGTTTATGCCTCACCAAGGGACTGGCCACTTCATTGCGACTGCATCTACACTCCTAAGTTAGCAGATCTGCGTACATGGGAACCATAGCATAACCATGCAAAATTATGGCCCACTGAGCCATGATAGAGTACGGCTCACGTCATTGCTAGCAGTGGGAATGTGCACACGATCGTGTTCAGAGCCATGTAAGTAGTGTTCAAATTGTGAGACACTCTCTGTCTCACAAGACGCTTGCCGCATGGCCCTGCACATGACCATCTGCACACGTCACTACTGTATTTCTATTTGAATATATACATGTGTGTGATTGGTTCTTTTGAAAGAATACAAGTGTCTGATTGGCTGATTCTGAAGCCACCACCTTCCTTTGTTTATTCATGTTGAATAATAATAAAAGGAGTAAAGCATTCAATGGAGGTTTCTGCTAAGCTCAAGGTGATACCAGCATCTGTCTGTGTTACTTATAAATAAAAATAAATAAGCGCGCTTTCCCGGCATTATATAAGAGAGTTGTTTTTGTGCTTTCAAGTGCAAAGAAATTATTTGCTTATAGGGAGAAGCTTAAAATTTCCCGGACAAGTTCTTTTGATTACCTAACTGCTGCCATAAGAGTGTATTCAGGCCCTCCTCCTCATCTCGTGCACCAAAGTCATTTTTATGTACTTTTTTACCTTTATATTATTCTTACCTCCAGGTGGAACATCGCAGCACCAAGCCAGACCCAACGACCCCAGGAAAAGCAAACCCACCAAAGTCTTCATTCTGGAGGAGACACCAAGACACAGAGAGTCTGTTACCATAGTATGTTACACGAAAAGATAATTCTGCATCTCTTCCTCAGTATCATCTCTTCTTTCTCTGGTACTTAGAAATAGCTTTTCCTAGTATTAAAATAAATTCTCTTTCGATCAGATCTATAATTTCATATACAGTGCCTTGAAAAAGTATTCACACCCCTTGAAATTTTCCACATTTTGTCATGTTACAACCAAAAACTTAAACAGATTTTATTGGGATTTTATGTGATAGACCAACACAAAGTGGCACATAACTGTGAAGTGGAAGGAAAACAATAAATGGATTTCCAAATTTTTTCTTAATAAATATGTGAAAAGTGTGGCATGCTTTTTTATTCAGCCCCCTTTACTCTGATACCCCTAACTAAAATCTAGTGGAACCAATTGCCTTCAGAAGTCACCTAATTAGTAAATAGAATCCACCTGTGTTTAATTTAATCTCAGTATAAATACCACTGTTCTGTGAAGCCCTCAGAGGTTTGTCAAAGAACATAGTTACATAGTAGGTGAGGTTGAAAAAAGACATCCTATGTGTGTGATTATATGTCAGTTATTACATTGTATATCCCTGTATGTTGTGGTCATTCAGGTGCTTATCTAATAGTTTCTTGAAACTATCGATGCCCCCCGCTGAGACCACAGCCTGTGGAAGGGAATTATACATCCTTGCCGCTCTTACAGTAAAGAACCCTCTACATAGTTTAAGGTTAAACCTCTTTTCTTCTAATTTTAATTAGTGGCCACGAGTCTTGTTAAACTCTCTTCTGCGAAAAAGTTTTATTCCTATTGTGGGGTCACCAGTACGGTATGTGTATATTGAAATCATATCCCCTCTCAAGCGTCTCTTCTCCAGAGAGAATAAGTTCAGTGCTCACAACCTTTCCTCATAATAACTAATATCCTCCAGACCCTTTATTAGCTTTGTTGCCCTTCTTTGTACTCGCTCCATTTCCAGTACATCCTTCCTGAGGACTGGTGCCCAGAACTGGACAGTATACTCTAGGTGCGGCCGGACCAGAGTCTTGTAGAGTGTGAGAATTATCATTTTATCTCTGGAGTTGATCCCCTTTTTAATGCCAATATTCTGTTTTCTTTGTTAGCAGCAGCTTGGCATTGCATGCCATTGCTGAGCCTATCATCTACTAGGACCCCCAGGTCCTTTTCCATCCTAGATTCCCCCAGAGGTTCTCCCCCCAGTGTGCATTCATATTTTTGCCACCCAAATGCATTATTTTTACATTTTTTCTACATTGAACCTCATTTGCCATGTAGTCGCCCACCCCATTAATTTGTTCAGATCTTTTTGCAAGGTTTCTACATCCTGTGGAGAAGTTATTTCCCTGCTTAGCTTAGTATCGTCTGCAAATACAGAGATTGAACTGTTTACCCCATCCTCCAGGTCATTTATAAACAAATTAAACAGGATTGGTCCCAGCACAGAACCCTGGGGGACCCCACTACCCACCCCTGACCAGTCCGAGTACTCCCTATTTATCACCACCCTCTGAACTCACCCTTGTAGCCAGTTTTCAATCCAATTAATAAGAAAGATACCCAAGAGGTGAGGGAAAAAAACAAGAGAAAATAAAAGCCTAGTTAAAAGATATTGGATTAATTAAATTTGCGGAAACTAAACAGAGTGTCTTAGAGGCCCCCATATCAGAGGAGGAGTTAAGAAAAGCACTCCAGAAAACACCAGTTGGCAAAAGTCCTAGCCCTGACAGTTGGGCTGACAGTTTTATATTACAAAAAATTCCAGGATCAACGAATCCCCAGAATGTGCTCTTACATGAATGGGATTGGGGATAAATGGGAGATGAGGAAGGAAGTGTTGCAAGCCAACATTGCCATTATTTTGAAAGAAGGTAAGGATAGTACGCTCTGTTCCAGTTACAGGCCTATATCACTCCTAAATGCAGACACAAAACTATTTGCCAAAGTCTTAGCCGAAAGAATGAAACAGATAATAAACAAGATCATACACCCAGACCAGGTAGGGTTCATACAGTAAGAGAGGGGAGGGACAATGGTATCAAACCGCTTTTGGCAGTGCAGAAAATCAAAGACAGTGGAGCCCCAGGGCTACTCCTGTCAATTGACGCCGAAAAAGCTTTTGACAGGGTGGACTGGGGCTTTATGCTGTGCACATTGGGGGAGATTGGACTCGGGGACAGAATGATCAGATGGATAAAGGCACTATACTCCCAACCCACAGCAAGAGTGAAGGTAAATGGTCCACGCTCTGAGCCATTTGAAATGTTTAATGGCACAAGACAGGGGTGCCCACTTTCCCCATTGTTGTTTGTGTTGGCTCTTGAACCCCTCCTTATAAAGAAAAGGCTAAACCCGGACATTAGTGGGTTAAAAATTGATAAAGAAGTTTACAAACTAACCGCCTTTGCGGACGACATTTTATTTTATGTCACCCGCCCAAGGATTACCCCTCCGAATTTGATATCTACCCTAAAAGAATACGGGAGGCTATCTAACTTCGAGGTCAACCCGGCCAAATCTGAAACACTAGACATTAATAAAAGCAAACTAGGGGATTGCACATATCAAAAGTATTTTCCATTTATATGGGGGAAAAAAGAGCGCAACTATTTAGGAGTTAAAATAACCACATCAAAAGAGACATTATTCCAGGCTAATTTCATGCCATTTCTTAATGAGATCAAGAAAGAGCTGAATAGAATCACAAGAGGACAGTTATCATGGGGAGGAAGAATTAATTTATATAAGATGGTAATCTTACCCAAAATTACATATAGGATGCAAATGCTCCCAATCTCGCTCCCACAAGCCTACCTCAGAATCTTGCACACTATGTTTCTAAGGTTTATTTGGAAGAGGGAAAAAACCTTGTATAAATTTCACACAGTTAAGTAAAAATAAGGTGAAGGAGGGTGGGGGTGGGGAGTACCAGATATTAGAAATTATTATGAGGCAATTGCTTTATCACGAATAATAGAATGGGTTAAGAATAATAAAGAAAAACGTTGGGTCAAAATGGAAAATATAATCAGCGGAGTCACGATGGGTAAGATAGTTTGGATGCCACCACATTTAAGAAAACTCAGCACGGAAACACAGGACATCACAAGACACGTACTTACAATTTGTGATAACTTGCACAAAAGGGAGCACTGGTAGTTTAATTCACCCTTAATCCCACTTAAGGATACAGAATAATTTGTACCAGGGATAGAGGACTTGTTTGGAAAATGGATATTAGAGGAGGATGCTCAATTAAAGGACGTCATGAGACAGGCTAAAATTTGCACATTTCAGGAACTAAAAGGAAAGGACGAACTGCTAGTCATAGATCCATGGTGGTATAACCAACTGAATCATTTTATTAATACACTCCCGCAGCCAATTAGATCGGCTGAAAATCTACAGCCTTTGGAGAAAATCTGCATGGAGAAAAAAGGGAAGGGGGGGATCTCTAAGATTTATAGAGTACTAATAGAAATAGGGGGCACGGAGAGCCCACCATTTATTAAAAAATGGGAGAAGGAAACAGATATTAAGCTTAAAAAGCCGGAGATATGGCAGATATTGGGGAGAGTTAAAGCCACATCGGTTAACTGTAAGTTACTGGAGTTAAACTATAAGTGTTTGGCAAGAATGTATATTACTCCCGATAGAGCACATAAATTTCAGAGCGAAACATCGCAATTCTGTTGGTGGGGATGCCAAGAGATTGGGACAATGGCACATATTTGGTGGCAGTGCCCGGAAATTAAAAAATATTGGGGGGAGGTAAGGCGAATTATTAGCGAGATTACTAACACTGAAATCCCAGACGACCCTTGGGTGTGCCTATTTCATGGGAGCGAAATGATTACGAAGACATACCTGAAAACGTTAATACCACAGCTCACTAACGCGGCCAAAAGCCTTATACCTAGATACTGGCAAGAGAAAGGAAGACCCATGTTGCGGGACTGGTTCAATAAAATTAATGAAATTCAAAGTCTAGAATACCTAAGGTTCAGTGAAGGGATGGTAATGGAAGAATTTGAGAAGAAATGGAGGGATTGGGAAATTCAAAGTCTAGAATACCTAAGGTTCAGTGAAGGGATGGGAATGGAAGAATTTGAGAAGAAATGGAGGGATTGGGTGGAGTACAAGTGTTCATTGAAGTGTGCCGAGGTGATGGGTATATACAGTGGGGACGGAAAGTATTCAGACCCCCTTACATTTTTCACTCTTTGTTATATTGCAGCCATTTGCTAAAATCATTTCAGTTCATTTTTTTCCTCATTAATGTACACACAGCACCCCATATTGACAGAAAAACACAGAATTGTTGACATTTTTGCAGATTTATTAAAAAAGAAAAACTGAAATATCACATGGTCCTAAGTATTCAGACCCTTTGCTCAGTATTTAGTAGAAGCCCCTTTTGATCTAATACAGCCATGAGTCTTTTTGGGAAAGATGCAACAAGTTTTTCACACCTGGATTTGGGGATCCTCTGCCATTCCTCCTTGCAGATACTCTCCAGTTCTGTCAGGTTGGATGGTAAACGTTGGTGGACAGACATTTCTAGGTCTCTCCAGAGATGCTCAATTGGGTTAAAGTCAGGGCTCTGGCTGGGCCATTCAAGAACAGTCACAGAGTTGTTGTGAAGCCACTCCTTTGTTGTTTTAGCTGTGTGCTTAGGGCCATTGTCTTGTTGGAAGGTAAACCTTCAGCCCAGTGTGAGGTCCTGAGCACTCTGGAGAAGGTTTTCATCCAGGATATCCCTGTACTTGGCCACATTCTTCTTTCCCTCAAGTGCAACCAGTCATCCTGTCCCTGCATGCTGAAAAACACGCCCACAGCATGATGCTGCCACCACCATGCTTCACTGTTGGGACTGTATTGGACAGGTGATGAGCAGTGCCTGGTTTTCTCCACACATACCGCTTAGAATTAATGCCAAAAAGTTCTATCTTGGTCTCATCAGACCAAAGAATCTTATTTCTCACCATCTTGGAGTCCTTCAGGTGTTTTTTTTAGCAAACTCCATGCGGGCTTTCATGTGTTTTGCACTGAGGAGGGGCTTCCGTCGGGCCACTCTGCCATAAAGCCCCGACTGGTGGAGGGCTACAGTGATAGTTGACTTTCTACAATTTTCTCCCATCTCCTGACTGCATCTCTGGAGCTCAGCCACAGTCTTTTGGTTCTTCTTTACCTCTCTCACCAAGGCTCTTCTCCCCTGATAGCTCAGTTTGGCCGGATGGCCAGCTCTAGGAAGGGTTCTGGTTGTCCCAAACATCTTCCATTTAAGGATTATGGAGGCCACTGTGCTCTTAGAAACCTTAAGTGCAGCAGAATTTTTTTTTGTAACCTTGGCCAGATCTGTGCCTTGCCACAATTCTGTCTCTGAGCTCTTTTTTTTTTCATGTGAGGGAAAGGGGGGAAAGAAATTGTAATGGGGTTTTTTTCTAAATATATTATGAATGATTTGTAAAAATCAGATTGAAATGCCACAATGATGTGATAATGAGAAGGGACGAGATTGAACTGAAAAGTTGAAATAAGACCCTTGGAAGAAAAAACTTTGCTAAAGTGGCAAAAAAAATAAAAAAAAAATAAATAACAGTGATGATCACTGTTATAAGCAATAGTTTTAGCTGTCGTAAATGGTTTTCATTAATTTAAGAAATTTTTTAGATACTGTCACCAGTGCAGTACAGCGTCATAATATGACTGGTGTGGTGGTGATCAGGGATACTGACTGGTGACAGTATGTAAAAAAATAAAAATAAAAAATTATTTTTTATTCAATTTTTTAAAACATTTTTTTCTTTTCTTTTTTTTACATACCTTCATCAGAGTAGTTCAGTGTCACTATAGTGATCCTGTACTGCTCTAAAGAGGGTAGGGGGTGATTAGGGTTTTTTTGTTGCACTGTTAATGCTTATAACAGTGATGCTCACTGTTATAAGCAATAGTTTTAGTTGTCATGAATGATTTCATTCATTCAAGAAATTAAAATTATTTTTTTTTTTTTACATACTGTCACCAGCATAGAATAGCGTCATCACATACGAGTGGTGGTGATCAGGGATACTGATTGGTGACAGTATATAAAAAAAGAAAAAAAAAATGTTTTATTACATTTTTTCTTTTCTTACGATTTTTTTTTTTTTTTTTTTACATACCTTCATCAGAGTAGTTCAGTGTCACTATAGTGATACTGTACTTATTCTAAAGGGGGTAGGGATCAGGGATTTTTAAAAATTTTTTTGCTGCTGCACTGTTATTGCTTAGAATGCCGCGTACACACGATCGCACATTCAGACAACAAAATCCATGTTTTTTTTTTCCGACCGATGTTGGCTCAAACTTGTTTTGCACACACACGGTCACACAAATCTTATCGGAAATTCACATCGCCAAGAACGCAGTGACGTACAACACGTACGACGAGCGGAGAAAAATGAAGTTCAATGGCCAGTGCGGCTCTTCTGCTTGATTCCGAGCATGCGTGGAACTTTGTGCGTCGGAATTGTGTACACACGATCAGAATTTACAACAATGGATTTTTTTGTCAGAAAATTTGAGATCCAGATGTCAAATTTTGTTTGTCTGAAATTCTGACGGAAAATGTCCGATAGAGCCTACACACGGTTGGAATTTCCGAGAACAAGCTCCCATCGAACATTTCCCATCGGAAAATCTGACCGTGTGTACGCGGCAGAACAGTGATGATCACTGTTATAAGCCATTGTTTTAGCTGTCATAAATGGTTTTCATTCATTTAAGAAATTAAAATTTGTTTTTTTTACATACTGTCACCAGCACAATACAGCGTCCTCACATACGACTGGTGTGGTGGTGGTCAGGGATACTGACTGGTGACAGTATGTTAAATAAAAAAAAAAGTTACATGATTTTTCTTCAATTTTGTAAACATTTTTTAAACATTTTTTTCTTTTTTTTTTACTTTTTTACATAATTAGTAAGTAATTCAGTGTCACCTTAAAATGTATGAACATTATGTGCCAGAAAAAATCCCTTCCCTCGCCTCTAATCTTCACACTTACCTCTAAGCATGAATTCCCTTTGTAAGCCAAAATTCCAGTACAAATTCCCCCCTCCTAGCACAAATCCTCTACTCCTAAAATTTCCCCTCTGAGCATAAATATTCTCCCTCCAAATTTCCCTCTCCCAAGACAAATCGACCCTCAAATCACCTCTCCTAACACTAATCCCCCTCCCCTCAAATTTGCCCCTCCTAGCACAAATCCCCCCAATCATCCATACTAGCACGAATCCACCCCCCCCCAATCCCCTTCCTAACACAAATCCACCCTGTCAGTACAAATCCTTCATCAATTTCTTCCTCAGTTTAGGCCAATATGTATTCTTCTACATATTTTTGGTAAAAGAAAAAAAAAAAAATCGCAATAAGCGTATATTGATTGGTTTGCAGATTTATGGTATTTTTATCATTACATTTTTTTTTTCACTAGTAATGGCGGCATTCTGCAATTTTTAGCGGAACACGGGACTAGGACATGGCTCGACCCTGATTTCGGTAAAGAGCCGATGGCACGGCTCTTTACCCATGTGATCGGCTGTGTCCAATCGCAGCCAGTCGCATGTAAACAGGGGAAGTGCCGTGTATCGGCTCTCCTCGCCTCACAATGACAGGGACAGGACCAGGACAGGTTATCAGTGCCCAGATTACAGTAAAGCCCCAGCATCGCCCATCAGTGACCCCAAGCAGTGCCCATTAGTGACCCCAATCAGTGCCCATCAGCGCTGCCCATCAGTGCTCACCAGTGCCGCATATCAGTGCCCATCAGTGTGGCATATTAGTGCCTCCTAATCAGTGCCCATCAGTGCCACCTCATCAGTGCCCATAAGTGCCACCTCATCAGTGCCCATAAGTGACACCTCATCAGTGCCGCCTCATCAGCACACATCAGTGAAGGATAAAAATTACTAATTTCCAAAAATGATCATGAGGAAGGTGAGGGATGAGCCCAGAACTACACGACAGGACCTGGTCAATGACCTGAAGAGAGCTGGGACCACAGTCTCAAATAAAACCATTAGTGACAAACTACGCCGTCATGGATTAAAATCCTGCAGCGCTCGCAAGGTCCCCCTGCTCAAGCCAGCGCAGGAAACGTATGATCTCTGTAATTGCAAAGGAAGGTTTCCGTACCAAATATTAAATTCTTCTTTTCTGGTGTATCAAATACTTATGTCATGCAATAAAATGCAAATCAATTATTTAAAAATCATACGATTTTTGTTTTAGATTCCGTCTGTCGCAGTTGAAGAGTACCTATGATAAAAATTACAGACCTCTACATGTTTTGTAAGTAGGAAAACCTGCAAAATCGTCCGTGTATCAAATACTTGTTCTCCCCACTGTATCATACAATGTAACATGAATGTGCGCTTTACTCAGGGAAGCAAATAAAATGCTTGTGAAAGAAAAATAATGTCATTAGATAGACTTTCATTTCTCTGTTATCTTGTGCTTTGCACCCTAAGCAGTTCCCCCCTCCCCCCTCCCAATGTACATATGAAGGGTCTTACCTGTCCAGAGTTCTGAGGCTTCTGAGATTTTCACATCCTTCCCTCTGTATTTATAGAGTTGCTTCATCATTCCTCCCAGACCACATTCCCTCCTCACCGGGGAACCTGAGAAGAATTGTCACTACAATGTCATCCAATGCTGAATTCCCCCGAGGGAGGGGAGTTGCAAAAAGTCTGAGAAATTGTACTTATTTTAGGGTATTCAACGTTCACATTGTCCCCCATTTCAACAGAAATATTAGTAAATTATTACAATGATGTTACACATAAGCACACAATATATACAATGTAACACACGTGCACACAATATATACAATGTTATACATATGCAGCCACTGTGCCCATCAAATGCAGCCTCACTGTGCCTCCCCCCCACCCGCTGGCCTGCTCGCTGTCTGTCACTTACCCCATCTTGGTGGTGGGTCAGGCAGCGGGTGACGGCAGCGAGCTATGGGACGGGCAGCGGGTCAGGCAACGGCTCCTGTGTCCTCCATGCTTATCCATGCCAATAGGATCGCCTGTGCCTTTAGCCAGTCAGTTGATGGGTATTAGACCCATGCTTCCTGATTGACGGAGAGATGGTTCCATGTTAGAAAAGCAAATATTCATTTTCTTTTCTAAAACAACTGGGTGGGCTCCGAGCGCAATGCTCTATGCTGTGAGTCCACCTTTTTTTTAAGCCTATTAGAGCCTATGACTCTAATCAGGTGCTTAAAAAAAACACCAACGCCACTGTAATTCAGGTGCCCAGCATCCGAAAAGGGTCCGGGCGCCAGAATAGGGGGTGGCCACAGCAGCCATGGATAGATTCATGCAATGCATGAATCTATCCATTATGCATATAGGGGGTGGCCTGATAGAGAGGGCGGCTCGTGCGCCCTTAGAAGACAGGCCGCCCCTACTGAAAATTTGATTGATTGCGACTTGTCCTTTGACCAATTAAAACAATTCCTTTGCCTCTGGTAACCTCACGCCAACTTTATAAAAAAAAATTATCTCCCAGATTCATACCAGCCCTTTGGTCTAGTATGGATTTTGAGGGGAGACCCCACACCAAAAAACAAAACAAAACGGCGAGGGGTCCCCCCCCCATGGATACCAGACCCTTATCTGAGCATGCATCCCGGCAGGTCAGAAAAGGGGGGCGCTTGCTTGTTCCCTTCCTCCTGGACCATACCAGGCCACATGCCCTTAACATGGGAGGGTGGTTGCTTTTGGGTAGGGGTTCTCTGTGCCCTCCAACTCAAAGCACCTTGCCTCCATGTTGATGTGTTCAAGGGCCTCTTCCTGACAACCCTGGGCGGTGGTTGTGGGGTTCTGCAGGCAGGGGGCTTATCGGAATCTGGAAGCCCCCTTTAATAAGAGGGGCCCCAGATCCCGGTTCTCCCCCTATGTGAATGAGTATGGGGTACATTGTACCCCTACCTATTCATGAAAAAAAAAAAGCAGTGTGGTGTTAGAAAAAACAAGAGATGGTTTTTGACAAGTCCTTTATTAAAAATGAAGAATGTCCCCCGTCGTAGCTCCAACGTGTCTTCTTTGGGTCTTCTCCCTCCACTAATATCTTCTCTCTCTGGTGATGTCTTCTTTCTCTCCGGTCTTCTCCCTCTGACGATGTGATGTCTTCTCCCTCCGGTGTTGTCTTCTGCCACCGCCAACCCTCCGACACTGCCTCCTGCTGTTGTGTCAGCTCCATCGTCTGCTGGTTCCTATATGTCAGATACCATGAAATCAGGCTGAGACAGAAGTACAGTTAAATCACACTTGTTTAATAATAAAAGTAAAAAGAACAAACGTAGCCAAAACATAGCCAAAGTTCAGTAACTGGAACGAATAGTCAGGCAAGCCAGAAGTCAGAGATCAATATAGTGGAACAGCAAGCAGGATCTGGAGCCGGAAGGGATGTCAGCAAAGCAAGCCTTGAACAAGATCGCAGGAGATAGTTTCTGTGATGTTGACCAAGGCGAAGGCAGAGATCCTCTGGACTGGACGGCTTAAGTAGGTAGGATTGACAAACAGGATATCATCAACAGCTGAGTAACTGTGGAGAGATAGGAGCTGGCAATTAGCCGACAGCTGAGCGGCCAGGTCAGTGAAGGAAGGGCTGAGCCCAGCCCTGACAGTACCCCCTCCTCAATAACCCCTCCCCCTCGGAGGACCACCAGGCTTGAGGGGAAAACATCTATGGAAATCACGGAGGAGGACAGGGGCATATATGTCCGAGCATTCCTCTGGACCGTACCCCTTCCAATGCACCAGATACTGTATGCGCCGCGGAGCCTATGGGAGTCAACAATGGACTGTACTTCATACTCCTCATGGTTCTCAACCTGTACAGGGTGAGGACATTGCACCGAGGTGGTAAAGCGGTTGCAGACCAAAGGTTTTAATAAGGAGACATGAAATACATTTGAAATACGCATGTTAGAATAAGCCACTGAGTTAATCCTGCGAAGAATACAGAAAGGCCCAATAAACCGAGGTGCGTACTTCAGTGAGGGAACATGAAGTCGGAGGTTGCGAGATGACAGCCAGACCCTGTCCCCAACCTGGTAGGAAGGCGCAGGCAGGCGTCTGCGGTCAGCATGGAGTCTGTTCCTATCATTAGCATGTCGAAAATCCTCCTGGACTTGTGGAACGAAGACCACGGAGATGCTCCTCTAACGCAGGAATACTCTGCGGAACAAACGAGTCAGGCAACATGGAAGGTTGGAAACCATAATTCGCCATAAACGGGGACAACTGGGAAGCAGAATTCAAGGCACTGTTGTGAGCAAACTCTGCCCATTGTAATAGGTCTGACCAGTTGTTATATGATGGTCAGAAATATAGCAACGTAGTAATTGCTCTGATTGGCTCATTCTGCGGCCCCATTAGACTGCAAGTGATACGCAGAGGAGAAAGCAAGCTGATTTCCCAACTGTGCACAATAGGCTCGCCAGAACCGGGACACAAACTGGCTACCTCTGTCCGAGACAATCACCTTGGGTAGCCCATGTAAGCAAAAGATCTCCCGAGCAAAAATGGAAGCCAGTTCCTTAGAAGTGGGCAACTTCTTAAGTGGAATACAATGACACATCTTTGAGAAACGGTCAACCGCCATAAGGATAACTGTGTTGCCCTGGGAGTTGGGTAACTCCACAATGAAATCCATAGACAGGTGGGTCTAGGGCCTCTCTCCATTGGGTATGGGTTGTAGGAGGCCCACTGGAAGGTGTTGTGGAGTCTTACTCTGAGCACACACGGAACAGGCAGCTACAAAGGCAGTTGCATCAGCACATAGACTAGGCCACCAGAATTGTTAGGAAATGGCCCAAAAGAGTTGATTCTTCCCAGGGTGGCCAGCAGCCTTGGGAGAATGGTAAGTCTGGAGCACGGCAGTACAGAGACTCTCTGGGACAAAGCAGCGATCACAAGGTTTCTCAGGAGGAGCATGGACCTGAGCAGCAAGAATTGTGTCACCCAAAGGAGAAGTGAGACTGGTGCGAACCGTAGCCAGAATATGATCAGGAGGGATCACAGGTACCGGAACCGACTCCAGCTTGGAAGTGGGGGAAAATTGTTGTGACAAGGCGTCAGCCCTTACATTCTTAGTACCGGGTAAAAATGAGACAATGTAATTGAAACTTGACAAGAAAAGAGCCCATTGCGCCATTCTGGGAGAGAGGCGTTTAGTCTCAGACAAGAATGTGAGATTCTTATGCTCAGTAAAAATGAGAATCGGCACAGTGGTACCTTCGAGGAGATGTCTCCATTCTTTCAGGGCTAAAACGATCGCCAACAGCTGTTTGTCACCAATCTCGTAATTGCACTCATCTCATCTGGCAGGTAACAATTTCTTGGAAAAGTAGCCACAAGAATGCATAGTGCTTTCAGAGGTAGGACATTGAGACAGAAGGGCGCCAACACCAGTCTCAGAAGCATCATCCTCAAGGATAAAAGGTAACGTAGGATCAGGATGTGCCAACACGGCAGCAGAAACAAAGGCAGCCTTGAGACTCACAAAGGTCTTAATGGACTCCGGAGACCAACTCTGTGGATTACCGTCCTTTCTGGTCATATCAGTCAGGGGCTTGACCAGAGACGAAAAGTTACAAATAAACTTCCGATAATAGTTGGCAAAGCCCAGGAAACGCTGCAGAGGATGTAAACCCACGGGTCGGGTCACTGTAGAACTGCCAAAAGTTTCTCTGGGTCCATCGAAAAACCAGCAGTCGAAATGACATAACCCAGGAATTTAACCTTTTCAGGATGGAACTCGCACTTCTGCAGTTTACAATAAAGATTGTTCTCTCTTAGTTTCTGAAGCACCCGACATCTGTGTGATGGCTCTCCAGGGACTTGGAAAATATGAGGATATCTTCGAGATAAACCACCACACATAACTGCAACAAATCTCGGAGGACATTGTTAATAAATTTCTGGAAAACTACCGGGGAGTTACAAAGGCCAAAGGCATTACGAGGTGCTCATAATGGTCTGTTCTGGTATTAAACGCAGTTTTCCACTCGTCGCCCTCCTTAATCCTCATGAGATTGTATGCTCCTCTCAAATCAAGCTTTGTGAAAACCGTTGCTCCCTTGAGGCGGTCAAATAACTCTGTAATCAATGGAATCGGATAGGCATTCTTAATCGTGAAACAATTGAGACCCCTGTTATCAGTAGGTTTCAGTTCACCACTCTTCTTCTTCCCAAAGAAGAAACCAGCACCAGCAGGAAACGAGGATTTGTGGATGAAACCTCGAGAAAGTGCTCTGCAACATACTCCTCCATGGCCTTATCCTCCAAGATCGACAAAGGGTAAACCCCGCCACAAGGGGGTATGGCACCAGGTTGAAGGTCAATTGCGCAATCATACGTCCAGTGTGGCGGTAAACTACCGGCTTGACCTTTGTCAAAGACATCGCGATACTCATCCGGCAGGGAGGAGAGTGAAGAGGTGCACAGGACCTTGGCTATGTTCTGGAAGCATGTCTCACTGCATTGTAGTGACCAGGAGAGAACCTCAGCATAGAGCCAATCAAGAGAGGGGTTGTGCCTCTGTAACCAAGGATAACCAATAACCAGCGGAAACCTAGGTGAAGAAATAAATTGGAATTGGATTATCTCATGGTGAGGAGCCCCTACGGCCATGGACAACGGAACCGTCTCATGAGTCACATGGGTAGGCTGTAGAGGTCTCCCATCAAGAGCCTCAATGGCAAGTGGAGTGTCACGCAGCTGCAGGGGAATCGAGTGCTTCGATACAAAGGCAGCATCAATGAACAGGCCTGCAGCCCCAGAGTCGATTAGAGCCTGTATCTCGATGGACGACTCAGCCCAAGAAAGGGTGACCGAAACCAGGGGCTTATCCTTCTGGATAACTGGGGATGAAACAACGCCACCTAAGGTCTGTCTGTGACAGGACCTCAAGTTGGGCTCTCCCTGGACGGGTAGGACAAGACTTCAAAAAGTGACCTGCCTGGCCACAATAAAGGCACAATCTCTCCCTCCTCCTAAAGGTTCTCTCATCCGCAGAGAGATGCTTGAAACCCAAGTGTGTGGGTTCACCTTCACTGACCGACTCGGTACCAGGAGGCATGGAAGGTGAGGGAGGCATGGGTGGGACTGCAAAGCTCGAAGACAAGCGTACAGGAGGCTTCCGCAAGTGCTCCATAACAGAGAGTCTTTCTCTGAGTCTGGAGTCAATGATGATGTCAAACGTGATCAACTTCTCCAGCTCAGTGGGTATATCTCGGGCTGCTATCTCATCCTTGATGGTATCCGAGAGACCATGAGAAAAAGCAGCCACGAAGGCCTCATTGTTCCATGCAACCTGTGCTACCAGAGTACGGAATTCAATGGCGTAGTCGGCATGAGGCACTTGGCAGCAGAAGCTCCATGCGGGAACCCTTTTAAATGAAGCCACAAACTCAGGGTAGCTCAAGACAACAGGTTTTTGTGTCTCCCATAGAGGGTTTGCCCAGGCCAAGGCTCTCTCAGAAAGCAAATATATCACAAAACCTACTTTGCTTCTGTCCATGGGAAATGCCTGGGGCAGCATCTCAAAGTATATCTTAACCTGGTTGAGAAACCCTCTGCATTGGACTGGATTGCTCCCAAATTGCTGGGGCAGCGGAGCAGAACCAGACATACCTCTTATAGAGGTAATACTCGAGGCGGGTGCCTGCACAGAGACTGGAGCAGCAGCAGGGTCGGCCACAGTGGGAGATTCCAGGTGAGCCGCGTGACTCAGGAACATTTGTAACGACATGGCAAACTGATCCATGCGGTGATCCAATTCATCCAATCTGGAAAAAATATTACCAACAAGTGGATTGACTGCATCTTCTAAATTCATGGCCTTCGCCTACTGTCTGAAACCATGAAATCAGGCCGAGACAGAAGTACAGTTAAATCACACTTGTTTAACAATAAAAGTAAAAAGAACAAATGTAGTCAAAACATAGCCAAAGTTCAATAACCGGAATGTATAGTCAGCCAAGCCAGAAGTCAGGGATCAATGTAGTGGAACAGCAAGCAGGATCTGGAGCCAGAAGGGATGTCAGCAAAGCAAGTCTTGAACAGGATCGCAGGAGATAGTTTCTGTGATGTTGACCAAGACGAAGGCAGAGATCCTCTGGACTGGATGGCTTAAGTAGGCGGTATTGACGAGCAGGATATCATCAACAGCTAAGTAACTGTGGAGAGATAGGAGCTGGCAATTAGCCGATAGCTGAGCGGCCAGGTCAGAGAAGGAAGGGCTGAGCCCAGCCCTGACACTATATAGCTTTGGGGCGTGGCCATCTGGTGATGTCACCCGGAGACCCCGTTCCTTGTGCCCTATGGAATTTGGAGGGGGGATACGCCTTTATTTTTTTGGGTGGGGGTTCCCTTCAAAATCTATACCAAACTGAAGGGTCTGGTATGGTGTTGGGGGGGACCCCACGCTGTTTTTTTATTCTGAATTTTGGTGTGGGATTCCCGTTCAAGATCCTCAGAGCACAAGTCGCATGCCACAAGTTGGATCATTTAAGATGATGTTCTGACTTGGATGTGACTTACATTCAAATCAATGGGCTGAAATCGTGCCCAAGTCAGACCAAAGTAGTTCAGGAACCTCTTTCAAAGTCAGACCGACAGTCGGACCAGTTAAGACGGCTCTCATAGGGAACCATTGATTTTGACATGTAATGCGACTTGTGCTCTCGAAGTCGGAGCATATGTCGGACCAGTGTGAACCAGCCCTCACAGATGAGCTGCACTAAGAAGGTTACTTACCTTAAAGTGATAATAAAATTTTGTTTTGTTGTTTGTTTGTTAAAAATAACAAACATTATACTTACCTGCTCTGGGTAATGGTTTTGCACAGAGTAGCCCAGATCCTCCTCTTTTCAGGTCCCCCGCTGGTGCTCCTGGCCCCTCCCTCCTGTTGAGTGCCCCCAGAGAAAGCAGCTTGCTATTGGGGCACCTGAACCGAGTAACAGCTCCGTGTGTCTATTCAGACACGGAGCGGAGGCCTGGCCCCACCCCCTCTCTCCTCATTGGCTCACAGACTTTGATTGACAGCACCGGGAGCCAATGGCGCTTCGCTGCTGTCTCAGCCAATGAGGATGGAGAGTCATGGGCAGACAAGACTCTCCTGCAAAATTGCTGGATCGAGATGGGGCTCAGGTAAGGGTCCAGAGACAGTGATAGCCAGCGTGGAAGATATTCCAGAGGGTAGTATTGGGGGCATTAGTGGTAGGTTAACCAAAGCACAAAAACACAAGGTGAGTATAGTAGCAAGTCCAAGTTGCAATCTTGAAACACCCAATACGAAGACAATATGCGACCGGTCTAAACTATGTGGCATGTTCACCAATGCCAGGAGCCTGGCGGACAAGATGGGTGAACTAGAGATACTGTTGTACAAGGAGGATTTGGATTTTGTGGGAATTTCAGAGACCTGGTTCAACAGCTCTCATGATTGGCTGGCAAACATTCAAGGGTATACCCTATACCACAAGGACAGAGAGGGTAAAAAAGGGGGAGGGGTATGCCTATATATCAAGAATAATGTACAAGTGAATGTGAGAGATGACATCATTGAGGGGGCTAGGGAGGAGGTGGAATCTTTATGGGTAGAGCTCCAAAGGGATGAAGCTAAGGGGAAAATAATACTGGGAGTATGCTATAGGCCCCCTAACCTGAGGGAGGAAGTGGAGACGGATCTCCTATCACAAATTGGATTAGCAGCAAGGATGGGAAGTGTTATCATAATGGGGGATTTTAATTATCCAGACATAGACTGGGCGGAGGGAACCGCGCATTCATTTAAGGCTCGCCAGTTCCTTAGTGTCTTGCAGGACAATTTTATGGGTCAGATGGTAGACGCACCAACTAGAAATAAAACATTACTAGATCTACTGATTACCAACAATACAGACCTGATAACAGATGTGGAAATACGGGGCAATTCAGGTAACAGCGATCACAGGTCAATTAGTTTCAGTATAAATCACACAAATAGGAGACATGAAGGGAACACAAAGACACTGAATTTCAAAAGAGCCAACTTCCCTAGACTACAAACCTTGCTAAAAGGCATAAATTGGGATAAAATATTAGGAACAAAGAATACGGAGGAGAGATGGGTTTGCTTTAAGAGCATATTAAATAAGGGCATTAGCCAATGTATCCCATTGGGTAATAAATTTAAAAGAGCGAACAAACATCCTGGATGGCTTAACTCCAATGTAAAAATGCATATAAAAGCAAAGGAGAAGGCCTTCAAAAAATACAAGGTTGAGGGATCATCCACAGCATTCAGAATTTATAAAGAATGCAATAAGAAATGTAAGGGTGCAATTAGGACAGCTAAGATAGAACATGAAAGACACATAGCGGAGGAGAGCAAAAAAAATCCCAAGAAATTCTTTAAGTATGTAAACAGTAAAAAAGGGAGGACAGACCATATTGGCCCCATAAAGAATGAGGAAGGACATCTGGTTACAAAGGATGGGGAGATGGCAAAGGTATTGAATTTATTCTTCTCCTCAGTCTTCACGAGTGAATCGGGGGGCTTCAGTAACCAAAACTGCAGTGTTTATCCTCATGACACAACACAGGAAGCACCTACATGGTTAACAGAGGACGGAATTAAAATTAGACTTGAGAAACTTAACATTAATAAATCACCGGGACCAGATGGCTTGCATCCGAGGGTACTTAGGGAACTCAGTCTGGTGATTGCCAGACCGTTGTTCCTAATTTTT
Source organism: Aquarana catesbeiana (assembly GCF_042186555.1). Classification (NCBI taxonomy): domain Eukaryota; kingdom Metazoa; phylum Chordata; class Amphibia; order Anura; family Ranidae; genus Aquarana; species Aquarana catesbeiana. The sequence goes on along the minus strand of NC_133328.1, from coordinate 12,739,127 downwards.
ACAGTCTATTGACTGGAATGGTACCAGCTGATTGGAGAAAAGCCAATGTAGCACCAATATTTAAAAAGGGCCCAAAAAACATCCCTGGGAATTACAGACCAGTTAGCCTAACATCAATAGTATGTAAACTCTTGGAGGGGATGATAAGGGACTATATACAAGATTTTAGTAATAAGAATGATATCATTAGCAGTAATCAGCATGGATTCATGAAGAATCGTTCTTGCCAAACCAATCTATTAACCTTCTATGAGGAGGTGAGTTGCCATCTAGATAAAGGAAGGCCCGTAGACGTGGTGTATCTGGATTTTGCAAAAGCATTTGACACAGTTCCCCATAAACGTTTACTGTACAAAATAAGGTCCGTTGGCATGGACCATAGGGTGAGTACATGGATTGAAAACTGGCTACAAGGGCGTGTTCAGAGGGTGGTGATAAATGGGGAGTACTCAGAATGGTCAGGGGTGGGTAGTGGGGTTCCCCAGGGTTCTGTGCTGGGACCAATCCTATTTAATTTGTTCATAAACGACCTGGAGGATGGGATAAACAGTTCAATCTCGGTATTTGCAGACGATACTAAGCTAAGCAGGGCAATAACTTCTCCGCAGGATGTGGAAATCTTGCAAAAAGACCTGGCAAATGAGGTTCAATGTAGAAAAATGTAAAATAATGCATTTGGGTGGCAAAAATATGAATGCAATCTATACACTGAGGGGAGAACCTCTGGGGGAATCTAGGATGGAAAAGGACTTGGGGGTCCTAGTGGATGATAGGCTCAGCAATGGCATGCAATGCCAAGCTGCTGCTAATAAAGCAAACAGAATATTGGCATGCATTAAAAGGGGGATCAACTGCAGAGATAAAACGATAATTCTCCCGCTCTACAAGACTCTGGTCCGCCCGCACCTGGAGTATGCTGTCCAGTTCTGGGCACCAGTCCTCAGGAGGGACGTACTGGAAATGGAGCGAGTACAAAGAAGGGCAACAAAGCTAATAAAGGGTCTGGAGGATCTTAGTTATGAGGAAAGGTTGCGAGCACTGAACTTATTCTCTCTGGAGAAGAGACGCTTGAGAGGGGATATGATTTCAATTTACAAATACTGTACTGGTGACCCCACAATAGGGATAAAACTTTTTCGCAGAAGAGAGTTTAATAAGACTCGAGGCCACTCATTACAATTAGAAGAAAAGAGGTTTAACCTTAAACTACGTAGAGGGTTCTTTACTGTAAGAGCGGCAAGGATGTGGAATTCCCTTCCACAGGCGGTGGTCTCAGCGGGGAGCATTGATAGCTTCAAGAAACTATTAGATAATCACCTGAATGAACGCAATATACAGGGATATGTAATGTAATACTGACACATAATCACACACATAGGTTGGACTTGATGGACTTGTGTCTTTTTTCAACCTCACCTACTATGTAACTATGTAAGTATTGGGGGGGGGGCTGAGGGGGCTGCTGCACACAGAAGGTTTTTTATCTTAATGTATAAAATGCATTAAGATAAAACCTTCTGCCTACAACCACTTTAATGCAAAAAATGCAATAAGAAAAAACATCCTTCAGCCTTCACAACCACTGTAAAGTTATTTGACATTGATGGGTACTGTATGTACTGTACCTGGAGAGGGAACAGGTTGAAGGAGTGTGGTGACAAATACAAATTTTCTTAATCGTCTGAAATTGAGAGCGGAGCACCCCAGGGCTCCATCCTGGGGCCAATTCTGTATAACTTGTTTAGCTTGTTCATAAATGCTATAGAGGTTGGAATAAATAGAATTTTTTAAAAAGCAGTATTTGATGATACAAACCTAAGCAGGGTTATAACTTTACAACAGGATATATAACTTTGCACACAATATATACAATGTTATACACATGCTGCACACAATATATACAATGTTATACACTTGCACACAATATATACAATGTTATACACGTGCACACAATATATACAATGTTATACATGTGCACACAATATATACAATGTGATACATAAGCACACAATATATACAATGTTATACACGTGCACACAATATATACAATGTTATACACTTGCACACAATATATACAATGTTATACATATGCAGCCACTGTGCCCATCAAATGCAGGCTCACTGTGACCCCCCCCCCACCCACCCACTGGCCTGCTCGCTGTTTAACTGGCACTTACCCCATCTTGGTGGTGGGTTAGGCAGCGGGTGGCGGCGGCAAGCTGTGGGACGGGCAGCGGGTCGGTCAGGCGACAGCTCCTGTGTCCTCCATGCTTCCTTTGCGTCTCTTTTTCCCTTCTGCTAGGCGTCCAATAGGATCGCCTGTGCCTTTAGCCAATCAGGTGACAGGTATTAGACCCATGCTTCCTGATTGGTGGAGAGATGTTCAGTGTTAGAAAAGCAAATATTCATTTCCTTTTCTAACACAACTGGGTGGGCTCCGAGCGCAATGCTCTACGCCGTGAATCCACCTTTTTTTAAGCCTATTAGAGCCTATGACTCTAATCAGGTGCTTAAAAAAAACACCCCCACCGCTGTAATTCAGGCACCCTGCGTCGAAAAGGGACCAGGTGCCAGAATAAGAGGTGGCCACAGCAGCCATGGATAGATTCATACAATGCATGAATCTATGCATTATGCATATAGGGGGTGGCCTGATAGAGAGGGCAGCCCGTGCGCCCTTACAAGTCGGGCCGCCCCTACTGAAAAGTCAAAAATTGTAAAAGGTCTTTCAGAGGGATGCAGAACTCTTGAAATTGCTAAGATATTGGAGCGTGATCACTGAACTATCAAACATTTTGTTGCAAATATTCGCCAGGGCCTCAAGAAATGTGTTGAGAAGAAAAGACACAAATTAATTGCCAAAGATTTGAGAAGAATCAAACATGAAGCTACCAGGAACCCATTATCCTCCAGTGCTGTCATATTCCAGAACTTCAACCTACCTGGAGTTGCCCAGAAGTACAAGGTGTTCAGTGTTCAGAGACATGGCCAAGGTAGGGGAGGCTGAAACCCCACCACCACAGAACAAGACACATGCGTTGAAACATTAAGACTGGGCCAAGAAATATCTGAAGACAGATTTTTCAAGGGTTTTATGGACTGATAAGATGAGAGTGACTCCTGAAGGATCAGATGGATGGGTCTGTGGCTGGATCTGTAGCAGGCACAGAGCTCCACTTTGACTCAGATGCCAGCAAGGTGGAGTACTGGTTTGGTCTAGTATTATTAAAGATGAGTTAGTTGAACCTTTTCGGGTTGCAGATAGACTCAAAATCAATTCCCAAACCTACTGTCAGATTTTAGAAGACACTTTCTTCAAGCAGTGGTACAGGAAAAAGTCTGCATCTTTCAAGAAGACCCTGATGTTTATGCAGGACAGTGCTCCATTGCATGCATCAAAGTACTCCACTGCGTGGCGAGCCAGTAAAGGCCTTAAAGATGTAAGAATAATGACATGGCTCCCTTCCTCACCTGACCTAAACCCTATTGAGAACTTGTGGGCTCTTCTTAAACAGGAGATTTGAGGTGAAGAAAAACAGTACACCTCTCTGAACAGTGTCTGAATGGCTGTGATTGCTGCTGCACAGAAAGTTGATCATCAATAGATCAAGAAACTGACAGACTTCATGAATGGAAGGCTTATGACTGTTATTGAAAAAGGGTGGCTATATTTGGTCACTGATTTATTTATATTTTTTTAATGTCAGGAATGTTTATTTGTAAATTTTGAGTTGTTTGTTTTTATTCTCACTGTAAAGCCGGGTTTACACTGCTCCAAAACGAAAGTCTCACGACTTCCGATCCGACCTTGCCCTGCGACTTCAGGTTGGTCTTTTATGCGACTTCAATGGATAGGATCCGACTTCGATCTGACTTTGAGATGATTGCGACTTGTCCTTTGACCAATTAAAACAATTCCTTTGCCTCTGGTAACCTCACGCCAAATTAAAAAAAAAATATCCCCCAGATTCATACCAGCCCTTCGGTCTAGTATGGATTTTGAGGGGAGACCCCACACCAAAAAACAAAATGGTGAGGGGTCTCCCCCCCCAATGGATACCAGACCCTTATTTGAGCATGCATCCTGGCAGGTCAGGAAAGGGGGGGGGCTCTTGCTTGTTCCCTTCTTCCTGGACCATACCAGGCCACATGCCCTTAACATGGGAGGGTGGTTTCTTTGGGGCAGGGGTGCTCTGTGCCCTCCACCTCAAAGCACCTTGCTCCCATGTTGATGTGGTCAAGGGCCTCTTCCTGACAACCCTGGGTGGTGGTTGTGGGGGCTTATCGAAATCTGCTAGCCCCCTTTAATAAGAGGGGCCCCAGATCCCGGTTCTTCCCCTATGTGAATGAGTATGGGGTACATTGTACCCCTACCCATTCATAAAAGAAAGCAAAGTAGTGTGACAAAAAACAAGAGACAGTTTTTGACAAGTCCTTTATTAAAAATGAAGAATGTTCCCCGTCGTAGCTCCAACGTGTCTTCTTTGGGTCTTCTCCCTCCACTGATATCTTCTCTCTCTCTGGTGATGTCTTTTTCCTCCAGTCTTCTCCCTCCGCTGATGTCTTCTCCCTCTAGTGATGTCTTCTCCATCCTCTGATGTCTTCTTTCTCCGAGCTTCTCCCTCTGACGATATGATGTCTTCTCCCTCTGGTGTTGTCTTCTGCCACCGCCAACCCTCTGACACTGCCTCCCGCTGTTGTGTCAGCTCCATTGTCTGCTGGTTCCTATATGCTCAGAAACCATGAAATCAGGCCGAGACAGAAGTACAGTTAAATCACATTTGTTTAATAATAAAAGTAAAAAGAACAAACGTAGTCAAAACATAGCCAAAGTTCAGTAACCGGAACGGATAGTCAGCCAAGCCAGAAGTCACGGATCAATGTAGTGGAACAGCAAGCAGGATCTGGAGCCAGAAGGGATGTCTTGAACAGGATCGCAGGAGATAGTTTCTGTGATGTTGACCAAGGCGAAGGAAGAGATCCTCTGGACTGGATGGCTTAAGTAGGCCGGACTGACGAGTAGGATATCATCAACAGCTGAGTAAATGTGGAGAGATAGGAACTGGCAATTAGCCGACAGCTGAGCGGCCAGCTCTAAGAAGGAAGGGCTGAGCCCAGCCCTGACAGTACCCCCTCCTCAACGACCCCTCCCCCTCGGAGGACCACCAGGCTCGAGGGGAAAATGTCTATGGATTCACGGAGGAGGACAGGGGCATGTACGTCCGAGGATGAGACCCAAGAGCGTTCTTCCGGACCGTACCTTTTCCAATGCACCAGATACTGTATGCCCCTACGGAACCTATGGGAGTCAACAATGGACTGTACTTAATACTTCTCATGGTTCTCAACCTGTACAGGGTGAGGATGTTGCAGGGAGGTGGTAAAGCGGTTGCAGACCAAAGGTTTTAATAAGGAGACATGAAATACATTCGAAATTACGCACATTAGAAGGAAGGTCTAATGTGTAAGCCACTGGGTTAATCCTGCAAAGAATAGAGAAAGGCCCAATAAACCGAGGTGCGAACTTCAGTGAAGGAACACAAAGTCGGAGGTTGCGAGATGACAGCCAGACCCTGTCCCCAACCTGGTAGGAAGGCGCAGGCAGGCGTCTGCGGTCAGCATGGAGTCTTATCGTATCCTTAGCATGTTGCAAAGCCTTCTGGACTTGTGCCCAAGTGAAACGAAGACCACGGAGATGCTCCTCTAACGCAGGAATACTCTGCCGAACAAACGAGTCAGGCAACATGGAAGGTTGGAAACCATAATTCGCCATAAACGGGAACAATCAGGAAGCAGAATTCAAGGCACTTTTGTGAGCAAACTCTGCCCACTGTAATAGGTCTGACCAGTTGTTATGATGGTCAGATATATAGCAATGTAGGAATTGCTCCAAGGACTGATTGGCTCGTTCTGCGGCCCCATTAGACCGCGAGTGATATGCAGAGGAGAAAGCAAGCTGAATTCCCATCTGTGCACAAAAGACTCGCCAGAACCGGGACACAAACTGACTACCCCTGTCCGAGACAATCACCTTGGGTAGCCCATGTAAGCGAAAGATCTCCCGAAACCGATCTCCTGTTACTTAGATCAACAGCTAAGTAACTGTGGAGAGATAGGAGCTGGCAGTTAGCCAACAGCTGAGCGGCCAGCTCAGAGAAGGAAGGGCTGAGCCCAGCCCTGACAGTATATAGCTTTGGGGCGTGGCCATCCGGTGATGTCACCCGGAGACCCCGTTCCTTGTGACCCATGGAATTCGGAGGGGGGTTACGCCTTCTTTTTTTGCCACGGGGTTTCCCCTCAAAATCTATACCAAACTGAAGGGTCTGGTATGGTCTTGGGGGGACTCCACACCGTTTTTTTATTCTTAATTTTGGCGTGGGATTCCCGTTCAAGATCCTCAGAGCACAAGTCGCATGTTACAAGTTGGATCATTTAAGATGATGTTCCGACTTGGATGCGACTTACATTCAAATCAATGGGCTGAAATCGTGCCCAAGTCGGACCAAAGTAGTTCAGGAACCTCTTTCAAAGTCGGACCGACAGTCGGACCAGTTAAGATGGCTCTCATAGGGAACCATTGATTTTGACATGTAATGCGACTTGTGCTCTTGAAGTCGGAGTGTATGTCGGACCAGTGTGAACCGGCCCTCACAGATGAGCTGCACTAAGAAGGTTACTTACCTTAAAGTGATACTAAAATCTTGTTTTGTTTTTTTGTTTGTTAAAAATAACAAACATGTTATACTTACCTGCTCTGGGTAATGGTTTTGCACAGAGTAGCCCAGATCCTCATTTCCTCGGGTCCCCCTCTGGCGCTCCTGGCCCCTCCCTCTTGTTGAGTGCCCCCACAGCAAACAGCTTGCTATTGGGGCACCCGAACCAAGTAACAGCTCCGTGTGTCCATTCAGACATGGAGCTGCAGCCTGGCCCCACCCCCTTTCTTCTCATTGGCTCACTGACTTTGATTGACAGCACCGGGAGCCAGTGGCGCTTTGCTGCTGTCTCAGCCAATGAGGATGGAGAGACACTGGCAGTCAAGACTCTCCTGCAACATCGCTGGATCGAGATGGGGCACAGGTAAGTACCGGGGGGGGGGTGCTGAGGGGGCTGCTGCACACAGAAGGTTTTTAATCTTAATGTATAAAATGGATTAAGATAAAACCTTCTGCCTACAACCACTTTAATGCAAAAAAAAATGCATTAAGGAAAAACATCCTTCAGCCTTCACAACCACTGTAAAGTTATTTGACATTGATGGGTATTGTATGTACTGTACCTGGAGAGGGAACAGGTTGAAGGGGCGTGCCCATAGGGTGGTGATAAATGACATATTTTCTTAATCATCTGAAACTGTGAGCGGAGCACCCCAGGGCTCCATCCTGGGGCCAATTCTGTATAACTTGTTTAGCTTGTTCATAAATGTTATAGAGGTTGGAATAAATAGAATTTTTTGAAAAACGCAGTATTTGCTGATAACACAAACCTAAGCAGGGTTATAACTTCACAACAGTATACAGCAACTTTACAAGAAGACCTAGTTAATCATTGCCTACCGGGCACTTTCACCCCCTTCCTGCCCAGGCCAATTTTCAGCTGTCAGCTCTGTCACACTTTGAATGACAATTGGGCGGTCATACAACACTGTACCCATATGACATTTTTATAATTTTTTGTCACACAAATAGAGCTTTCATTTGGTGGTATTTAATCACCACTGGGATTTTTAATTATTTTTCTAAACATATGAAAACAGACCGACCCCCCCCCCCCAAAAAAAAAATTGTTGCAAATTAGTATTTTTTTTTCTTCACTGATGAAGGAGGCACTGATGGACACTGATAGGTGGTACTGAGAGGTAACACTGATAGGTGCCACTGATGAACACTGATATGCTGCATTGACACTGATTATGAGTGCATTGCAAATGCATTTGGAAGCTAACGAAGTGCATGCAAGTTACACACTAATAGGAGAACCTCTGGGTTGAATCAAGGATTGAAAAAGATCTGAGGGTCCTAGTTGATGACAGACTCAGTAATATCATGCAATGCCAAGCTGCAGCAAGCAAGACCAGTAAAGTATTAGCATGTATTAAAAAGGAGATATACTCCAGAGATAAAACTACAATTCTACTGCCACGTACACACGATCGGAATTTCCAACCACAAATGTTCGATGTGAGCTTGTTGTTGGACCGTGTTCCGACCGTGTGTAGGCTCCATCGGACATTTCAAGACGGAATTTCCGACAACAGATGTTTGAGAGCTGGTGCTCAAAATTTCTGACAACAAAATCCGTTGTCGTAACTTCCGAGCGTGTGTAGACAATTCTATTCTGACTCCGATTGTTGTGAAGCGATTTATCCCTTGTGAGACCTGCCTGTATAAGCAGATATAATCACTGAGGACAATCCTCATCAGATAGCTTGAACTCACCAATACCGATTTCCATCCACAGATGCTTTATTCTGAACATCAGATGACAGGATACAAACAGATGAACAGGTTGTGGTATTGTGCGGTCAAAAGATGATACTGTCTGTAGCTTACAATGGAGAATACATGTGCCCTGCTACATTGCTACATGTGGCTTGTTAACTGCATAGATGACACAGGAAGTACAAAAACACAGGAAGAAGGGTGGAGCTTTACATTCAAAGGGTGTCATAAAAGGGAAAAATAAACATGAGAGACAAGTGCATTACCACAAAGGGTTACTAGATGGCAGCATGTAAACTAAACATAAAAGTCCATAGAAAATGGTTAGGAAAACAATATATATAAATTCTATGCCCTGTTGGGGCAGCACACTCCCCGTCTGACATTGGTAAATGTCACTATATATATCAGAACGGTAGTGATACAACTGCAAATAACAACAGTGTAATTTGCTGGATGTCTTGAAGACCTGAAAGACATAAAGAATATGCATATAATGCAAAAACAACAACTGCAATTCAAGGCTTCAAGATATGTCAACTTAAGTCCAAGACACTTTCTTCTTGAAGTCGCAGGTAGGATCCAGCAGCGTAGGCAAACAAGTTAATTCTCCAAAGGATAAGAGCAGAATAAGTTCTGTGATAGGTCTGATGAAAGTCTTTACAGTCCCTTGTCTTGAAACCTTCACCTCCACCTTGCGTACCTTACCATCATCACTAGGAACACTCTTTACAATAAGTCCCATGGGCCATTCAATTCTTTCAGCTTGCTGGTCTTTAAGCAGAACAAGATCTCCAACTTGTATGTTAGGGTTCAGGCATTGCCATTTCCCGCGTCCTTGCAGAGTAGAAAGATACTCCATCTTCCAACGATTCCAGAAGCAGTTGGCGAGGTATTGTACTCGCTTCCACCGGTCATAGCAAAGGTTTCCTGCTTTGAAGTTTCCAGGTGGAACAGGAACAGACCCAAGCTTCTGGGTAAGAAGAGTATCTGGAGTAAGGATAGTTGGGGTCTCTGGATCTTTGGACACTGGAACAAGTGGTCTTGAATTGATTATGGCAAATGTGGAATTAAAGTCCATAAGCATAGAATCCAATATTTTACGTGTGATACCTATCATTTTCTCCCATGAACCACCCATGTGGGAAGAATGAGGAGGATTGAAAATCCATGTACAGCCTTTTTCAGCTAACAGGTCTTGGATTGGCCTAGAGTTGAGCTGTAGCTCTCGACAGGCTCCAATGAAATTAGTTCCACAGTCAGATCTTAGTGTCTTGACTGGTCCTCTGATGGCTAGGAATCGTCTTAGAGCGTTGATAAAACTTGAAGCATCCATAGATTCTATTACTTCAATGTGTACTGCACGCACACTCATGCAAGTGAACAGCACTGCCCATCGTTTGCTATTTGCTTGGCCACCTCGAGTTCTGCGGGCTGTTACCATCCATGGCCCAAAGACATCCAGACCAACATGAGTGAAAGGTGGGTCAGTACTTAACCTGTCAGCTGGCAAATCTGACATTTGCTGTTGCTGGTGATTCCCTCTCAGTTTGCGGCACTGAACATAGCTGTGTATTGTAGCTGTGATCTGTCTTTTTGCTCCTATAATCCAAAGGCCTGCAGCTCTTATGGCAGGCCTGCAGCTCTTATGGCACCCTCTGTGAAGTGTCTACCTTGGTACTTAACCCCTTCATGGTAGTGCCGTATGAGCAAAGTGGTGATGTGATGGCGAGCAGGTATAATGAGAGGATTCTGTTCTTGCTCACTCAACTCAGCCTTGTTTAAACGTCCATCAACCCTTAACATACCATGATTGTCAATTAATGGATTCAGGTTGGCAATTGGGATGTTTTTTGCAATTTCCCTCTTGTCACGGATACATTTAATTTCTGAGCCAAAGACACTCTGTTGCACACTTCGTATTATGATTAGTTCACCTTCAGCAATGTCTTTTGCAGAAAGAAGCTTTTGGCACACGTGCCAACCTTGACAGTGAGCATCTTCGGGCTTTGTGTGGAAGCAATCTGCAATATGAACTAACCTTGCAATGGTGCGTATAAGCCTTCTCCACTTGGAGAAACATTTAAAGGATTGACAGCCCAAGGTGAATCTTTGTTCAGTTCTGGTGACGGAGGGTTTTAACTTCAGGACGAATCTCTGGATCCTTGTCAGGATCTATAAGACTGAAGACATCAGCTGTGGTTTCTTCTGGATGATCCAGCAGGAATTCAGGCCCTGTTAACCAAGAAGAATTTGCGAAGACACTTGCAGACACTGGCCTGGTGGCATGATCATTGTCAAAAATCCTTTTCATAAAGGTGATGAAATGGTCCTTCATTTCAGGCCTGTTCTTTAGTGTTCGTTGAAGTGAGTTGAATCTGGATAGAGCCTATTCACGATTGGTTGGGAGTTTAACCCTTGCAGCACAAAGTGGTAATGGTGCAACCCAGCTGTTAGACTCATCCTGGAAGAACTCTTTGTCCATTATTTTGATGAACTCTCTACCTTCGACTGACAAGGCTATTTTGTTGTCATCGCTTGTAGTACAAAACACTGTGGTACCTAGGTTGTCATCACAAAGGTTAGGAGTGACATCAGGTACTTGGATGATGTCAAGAGGCTTCTCTTTTACTTCATAATGGCGAAGGCACTGTTTGAAGTGGGATGCACGTCCATTTCCTAACATGTAAGTTTTGAAGGAGTTGATCTCGGATGACGTACGCATTCTATCCAAGCATACGTTGCCCATGATTACCCAGCCTAGGTCAAGTTTTTGTGCGTAAGGGGCATCATCGGTAGGGATGAGCTTCGAGTTCGAGTCGAACTCATGTTCAACTTGAACATCGACTATTCGCTGGTCCGCTGAACAGCGAACAATTTGGGGTGTTTGCGGCAACTTTGAATGCCATGTAACACCCTGTAAAAGTCTATGGGAGAAATCAAAAGTTCTAATTTTAAAGGCTAATGTTCATGGTATTGTCATAAAAAGTGTTTGGGGACCTGGGTCCTGCTCCAGGGGACATTGATCAATGCAAAAAAAAGTTTTAAAAACGGCCGTTTTTTTGGGAGCAGTGATTTTAATAATGCTTAAAGTAAAACAATAAAAGTTTAATATCCCTTTAAATTTCGTACCTGGGGGGGGTTTATAGTTTGCCTGTAAAGGGGCGCATGTTTCCCATGTTTAAAACAGTCTGACAGCAAAATTACATTTCAAAAGAAAAAAGTAATTTAAAACTACTCACGGCTATTAATGAATTGCCGGTCCGACAATACACATAAAAGTTCATTGATAAAAACGGCATGGGAATTCCCCACAGGGGAACCCCGAACCAAAATTAAAAAAAAAAAAAATGATGTGGGGGTCTCCCTAAATTCTATACCAGGCCCTTCAGGTCTGGTATGGATATTAAGGGGAACCCTGGCCAAAATTTTTTTAAAAAACGGCGTGGGGTCCCCCCAAAGATCCATACCAGACCCTTATCTGAGCACGCAACCTGGCAGGCTGCAGGAAAAGAGGGGGGGGACGAGAGAGCACCCCCCCTCCTGAACCGTACCAGGCCACATGCCCTCAACATTGGGAGGGTGCTTTGGGGTAGCCCCCCAAAACACCTTGTTCCCATGTTGATGAGGACAAGGGCCTCATCCCCACAACCCTTGGCCGGTGGTTGTGGGGGTCTGTGGGCGGGGGGCTTATCAGAATCTGGAAGCCCCCTTTAACAAGGGGACCCCCAAATCCCGGCCCTCCCCCCTGTGTGAAATGGTAAGGGGGTACAAAAGTACCCCTACCATTTCACAAAAAAACTGTCAAAAATGTTAAAAATGACAAGAGACATTCATTAAATGCTTCTTCTTTCTTTTATCTTCTTTCTTCTATCTTCCTTTGGTTTCTTCCTCCATCTTCTTCTGGTTCTTCCTCCAGTGTTCTCGTCCGGCATCTTTCTCCGCGACGTCGGCATCTTCTTCCCTTCTCCTCGGGCCGCTCCGCATCCATGATGGCATGGAGGGAGGCTCCTGCTGTGTGATTCTTCTCTCTTCATCTTTTTCTCTTCATCTTCTTCTCTTCATGTCTTCATCTTCTTTTCGGGCCGCTCCGCATCCATGATGGCATGGAGGGAGGCTCCCGCTGTGTGACGCTTCTCCTCTTCTAACGGTTCTTAAATAACAGGGGGGCAGAGCCACCCGATGACCCCGCCCCCCTCTGACGCACGGGGACTTGACGGGGACTTCCCTGTGGCATTCCCCGTGATGTCAGAAGGGGGCAGGGTTACGTAACGGGTGACGTCATGGGGAATGCCACAGGGAAGTCCCATCAAGTCCCCATGCGTTAGAGGGGGGCAGGGTCGCCGGGTGGCCCCCCCATTATTTATTAAGAGAAGAAGTTGAAGAGAAAAAGATGAAGAGAGAAGCGTCACACAGCGGGAGCCTCCCTCCATGCCGTCATGGATGCGGAGCGGCCCAAGGAGAAGAAGGGAAGAAGATGCCGACGCCGCGGAGGAAGATGCCGGATGAGAACACCAGAGGAAGAACCAGAAGAAGAAGAAGATGGAGGAAGAAACCGAAGGAAGATAGAAGAAAGAAGAAAGCAGATAGAATAAAGAAGAAGCATTTAAATAAAGGAATTGTCAAAAACTCTCTTGTCATTTTTAACATTTTTGACAGTTTTTTTGTGAAATGGTAGGGGTACTTTTGTACCCTCTTACCATTTCACACAGGGGGGAGGGCCGGGATCTGGGGGTCCCCTTGTTAAAGGGGGCTTCCAGATTCCAATAAGCCCCCCGCCCGCAGAACCCCACAACCACCGGCCAAGGGTTGTGGGGATGAGGCCCTTGTCCTCATCAACATGGGGACAAGGTGTTTTGACGGGCTACCCCAAAGCACCCTCCCAATGTTGAGGTCATGTGGCCTGGTACGGTTCAGGAGGGGGGCGCTATCTCGTCCCCCCATCTTTTCCTGCGGCCTGCCAGGTTGCGTGCAGATAAGGGTCTGGTATGGATTTTTAGGGGGACCCCATGCCATTTTTTTTTCACATTTTGGCGCGGGGTTCCCCTTAAAATCCATACCAGACCTGAAGGGTCTGGTATAGATTTTGAGGGGGACCCCACTCCGTTTTTTTTTTTTTCATTTTGGCCGGGGTTCCCCTTAATATCCATACCGGACCTGAAGGGCCTGGTATGGAATTTAGGGGGACCCCCACGTCATTTTTTTTTTTTAAATTTTGGTTCGGGGTTCCCCTGTGGGGAATTCCCATGCCATTTTTATCAATTAACTTTTATCTGTATTGTCGGTCTGGCAATTCATTAATAGCCGCGAGTAGTTTTAAATGGCTTTTTTCCTTTGAAATGTCATTTTGCTGTCAGACTGTTCTAAAAACGGGAAACATGCGCCCCATTACAGGCATACTATAGACACCCCCCAGGTACGAAATTTAAAGGGATATTACACTTTTATTGTTTCACTTTAAGCATTATTAAAATCACTGCTCCCGAATAAACGGCCGTTTTTAAAACTTTTTTTGCATTGATCCATGTCCCCTGGGGCAGGACCCAGGTCCCCAAACACTTTTTATGACAATAACTTGCATATAAGCCTTTAAAATTAGCACTTTTGATTATTCATGTTTGTGTCCCATAGACTTTAATGGTGTTCGCGTGTTCGAACAAATTTTTTGCCTGTTCGCAAGTTCTGGTGCGAACCGAACAGGGGGGTGTTCGGCTCATCCCTAATCATCGGGTCCATTGCACTGCTTGCGTACTTTATGCACTCTGAGAATGTCTCTTCCTAGCAAGATCAAGATTTCAGCATTCATGTCCATTGCAGGAATTTCATTAACAAGGTGCCTCAAGTGAGGATGGTGATATGCAGCCTCTGGAGTAGGAATTTCTTCCCTTTCATCTGGTATCTGGTCACACTCGACTAATGTTGGTAGGGGTATGCCCTCTCCCTTATTGATATGAGAGACCATGAACCCATCGGCCCTTCTGCCGAAAGTCTCTTCACGACCAGAACAGGTTCTGAGAGTATAAGGTATTGCGTGTCTCTCTATACCAAAGATCTCAAAGAATTTTAGGCTTAACCAAGGATCTGTTGCTCTGTTCATCTATTATGGCATACATCCTAATAGCTTCCTCAGGTTGACCCTTTAGGTATATCTTGACTAGGCATATCTTTGCACAGCATTTGTTATCTACGTAAGCCTTCTCCACAGACTTCTGTGCATGAAGAAGAAACGTTAGCTGTGGCTGGAGTATGACCTTGTTGCTCCCCGCCATGACTTGAGACAGGGCTGGAGGCTGCTGTGAATTGTCTGAGGGTGGACCCAGATGCATAGCTGTAACATGTCTGTCGCTACTGCATTCTGTGCACTTGATGACAACTTTACAGTCTTTAGCAAAATGTCCATAACAATCACAGCACCTGTAGCATATTCCAAGTTTCTGAAGAATCTCCCTGTGCTTTTGTAACGTCTTTACCCTAAGCCCATGACATTTCTTTAGGGGGTGAGGCTTCTTGTGAATAGGGCACTGACAGTTAGGGTCTTTATCTCTGTCACCCGAATCCCTCTGGTGAGCAGGAGAGGATACGGGTGGTGAGATGTCTGTCCTTTTAACAGATATTGCTCTATTAAAGTCTCTGTGTTTAGCTGCTATGTTATCATACCTTAATGAAGATGATGATGATAAAGCAGGTAAGTTGGATTCATTGAAGCTGGGATCGTTTCTTGTCCAGGCTTGATCGCTGATGAACCTGCAAAAATATGTGAATGGAGGAAAAGATACGTTATAGTCTCTTTTGTACCTTGAGCCTTGTTGTGCCCATTTCTCTTGCAGGCCGTATGGCAGTTTAGACACCACTGGATTGACACCATGAGCAGTGTCCAGGAAGCTTAGTCCAGGTAGACATGGGTCTGTCTTTGCCAACTGCAGCTTCATGAGAAGATCACTCAGATCTTGGAGCTTGCGGTAGTCTTTGTTCCCTATTTTTGGGAAGTTTTGCAGTCTCTTGAATAGAGCGCTTTCTATGGCTTCAGAGCTACCATAGGCTTGCTCAAGTCTTGCCCATGCAGCAACAAGACCTGCATCTGGGTGGTCAACATGCACTGTTCTCAGTCTTTTAACACAATCTGCAGATTCCGGCCCCGGCCACTTTATGAGCAAATCAAGTTCCTCCTTGGTATTAAGGATGGGATCAGCAATGGCAGCTTTGAAGGTTGATCTCCAGGCCCTGTAGCTCTCTGGACAGTCATCAAACCTTGAGAGGGTAGTGTTAATGAGCTCACGGCGTACCATATATCTGGCGAAGTCATTCAAGTCTGGTCTCTCACTCTTCGGTGCCAAAGTAACTCCTGGAACCCCACGGGTGTGAAAGTTCTCTGGTGAAGTAGGGTGAGGTTTACTAGGATGAAATGATGTTGCATGAGCGTTTAACTGTGGTGTAGTCCCTAAGGCTTGTGCTGGCTGTGGCTTGAGCAGCGGCTTGTCACTGGAAGTCACCTTGTTGTCAGCAAGAGGTGACGCAGTTTGCTGCATAGATGCACTTGTGTTGTACACTTGAAGAGGATCAGGCATTGGAGCTGAGAGGTCTCAATGTTGAGAGTCAGAACAGTGTTGTTGGTAGGAAGTATAGGAGATTACTCTGTATCATTGCAAACATCATGCTTTAGTATATATTTACTAGTGCGTTTAACTGGGTCTTGCAGTTCTGCTGGGATGTAACAGTCTGAGTTAACACTTTCTCCCATCGCTTGTTCAAGGACTCTCAGCCTTGCTCTGGCAGCTGCTTCCTCTCTTTCCATTTGCAGAATCTTTATTTGGGAATCTGCCTCTGCTTGTTGGGCATCTGCCTCTGCTTGTTGAGCTGCTTGTTGAGCATTCATCTTTGCATGGCGAGCTGCCTTTTGTGTTTCTATTTCTGCTTCCTTTCTGGTAAAGGAGGTTTGCACTTTTTTTGCTTCCGCATCAGCATGGGCCTCTATTAACTTATCGCTTAATGTTGAACTTCTGGAGCGAGAGGATCTGGTAGAACATCCAGTGTGCTTGGTTGATGTGGATCTGTGAGATCTGGTCTCCTGCAGTTGAGCAATGTGGAGTTCTGCCTTACACTGGGCTTTTTGCACTAAGAGATCCCTTTGTTGGTTTAGTGCATCAGCTCTGGTTAGTTCTGCTAAGGAGTCCTCTATATTACAGTCCTGCAAGAAGGCTGTGTATTTTGCAAACAGACGCTGGTAGCGTTCGTACGCGGCAGATAAGCGATCTATAGAGTCTCTTAGTTCAGCTGGTTGATCATTGAAGTGTGACAAAACTGACATGCAGTGTGAAGTTCTATCCCATAAGTCTGACAGATTGCTGGAGAACTCATCTCTAGTGGCTTCATAGTTTTCTCTGAGTTTCTGTGTCAGTTTTATTGTATGTTTTGGTCTTACACTCTGATCGGCTATATCTGCAGAATCTTCTCCCTGTACATCTGCGGGTTCAGAGGCATGGTGAATCTGTGTTGGTTCAGCCACAAAAGGGTGCTCAGAGTCTTGTGTAGACATTTTTTCACAGTTTTGCAAGAAATGGTACTGTCTCTTTAAGAAGACGAACAGCAGCTTAGACAGGTGGGGTAACGCTGTTAAATGTAGAGAAAGTTTTTAACATTCACATGAGGTGCAGTAAGCTTATGCGACCATGTGCTTTCACAAGATGGCAGATGGCACTGAGCTTGATTGCAGATTAGGCACACACATACACACAGCAGGCTGTGGGAATTCTATACATCTTTTGACTATTCTGACTCCGATTGTTGTGAAGCGATTTATCCCTTGTGTGACCTCTATGCCTGGCCTGTATAAGCAGATATAATCACTGAGGACAATCCTCATCAGATAGCTTGAACTCACCAATACCGATTTCCATCCACAGATGCTTTATTCTGAACATCAGATTACAGCAGATGACAGGATACAAACAGATGAACAGGTTGTGGTATTGTGCGGTCAAAAGTTGATACTGTCTGTAGCTTACAATGGAGAATACATGTGCCCTGCTACATGTGGCTTGTTAACTGCATAGGTGACACAGGAAGTACAAAAACACAGGAAGAAGGGTGGAGCATTACATTCAAAGGAAGTGTGTCATAACATAAGGGAAAAATAAATGTGAGAGACAAGTGCATTACCACAAAGGGTCACTAGATGGCATCATGTAAACTAAACATAAAAGTCCATAGAAAATGGTTAGGAAAACAATATATATAAATTCTATGCCCTGTTGGGGCAGCACAAATTCCGATGCACAAAATTTCACGGATGCTCTGAATCAAGTATGAGACGGAAGCGCTCAGTCTGGTAAAACTAGCATTCATAATGGAGATAGCACATTCATTGCGCTGCAAATTTTTAAATCTTCTTCTTTATAATGCTAGAATAATGAAGTTGTTTTGCTGTTGATATTCACACAGAGTTCTGACAAACTGATTTCTTTATTATTTCTCGTGATTTCCAGAATAATCTTTTTTTTTTTTCTGCCAGATCTCCAGAATAATGTTTCTATTTTTTTTCTAGTGATCTCCTTTTTTTTTTATCAAGATCTCCTGATTTTTTTTTCTTTCTAGTGATCTCCATAATATTTTTTGTCGTTTTGTGTGTCAAGTTACCACAACACCATTATTATCTTTATATCTTTTTATTTTTTAACCTCAAGGGGATTGGTTGGTGTTGGTGTCCCTTGTTAATTCATTGCGCTGCAAATTTTTAGATCTTCTTCTTTATAATGCTAGAATAATGAAGTTGTTTTGCTGCTGATATTCACACAGAGTTCTGACAAACTGATTTCTTTATTATTTCTCGTGATTTGCAGAATAATCTTTTTTTTTTCTGCCAGATCTCCAGAATAATGTTTCTATTTTTTTTCTAGTGATCTCCTTTTTTTTTTTTATCAAGATCTCCTGATTTTTTTTCTTTCTAGTGATCTCCATAATATTTTTTGTCGTTTTGTGTGTCAAGTTACCACAACACCATTATTATCTTTATATCTTTTTATTTTTTTAACCTCAAGGGGATTGGTTGGTGTTGGTGTCCCTTGTTAATTTGACATTGTATTTTTGGAATGTACCTGCCTACTCACAAACAAACTGTCCTTTTTGAACTAAAACACATAGCCAAGTATTTGTGAAAAAAAAAACTAGACATTTATTAGGGGTCATAACAAAATAAAGAGGAAGGCAATGCTGGATAAACTGTTGAAATTGGCGAAGCCTTTGTACCCCAGGGCAGACATCAATTGTTTGACAGGCCTAATTGGTAGCCTGAGGAGTCCATTTAATAGGGAGCGCAATCCGGTCCAGGACTCCGAGAGATCGGGAGCAGCAGCAGATGACATATATGTCCCCAGGCTGTGGTCTTAAAACAGCCTGCGTCTTTTGCCAGACCAGACCGAACCCAGGCCATCACACTCTTGTCTTCCTTCCACGCTTCCTTCCCGGCTGTGGCTGTGGTGTTGGAGTTGTGGCAGGAGGTGAAGGAGCAGTATGGTCCAACTCACATACTGTACATGACTTTTTTTGTGAGTTCGCCCATCACCCCCTTATTTAGGGCCTGATACATGACTTCCTCACAAATGAGGCTTTGGCCCACCTCCATTTCCTGCATTTTGCTGGCTGCCATGCAGGCATAGGCCTCTTGAAGATTGGGGTTGGTTCTGAGGGCCGCAGTAGCCTGCCGAATCAAAGAAAGCGCTGACCAGTGTTGCCAACCCCCTGAAATGAAATTTACTGGCAGGGTGCCAAAATTTACAAACACACTAATTTTTTTTTTGCTGACAAAAAACCTGAAATTTACTAGCGGAGCCATATTTTTTACTGGCACTTTAAAAAAGTACCTAAAATGACCGTATTCACTGCTAAAAAGTGCAAATATCAATATTTAAACTATAAACATATAGCTAGTGCTATTAGCAATGTGTTTAAGGTAAACAAGTCAAAAAACAACTTTCTCCATTTACATGAAGGTAAGGTTACTGTAACCCAGCCAACACAGAGTTCCCCCTTACATCAGAGTCTGCAGGATTCCCCCTTACAGTGAAACAGAGCTCTGATATAAAGGGGAATGCTGCAGATCATGATCTAAGGGGGAACTCTGATGTAAGGGCGGGGCTCTAGTGACCAGAGACCACCTTCCGCAGCGTGAATACACTAAGGTAAGGGAGCTGTTACTAATATAATATTGTTTTCACGCCCCCTTACATCAGCAACCCCCCTCAGACTGGCCTGGCGGCACTGTCACTGACCTCCTCTCAGGTGCACCGTGTAGGGCTCAGTCAGTCAGCTCCAGCTTGGTGGCTCTGGTTTTATCCTATAGTCTTCTCTCCACAGTCCACATGTCACACGGTGGTGTTCCCACTCTTGACTCCTCTCCAAACTCCCCCTCAGAGGCTGCAGACATGATACAGGAGATGGTCAGATGCTGTGGACATGGTACAGGAGGTGGAGGACTGAAGCTGCGGACATGGTACAGGAGCTGGGGGACAGAAGCTGCGGACATAGTACAGGAGGTGGGGGACAGAAGTTGCGGACATGGTAGGATGGTAGGACATGGTAGGATGAGGATGACGCCCCTTAGCTGATCTCTACATATCACATATGGCACAGGATATCACAGGAAGTGAGGGGAATCCCCTATAAGGCAGGTGTCCCCAATGGGAGATTTGCCCTCACTTCCTGTTCTGGTGACAGCTGGGAATTTTTCCATAAAAAAAGGAAGGTGATCCCCCCAACACAGAATTAGAAGTGGCAGGGGGGTGATCACACACAGGTGTATAGCATCACCCCCATATTACCTGTACACCATCCCCCCACATATCACACTCACCCCGGCCTCTCTGGATGGAGATCTCTCATGCGCTCTCTATGGAACTCTCTGTGTTGCACATTTGTCTAGAGGACACGTCTCCTGGGTAACGGGGTCTCCTGGGTTACGGGAAGGGGGCGGTGCTAATTCACTGTAATGGGCGGAGCTTTAGTTTGCAGAAGACAAGACAGCAGTGTGGTGGGCGGCGCTTCAAGCAGTTACTGAAGCCTACGTGTAGGCGTCGAGGTGCGCTGTGGCGGCTGTGCTCAGGTCCAGTAATAGTATCCAGTGCCAGTCCGTCCACTCCAGAGTCCGCTGCACCGCGTGAGTGACGCGTCTCCTGTTCTATCCCTGACCCGCCGCTCAGGTCTCTGCTCTGCTCTCCAGTCCACAAGGCTCCTCTCAGTCTACCCACTCGACTCCTGCCTGTTAATATAGGCTGGCGCCGGTGTTGGCAGGAAAAAATGCGCTGATATCATTGGCTGCGCGGGCCACGGCGGTGGTGGGCTGGGCAGAGGCTGTGCAGGAGACTCGCTCAGCGGCTCAAGATCAGATCTTCTCGGGGATTTCCAGAATTGCGCATGCGCAGTTCTGACCTGAGCCGATCGCCACCATTTTTACTGGCACTTTTCCCTTACTATGGGCTTTCACGGGCACCGGAAAAATGCCTTTTTTTTACGGGCTGCCCGTAAATCTACGGGCGGTTGGCAACACTGGCGCTGACTACACGTTACTCCCCTTCCTGGGCCTTTTTGTTGGAAGGCGGAGGGGAGGAACCTGCGATTCATACAGGCTACTGGGCATGGTCACCTCCTGGCTGCCACATTCCACGGCCACCTCCTGGCTGCCACTTTCCACGGCCTCCTCCTGGCTGAGAATTTCCTGTGTATGAAAATGGGACATAGTTTTCGTTTTTTGGTCATCAATCACACACAGTTTTGAGCTCATGACAGTTGCAAATTGAATGTTAACAAATAGAAAAGACTATCCTTCTGACCCCAGCATTTGTCATTCTTGTCCCAAACATTTTTGGCTACTACTGTCTTTTGATATGTAAACCACTTTGTTAAATCAGAAATTATCGATCAATAATAACATCTAGCTAACATCATTAATTTTTGACAAGAAATATGTGGAACAATGCTATACCTGGCTCAAGCTGGGCTCCTCCACTTCTTCCTGGGTGGAAGGCCCAGGTTGGACTTCTGAAGCCTCATCTGAGGTGGAAGGAAGAGTGGAAGGAAGAGT
Organism: Aquarana catesbeiana; assembly: GCF_042186555.1. Classification (NCBI taxonomy): domain Eukaryota; kingdom Metazoa; phylum Chordata; class Amphibia; order Anura; family Ranidae; genus Aquarana; species Aquarana catesbeiana. Next base: position 12,717,617 of record NC_133328.1, on the reverse strand, counting down.
GGAAGGAAGGGTTGAGAGTGATGGCCTGATTTCAGTCTGGTCTGACAAAAACCGCAGTCTGTTGTAGTACCACAGCCTGTGGACATAAACCTCATCTGCTGCTCCTGATCTCATGGAATCCTGTACCTTTTTGCGCTCCCTATTATATGTGCTCCTCAGGCTACCAATTTTGCACTTCAAATAGGGGATGGTTGCCGTGGGAATCACCAATTCCAGCAATTGATCCAGCGCTGCCTTCCTCTTTATTTTATTATTATAAAAAGGGTGTTTCACCTGCCACAGACAGGGCAGCTCCCTGTATTTATCAATTAAGTTTGGGGAGGAAGTCATGCTCGTTGAATCTATCCATTTTATCTGCAAGACACAACACAAGACAAACCCTAATGTCAGGCTAAACTCTCCTAATCCTGTCCCAATATAGGCCTCAATCTATAAGCAGTATAGGCCACTGATGCCCCAAGTTAAAATTGTACCTTCGTTAGCACGATCGGCGCTTATGCTACTTTGTCCTCTGCTCACAGATTGTACGTACGACGCACGCGTGTTACACTTTATATACACTGTGCATGCGTGAAACTCCGCCTGCCCCTGACCTTCTTTCTAGTATATTCCCTGCCCCTTCTCTTTCGGCGCAGTGGGAGAGCACATGGCGGAGACAGAGCAGGTGCATGCAGAGGAGAGCAGCAACGACGAGGAAAGCCCTGAGCCACAAACGTCAAGATCCAGGAGATTTAGGGCCTCAAATATGTCCTTTGGTGAGATGATGGAGAAGGTGGACATCTTGAAAAGGGCCGACTGTGACGGAAAATATGGACCGTACAGAAACCCAAATGTGAGATTGGCCAAACTCAAGTTGTGAAAAGTCTGCAGAAGAATTTTGGGGTACAGAGATCCAAGGAGCAACTGAGGAAACGCTGGTCAGACCTCAAATTGAGGGAGCAGGATCAGTACAGGAGGATCAAGAGAGTGCTGCAAAAAAGTAAGTATTTTGTCACGTGTTCCTATTATTATTATTACTTTAGTGCTGCTCCATGTGCTTTTCTTTACTGTTGTACAGTTTAAAATGGCAAGTTTCAGGTTCGTGGGCACAGTAATCGTTCATAGTAAACATCGTTAGTCCACTCACTAATACAATGTTTTTGGCAGATGCACAGATGCAGGTTAACTATATTTGTTCAGGCCTATTTGTATTAAAAGAAGTTTGTTGTCTAGATGGGTTTGTAACTAGAATGAAATGCAAACTCGATTCAGTATAAGGAGAGGACACTCAGCAGCTGTTTACACATCTGGACACAGGAGCACTAGTGTGGGACACCAGAACACCCTTTTTAGGGTGTCCTACACAGGTGCTCCAGTGGATACTAGGGGTGTCTCCATGTGGGAAACTTTACCAAAAAAGGTAAGTATTCCAGCTTGAAGAAAGAGAAAAATTCATGTCTTCGGCTTGGAACTCTGCCAAAACAGACAATTGTATGACATTTCAAGCAATGTTTCATATTCCTATTTCTTGCCTCAAATATCTGTGTGCTAAGTATACCTTTTTTTATTCACATAGGGGAGAAAAGACTCAGGACATCAGAGGACACCAGGGACCCCAACCTCCTAAAGAAGGGGAAGTCACCACACCACAACCTGAGGATGTGGAGGGAGGAGAGGTTCATGACGTGGTTGAAATAGTGACCACAACAGAGGAGTGTCTGAGACCCCTGCTTCAGGTAATAGATGTATGCCTGCATATTTATAATACATGGTGTGTTTTTTTATTTTAGGCGCAAGTGCACACGTCCTCATCGGGGAGATCATGGTGTGCAATCGTGATTTAGAAAAGATAAAGGAAAACATCAATGATGTTCAACAAAAAATTAAGAACATCATTGATGTTTTAGGCAGAATCTAAAACACACAAAAATTGTACTGTTTTGTCGAGTCCTTTTTTATTTTAATTCAAGCCAAATTTTGAAGATGCACACAGTGTGCCAACATGTGCTATCTGCCATCACAGGATATCAAGGTACGCGTTTTGGGGGTGCAACCCCTTCCTCTCAACTAAAGTAGATGAGAGGAAGGGGTTGCACCCCCGAAACACATACATTGATCCCCCATGATGGGAGCTAGCACATGTTGACATTAGGCATGGGATCAGGAGGGAAATCCACATTTTGACTCCCAATTTGTGTGCATTTCCAAAATTTGGCTTTTACAGGGGTGACATCACCCCATCCGATGAAGGCAAGATCAGCACAGTTTTGACATACTAATGTCTGATATTGCCTTCACTTTTTCAAAGTTGAACTTTGTAAGTTCAATAGTTGTGTATGTTATGGTTTGAAACATGCCTGTTTAACCAAAAAATTTCTAATGTCAAACATAAAAACAAAGATGTTGGTTTGTTCAAAAACCCTTTTCTAACGCACATGTGAATGTGCTTTGAATTAAATGTTTTATACTCAACAATGTGTTGCTTCTTCTTTCAATGGTCAATACCAGTTTTTGGAGTAAGTTGGTTTTACAGTGACAATGGGGGTTATTTACTAAAGGCAAATCCACTTTGCACTACAAGTGCACTTTCAGTGCAATTTCAGTGCACTTTCAAGTGCACTTGCAGTGAACATGTAGTGTAAAGTGGATTTGCTTTTAGTAAATAACCCACACAGTGCTCTAAAATTGGTCCCAGGCCATTTTAGGCACTCAAAACAATTCATGGTGCTGAAAAGGATGATTATTTTTAACATTAATGCATTACATACATTAACAATCAAAAACAATGTTTGTGTGTAGCAGACCCACAACAGAATAATTAGCTGAAGAAGAGATTGTCACCTCATGTATCAAATTAATTACGTTTGCACTATTTAAGAAAATGGGCAAAAAGAAAAGCCCATTGGAGAACCTAGGAGACAGCTAAAAGAAACACAAGCAGTAAATCAAATGAAATATTATTTCAGTTTAAAATAAAAATTTATTTTAACCACTTGCCGCCCGCCCTATTGCAAATTGACGTCGGCAAAGTGGTTTGAGAATCCTGACTGGACGTCAATAGACGTCCACAGGATTCACCGCTATTGCGCGCCCCCGGGGGCGCGCACCACGGCGATTGGGGATGACGCTTGTCCCTCGGACACAGCGCATCCCCGATCAGGGTAAACAGCCAATGAAATTGGCTGTTTACCATGTGATCAGCTGTGTCCAATAACAGCCGGTCACACGACATAACAAATCGGGTGCGCGTGCAACGCGCGTCGCCGGGGGCACGCAGCGCGCCGATCGGAGATGCCGAGTGTCCCTTGGACACAGTCCCATCCCGATCAGGGTAAACAGCCAATGAAATGGCTGTTTACCCATGTGATCGGCTGTGTCCAATCACAGCCGGTCACAAGTATAAACAAAGTAGCGGTTTCCAGGGATCTCTCCTTCTCTCTCCTCACACACCGATCGTGTGAGGAGAGAGAAGGAGAGATCCCATCAGTGAGTGAAACACCTTTTATAACACTTGTCTACTGTCTACTGTCTACAAAACACGCACCCCCCCCACCAATAAAGAGAACCTGTCACAGCCCATCAGGATCTGTCACAGCCCATCAAGATCTGTCACAGCCCATCAGAACCTGTCACAGCCCATCAGAACCTGTCACAGCCCATCAGAACCTGTCACAGCCCATTAGAACCTGTCACAGCCCGCCATCAGCACCGCCATCGGTACCGCCATCAGCACAGCCACCGCCATCAGCACAGCCACCGCCACCATCTGGATCTGACAGCCCATCTGTCACACAGACCGCCATCAGTACCACTAACGGTACTGCTATTAGTACCGCCATCAGTACCGCCATCGGTACCATCTAGATCTGACAGCCCATCTGTCATTGCCCATCTGTCACACAGGCCCGCCATCACTACCGTCGCACAGTCCCGCCATAAGTATCGTCACACAGGTCATCAGTAACCTGTCAGTCAGTCACACAGGCCCACCATCAGTGAGCTGTCAATAGCACCACCACTTCCGTCACACAGGCCCGCCAAAAGTACCACCATCATGTCTCAAAGAGGTTACACAGTTGAGGAGGCATATAACATCCTTGCCATGTCGGATGATGAGAGCAGCGGGGAGCTCTCATTATCCGATTCTGGTTCGGAATACGAGCCAGTGGAGGGTAGTGGATCGGAGTCCGAGTCAGCGGAGGAAACCGCCCCTCCTAAAAGAGTAAGGAGATCAGGACCAAGATCAGAACACCTGCCTACCACCAGCAGCGCCAGACCCCAGGAAGAGGAGCCCAGTACCAGTACTGGAATTGCACACCCAACCCAAAGAATCCGGGCCCAGTCCTACCTTCCCGATGCCCTGGCAAACCCCTTATGGTTGCCTGCCAATTCAGGATCCGCTACAATCCCCCCTTTTACTGCACAGCCAGGTGTGCAGCCCAACACTTCGAATTTTTCATATTTGGACTATTTCTATTTATTTTTCCCGGAAGATTTGTTGCAGTACATGGTGGACCAAACAAATCTCTATGCAGAGCAATTTATTGCTGCCAACCCCAGTTCGTCCTACGCCCGTATGTTCCATTGGCGACGTCTCACACTAGACAAATTCAAATTGTTCCTGGTCCTTACTTTTAATATGGGGCTTACAAAGAAAAATGAACTGCATGCCTACTGGTCCACCCACCCCATCCACCACATACCCCTATATTCTTCTGTTATGTCCAGGACACGGTACGATATGATAATGCGTTTCCTACATTTTAGTGATAATTCGCAGTGCCCTCCCCAAGATCATCCCAACCACGACAAATTATATAAGTTTCACCCCCTAATAAATTCTTTTACCAAGCGATTTTCTGAAGTCTTTATCCCTGACCAAAATATTTGTGTAGACGAATTCCTTATCCACTTTACTGGCCGGCTCAATATCAAGCAGTATATCCCAAGTAAGAGAACCAGGTACTGGGTGAAAATGAACAAATTATGTGACCGAGCCACTAGATACGTGTACTCATTTCGCATTTATGAGGGAAAAGACTCCCAGCTCCAGCCCCGTGAGTGCCCCACATACATAGGAACCAGTGGTAAAATTGTGTGGGACCTTGCATACCCCCTGTTCAAAAAAGGTTACCACTTATATGTAGATAATTACTACAGCAGCCTGCCCCTTTTCCGTCACCTGTATCGTGAAAAAACCCTGGCCTGTGGAACCTTCCGAAAAAATAGGAAGGGCTTCCCACAGAACTTACTTTCAAAACGGCTACAAAACGGGGAAGCCGCATTCATGAGGAATGAGGAGGTGTTGGCCATGAAGTGGCGGGACAAGAAGGATGTTCACATGATGACTACCATTCACAATGACACCTTGGTGGAGGTTCAGAGAAGACGTGGCCCCGTAGTAAAGCCTGAATGTGTCCATGACTACAATCTGTATATGGGGGGGGTGGATTTAAATGATCAGATGCTGCAACCATATTTGTCAACCCGCAAGTCCAAATATTGGTATAAAAAAGTTGCATTTCATCTGTTTCATATGGCCATGTTCAATTCATTTGTCTGCTATCAAAAATCACCCGAAAACCAACCAATCACCTACCTCAAATATCTTGAAAATATTATCACTGCCCTTATTTACCAGCAAGGACCCACCCCAGGAAGCATTCGCTCTGATAGTGTGAGTCGACTTCATGAGCAACATTTTCCCTATACCATTCCCCCTGCAGAATCCGGAAGAAGACGCCAAAAGAAATGTTGTGTATGCTCAAGTAGAGGAGCCAGAAGAGATACAATTTATTATTGTCCCAATTGTCCCTCCCAACCTGGCCTGTGTATCGGTGATTGCTTCAAAAATTATCACACATCCATCAGATATTAGTTCTCCTTATTAGTAACAGACTGCCATTTCCCCATTTCAATTACCTGTGTGCATCATTTGCCTTCCATGTTAACTGACCCTGGCCTGTTTACCGACAATGTCTTTGCCTGCCGTTTTAACCACGTTTCTGACTACCACGTGCACCGACCTCAGCCTGTTTACCAACGATGCCTTTGCCTGCCGTTTTAACCATGTTTCTGACTTCAACGTGCACCAACCTCAGCCTGTTTACCGACGATGCCTTTGCCTGCCGTTTTAACCACGTTTCTGACTTCCACGTGCACCGACCTCGGCCTGTTAAATCGACCATGTTTTTGCCTGCCACTTGGACTGATCTTTTGCCCTTCTACTTCAGTACACAGGGGTCTCACATATGTGAGGGGCTTCAGAATAGCGTTCTGAGTAGAGAAAATCAGTTTTTGGTTTTCTGTGTTCCCAGAACAGGGTCTGGTTGCCCGGAGGCTTCAAAGAGATTTGGGTGGGAGAAGCCTCTACCCCTGTCCCCCTGGCCCTAAGCTTGATGGTCCTTCCTGCTGCCTGGACCAATACTTTGGCTGTGCTGACCATATCGCTGCCTGTAATGACCCAGGACTTTATGGACTGTGTTTATTTCTGCTGCCTGGACCAATATTTTGGCTGTGTTGACCATATCTCGGTCTGCTGCCTCTACTGACTATAGACAGTATTTCTGCCTGGACATCTCTGCCTGCTACCTGGACCAATGCTTTGGCTGTGCTGACAGTATCTTTGCCTGAACTAACTATGGACAGTATTGCTGCCTGGACGATTGCTTTTGCTGTTGCTGACCACATCCCTGCCTGCTGCCTGGACCGATGCTCTCCTCTGTGGACCACTACACTACTAAAACCACAGGTAATCTTTTGTTATTTGGTATTTACATGTTATGTGTTAGAAATATGAAGGGCCTTCAAAAATACGATCGGTAGTCATGAAATTATATGTGTAATTTATGCTCCTAGAACGGCTGGAGGTGTTATTTGGATGTTGGGCTTCTGTATGTGGCCAGGCTGTGTAAAAGTGTCACACATGTGGTATCGTTAAACTCAGGAGGAGTAGTAGAATGTATTTTGGGGTGTCATTTTTTCTATGTACATGCTATGTGTTAAAAATATCTTATAAATGGACAACTTTGTGTAAAAAAAATGCGTTTTAATTTTTTTCCCATGTTTTCCGAAAACTTCTGGAAAAAATGAACCATTCAAAAGACTCATTATGCCTCATAGATTATACATTGGGGTGTTTGCTTTCCAAAATGGGATCATTTTGTGGGCGTTTCCATTGTCCTGGTGCTCCAGAGCCTTCAAAAGTGAGATAGGTCGTCATGAAATTATATGTGTAATTTTGCTCTTAGAATGCCTGGAGGTGCTACTTGGATGTTAGGCCTCTGTATGTGGCCAGGCTGTGTAAAAGTCTCACACATGTGGTATCGCCATACTCAGAAGGAGTAGTAGAATGTATTTTGGGATGCCATTTTTGCTATGTACATGCTATGTGTTGGAAATATCTTATAAATGGACAACTTTGTGTAAAAAAAATGCATTTTCATTTTTTTCCCACGTTTTCTGAAAACTTCTGGAAAAAAATGAACCGTTCAAAAGACTCATTATGCCTCATAGATTATACCTTGGGGTGTTTGCTTTCCAAAATGGGGTCATTTTGTGGGCGTTTCCATTGTCCTGGTGCTCCAGGGCCTTCAAAAGGGAGATAGGTCGTCATGAAATTATATGTGTAATTTTGTTCTTAGAATGCCTGGAGGTGCTACTTGGATGTTAGGCCTCTGTATGTGGCCAGGCTGTGTAAAAGTCTCACACATGTGGTATCGCCATACTCAGAAGGAGTAGTAGAGGCAGAATTTCCGACAATGGAGGGGAACGTGATGACGTAGACGTAGCGCGCATCACGGAGGGAGGGAGGCGAGTGTGCCAGACGGAGTAGCAGACCCTCCTAGGATCCCCGGAGCGCGCACATCCAGCCATCACGCAAGATATGTCCACAGGCTAAAGGGGGGAGGAAGATCCCCGAACGTCATCTCGAGCGCTGCTCCGGCCCCCCAGACTCTAATAGGGGAAGGAAAGCGAAGCTCCGCACGCCGCTGTTGAGGTATGGGAGGCGGCTGCGGACTCAGCACAGACCGAGAAGAAGGAAGGATCTGATGGCGTCCCCCCCCGCCCCCCCCCTCCTGGCTCTCCCTCTGCAGTCCCATCTCGTCTAAATAGACAACGGGAGATCCCGTCGGAGCTCCGCCGTGTCCGGTATTGGTAATGTAGAAACAGCTCTTCTTACAAATTTTTCTTTCTATGCATCCGTGACTCTTTTACTAAACTGCCTGATACATTGGTGACAGACTGAAGATTGCAGCGGAAGCTGCGGTATTTGTTTGTAACCCTCAGCCTTGATACTCCACGCAGGATTCTACTATATTACCTGTTAAGAAGATGATAAAAGTAATTTTGAATAGGAGATGTTGCTGACGGTCTCGCTGTATCGGAAACCTGTAACCTCGTCTTTATAAGGAAGATTTACTCTACAGCTTGATACAACGGTAATAGAGGTTAATGAAGGACAGGGCGTCTGAAGCAAAGGTTTTTGTTTGAATCTCTCAGCCTGGATGTCACTACTAATGTTAGTACTAATACTCGCCCAATTTATTGTGGGATACAACAGGCTTAGAAGTAAATTGATTGATGCTGCGGCTTTCAGCGAGCATTTCAGTCCGGTAAGCAAGGAAACCTGTTTTGAATCTGTGAGAAAGGTCTTAAAGCAGATGATCTCAGAGTAAGGGCTGGCAAGACCAAGGCATCTTTGAGATACGAGCTAATAAAAGGGCCTGGGTCCTACCCAAGGAGGGTTTTTTTTTTTTTTTTTTTTTTTTTTACCCTCCCCCCCCCGGCCTCAGCAAGCTATAAATATAAAGGCGAAAGCTGTCGGTAGTAGGTCCCTGGAAAACAATCATCAGGGTTGGCACCCCGGAAGGATCTCTACCTACAAGAGGGGGGAGGAAGTTTAGTTAATCCTGGGGAAACCAACAGGAGGTCTGAGGAAGAAGGGAGGAATGAATAAAGTGTCGACAAAAAAAGGGGGGGCACCTAAAACGCCGAGGGATAGGACAGCTGGAAGCTCGATAAAACAGTTTATGTCCCAAGGTGGGAGTCCAAAAGGAGGGGAGCAGGGGGCCCAAGGAGGATTAAGAACAGAAGGAAGAGGGGGGACCCCAGATAAAACGGGGGATAAAACGAACCAGTCAAAGGAAAATTCAATAATGGAGAGTGAAGGGGATTTAAGTCGGGTGGAAGAGAGAAGAACAAGTGCCCTAATGTTTTCAAAGGAGGAAATGAGAGACATGCTCAAAAATCTTGAGATCTCAATAAAATTAGAAATAGGCCTGGTGAGAGCAGACCTAGGAAGCTTGCTGGAAAGAGTTGAAATCACGGAAAAAAAAACGGAGGAATTGGAAAAAGAGATAATGAACCTTAAAGAACAAATTAAAACCTCTAGACAAAATCAGAAAATAATTTTATATAAGATCGAGGATCAGGAAAATAGAGATAGGAGACTAAACATAAGACTCCGCCACGTCCCAGAAAACAAAGGAGAAGATCTGAGAAGGATGATCCCCCAAATACTGGGGCCTCTGTTAAGAGAAGAGGATAAGGAATTCCCTAAAATAGAAAGGACTCACCGAGTTGGAAAATTATTCAACTCGGACCATCAGAGGCCGAGAGACATAATAATCCGCTTTAGGTTCTATGAAGACAAAGCCGCAATTCTATCAAAAATGAGAGGTAAACCCCCGGTAAAATTCGAAGGGTCAGAGATCCAAATCTTTGCAGATCTCGCCCCCGAAACCCTCGCAAGGAGAAGGATTTTGAAGCCTTTACTAGATCAGATGAGAGAACTAAACATTAAATATAGCTGGGGGTTTCCGGCGTGCCTGAGGGGCTTTAGAGATGGAAGATCAGCAAGACTGAGGTTCCCAGAAGATTTAAAGGACTTTTGCGATAGACTAGATATGAAAGAACCAGAGCTGCCGGGCTGGGAGGAGGGATGATTTGGGGTGTGTGGGGGAGACGTGGGAGGGAGGTGGGGGGGGGCTGGTTAGTGGATTAATAGAGTTGGGGGCGGTGGGAGGGAGGAGGAGTTCTTCTTTTTTCTTTTTTTTTTTTTTTTTTTTTTTTTTTCTGTGATATCTGGATTACCCCTCTATGCTTAAAACATCTGGCGGGGGGGGGGTGGTGGGCACACTCGGGCACCCACCTCAAACACATGATTCGTCAGGCTCCATGGTATCCATGGCGCCAGGCGAATGGGGAGCCAGAGGGTGGCTGAGGGGTAGGGAGGGGGGTTTGGGGAGAGGGGAGGGGAAAGGGGAACCCGGTGTACAAGGAAGTAAGAGAGAAAAAGGTAGAGAAGAAGAAAATAAAGAAAGAATTCAGATTAGCCTAGTAATACAGATCCAACTAAAACCAAAAAAAAAAAAGAAAAAAAAGAGGGTGAAGAGATGAGAAAATTAAACTTTCTGACCTACAATGTAAAAGGTCTCAACGAGCCCACAAAGAGATATAAGGTCTTAAGGGAATTAGAGAGATATAAGGCAGAGGTTGTGTTCCTCCAAGAAACCCATCTAACATACTACTCTAAGAGCAAGATAAGGTCCAATATGTACCCAACCTGGTTCTATGGGGACTCAATAACATCAAGAGCAAGAGGAGTGGCAATAGGGATAGCAAGAGGGATTAATTTCAAGGTCGAAGAGAGGTTAATAGATCAGGGAGGAAGATATATATTCTTGAAAGGTTCCCTGGAAGGCTGGAAGGTCACACTGGCAAATATTTATGCACCAAATAAAGAGCCGAGTGGTTTTCTTGGGACAATCTTAGGGAAATTAATGGAGTTCAAAGAAGGTAGCCTGATTATGATGGGTGATTTTAATATGTGCATGGCCCCAGAGGTGGATAGTACGTCTCGTGCGCAGGGGACAATGAATGGGAAGCTGAAGAATTTAAAACAGAAGCTTCATTCGTGTCAACTGGTGGATGTATGGAGGATTATGAACCCAAATAAGAAGGATTTCTCGTTCTACTCCTCTGCGCACGGGACGTACTCTAGGATTGATTATATATTGACGGAACATTCTTTGTTGGATAGGGTAGTGGAGGCTAAGATCGAGGCTATTACCATATCAGACCACGCCCCAGTTAGTATGGGACTGTATGCCCCAGGAAATCAGAGGAACCCGGTAACCTGGAGATTAGACGAAGATCTTTTACAAGAGGTATCAAATGTAAAGGAAATAGAACAGGAACTAAATCAATACTTTTCAATCAATGATACAGCAGAGGTCTCCGGGTCATCCCTGTGGGAAGCTCATAAGGCCTACATAAGGGGGGTAATAATGAAGATGGGGGCAATGAGAAAAAGGGAAGCAAAGGAACAAATTAGAAAACTAACTGAAGAAATATATAGTCTGGAGCAAGAACATAAGAAAGGCTTGGGCCAAGGGAGGAAGGCTTATCAAGAATTGGTTCTGAAAAGGGAGGAATTAAAGAATTATTTAGATATAGAAACGAAAAAAGCATTCTTCAAGATAGCAAGAGAAAGCTACCAGAGCCGTAACAAGAGCAGTAGACTACTAGCCAAAATAATGAGGAATAAAAAAACCAGAAACTATATTGAAAAAATTCAAAATAGTAAAGGCGAAATGCTCCATACAACAAAAGAGATAGGGGAATCCTTCAGGGATTACTATAGTGAGCTATATTCAGTGGCTAAAAATACAAGGCTAGAAGGAGCAAAGGATAGGAAAATAGTAGAATTCTTGAATAGAGCTAACCTCCCGAAGATTAAAGAAATAGATAAAGATATCTTAGAAAACCCTATAACGATAGACGAAATTAACAGAGCACTATCCGAATCAGCTTCAGGCAAAAGCCCGGGACCTGATGGATTCACCTGTGTCTACTACAAAAAATTTAAAGAAATACTGATTCCTAAACTGTGTGATTACATGAACGGGTTGGGTAGAGATTTTGACCTGAGCAGAGAAGCACTCAGAGCAGAGATCACGGTTATCCCAAAAGAAGGGAAAAACCTTACACTCTGCTCTAGCTATAGGCCAATATCGCTGATCAACACGGATGTTAAACTATATGCCAGAGTTTTAGCAAACCGGCTAAAAGGGAGCCTCAGCGGTCTGATACATCCAGACCAAGTGGGATTTATCCCGAAAAGAGAGGGGCGTGACAATGGCGTGAGGACACTCCTCTTGCTGCAGCATATCAGGGACAGTGGACCCCCAGGTCTACTCTTGTCTATAGACGCGGAGAAAGCGTTTGATAGAGTAGACTGGGGGTTCATGTTCCAAACCCTGGAATGTATGGGCATAGGTCCAAAAATGATCAATAGGATTCGGGCGCTATACAACCATCCTACGGCCTCGATAAAAATCAACGGCTCCCTCTCAGAGGCTTTTGAAATGGAAAACGGAACGAGGCAGGGGTGTCCTCTGTCCCCCCTGCTTTTCGTCCTCTCCCTGGAACCACTGATGTCTGTAATTAGGGCGGACCCGGATATTTGGGGAATAAGGGTTGGGGATGAGGAGCACAAGATCGCGGCTTTTGCCGACGATGTTCTGCTTTTCATAACCAACCCCAGAATTTCAATGCCGAATATTCTTATGCCGCGTACACACGGTCGGACTTTTCGTCTACAAAAGTCCAACGGACGCCGACGGACTAAAGCTGGCTGGTAATCCGATCGTGTGTGGGCTTCTCCGGACTTTCAGCAGACTTTTTCAGCCTCAAATCCGACGGACTTTAGATTTGAAACATGCTTCAAATCTTTACGTCGTAACTACGACGGACCCCGAAATCCGCTCGTCTGTGTGCTAGTCCGACGGACAAAAACCCATGCTAGGGCAGCTATTGGCTACTGGCTATGAACTTCCTTATTTTAGTCCGGTGTACGTCATCACGTAGGAATCCGTCGGACTTTTGTGTGGTCGTGTGTAGGCAAGTCCGTTCGTTAGAAAGTCTGCTGCAAGTCCGCCGAAAGTCCGCCGGAAGTCTGTCGGACAGGCTGTCGGACTTTTGTAGACGAAAAGTCCGACCGTGTGTACGCGGCATTAGAGTCATAAGGCAATATGGAGAAGTATCAAACTTCAAAATAAACTCGACAAAATCGGAAATTCTGAATATCAACCTGGGTAGGAGGGAGGAAAGAAAGTTGGAAAAGGAATTTAAATTTATATGGAAAAGAGAAATAGACTATTTGGGTATAAAACTGGCAAATTCTTTGGGGAAGATCTATAAAGCAAATTTTATCCCACTACTAGACGAAATAAAATCAGAGTGCAAAAGGATTACAACAAAACCACTTTCATGGACTAGACGCATTAATGCCATAAAAATGATATTATTACCTAAAATCACTTATAAACTACAGATGCTCCCATTAGACATTCCTCAGTACTATTTCAGAAAACTGAAATCAATTATTATGAGAACCGTTTGGAAAAACAGAAGGGCCAGAGTGGCCTTTGATATTTTAAAACAGGAAAAAAGAAAAGGGGGCCTAGCGATGCCTGATATTCAGGGCTATTACAGGGCAACACTGGTGTCAAGAGCGATAGAGTGGTTTAAGGAGAATACACAGAAAAGATGGGTAAATATAGAAAATAGTTTGAGTAAGGCGCACTTAGGACACTTGATTTGGAACCCTCCACAGTATAGAGTATTAGACACAAATACACATTCACTGACAAAGGTGGTTTTTAGAGCTTGGGACATAGTATACAAACAAGTAAATAACACTTATAACTCTCCGTTAATTTCACTTTCAGAGAATGATTATTTTGCACCTGGGAAAAAGGAGATTGGGGGAAGTTGGATCAAAAAGGGAACGGTACAACTGAGAGATATTATTAAAAAGGGGAAGATAGCCACATTCCAGGAATTAAAGCACAAAACAGATATTTGGGTGTTAGATCACTGGAGATACTTGCAGTTAAGTCACTTTATTAGCCGCCTACCACACCCAATAAGATCAGGGGAGGAGCTATCAGAGTTGGAAAAGATATGTTTGTTAAGTAGTACTAAAGGCATAATATCTAAAATCTACAAATTGGGCTTGGCGAAGAGTAGTAGGGAGATACCACCATTTATCGTCAAATGGGGTAATGAATTAGGATCACAGTTAGATAGTAATAGATTGAAGAAAACTCTGGAGCTGACCCATAGTTCATCAACTGACACCAGTGTTGCCGAAATGAACTATAAAATCCTAACAGGTTGGTATATTACCCCGGATAAGGCAAGTAAATTCCAAAAAGATAAAACATCGGAGTGCTGGAGGGGGTGTAAAGATAAAGGAAATATGGCCCATATCTGGTGGGATTGCCCTGTAATCAAACGTTATTGGCTGAAAATCTTGGGATACATCAAGCAAATAACTAAGATAGAAGTAAAACTAGACCCCTGGACAGTTCTACATCACGGAACAGGAGAGGAGGTAAAAAAATATAAAAATACCCTAGTGCCGCACCTGCTGAATGCGGCAAAAAAGGCCATTGCAAAAAATTGGCAGCAGCTAGAGGGCCCATCAATATGGGAATGGGTGGATGTAGTAGAAGGGATTCGGTATATGGAGGAAGGAGGACCTGAAAGGGAAGATGAACTAGTAGAAGGGAGGAACAACTGGCAAAATTGGAAGGACTTTAAAAAATTATGGAGTATTACTGAAGGCTTGAGAATAAAAATTGGTTAGAATGAGGGAAAATAACTACTGTACACAAGAGGTGAGGGGGGGAGGGAGGGTTCGGGGAGGGGGAGAAAGATGGTGGTTGGGGTTCTCTTTCTTTTTGTATTGTGTAAAATTGAAAAATAAGTTCATCTGTCTAGTAAGCTACAAATGATGTGAAATAAAGGAGAGACACAGATGACACTGAGAAGTGGATCAGGTCTCCAACTAAAATCACTGAGGTGGCAAAAAAAGAAAAAAAAAAAAAAGAAAAAAAAAGAAAAAAAAAAGAGAAAAAGGAAAAAGAAAAAAAAGGGAAGAAAAAAAAAAAAAAAAAAAGAAGGAGTAGTAGAATGTATTTTGGGATGCCATTTTTGCTATGTACATGCTATGTGTTGGAAATATCTTATAAATGGACAACTTTGTGTTAAAAAAATGCGTTTTCATTTTTTTCCCACGTTTTCCGAAAACTTCTGGAAAAAAATGAACCGTTCAAAAGACTCATTATGCCTCATAGATTATACCTTGGGGTGTTTGCTTTCCAAAATGGGGTCATTTTGTGGGCGTTTCCATTGTCCTGGTGCTCCAGAGCCTTCAAAAGTGAGATAGGTCGTCATGAAATTATATGTGTAATTTTGCTCTTAGAACGCCTGGAGGTGCTACTTGGATGTTAGGCCTCTGTATGTGGCCAGGCTGTGTAAAAGTCTCACACATGTGGTATCGCCATACTCAGAAGGAGTAGTAGAATGTATTTTTGGGTGTGGTTGCAAGTATGCGCATGCTTTGTTTAAGAAATAACCTGTCAATACAATAAGTTTGTGTAAAAAAAAAAGTCTTCATTTTCCCAAGAATTGTGGGAAAAAATTACAACTTCAAAAAACTCACCATGCCTCTTACTAAATACCTTGGACTGTCTACTTTCCAAAATTGGGTCATTTGGGGGGTATTTGTACTTTCCTTGATTGTTAGTGTCTCAGGAAATGAGATAGGCCTTTAGTACATCAGGTGTGATCAGATGTGATCAATTTTCAGTGATTTGCACCCTAACTTGTAGACTCTATAACTTTCACACAGACTAAATAATATCCACTAATTTGGGTTATTTTTACCAAAGAAAAATTACTTATTTGCAAAACTTTACAATAGAAACTAAAAAAAAGTGTTTTTTTTTCAAAATTTTCGCTCTTTTTTCGCTTATATCGCAAAAAAGAAAAAACCCAGTGGTGAGTAAATACCACCAAAAGAAAGCTCTAATTGTGAGAAAAAAATGATAAAAATTGTGTTTGGATACAGTGTAGCATGACAGAGTAATTGTCATTCAAAGTGTGAGAGTACTAAAAGCTGAAAATTGGTCTGGGCGGGAAGGTGTTTAAGTGCCCTGCATTGAAGTGGTTAAAAATGTTTCTCAAACATTTGCTGGCATATTAATGCCCCCCCTACAAAGTACTCCAGATATTTTTGTCTGACTTTGCGGGCGCTTTGGGGGGGCAAGCCAGGACGGCCAGGTTCAAGTGCCGTCAGGGTTGGTTGATCTGGAAAGCCGGCTTCAGGCCCAACTGAGGCCACATAGTTAGTAGCATTTTTCCTTAGAAAATTGTGCATAATGCAGCAGGCAAGGACTATATGGTTGAGTTTATATTCCGCCATGTGGATTGGCATCAATAGGTTGGAACCAGCTGGCAATTATGCCAAAAGCATTCTCCACCACTCTTCTGGCTCTGGCCAGCCGGTAGTTAAAAACCCTCTGGTCCGGGTGAGGGTCCTCATGGGAAATGGCCGCATCAGGTGTTCACCAAGCCCAAGCGCTTGATCAGCGACGAACACGAACGGAAGACCAGCCACGTTGAATTCTGCACGTGGCAAGCCCAAGCCATAATTAAACAGAAAACATATATAGTGAAAGTAAACCATTCATAAAGTGCTGAGTGCTAAAAGTGACAGTGTGCACATGATGCAATTCATATAGGTACATTTGAGTAATAGTCTTAAGCCGTGTACACACTGTTGGATTTTCCGATGGGAAGTTGGATGTGGGCTTGTTGTCGGAAAGTTTGACCGTGTGTATGCTCCATCAAACAACTTTCCGCCAACAAATGTTTCTTCAAGCCACCATTCTGGAGCCATCTGTAAAACTCCGTCCAGGCGATGACTCCACCATCCGACATCCAGCCATTCTTCCCCACATCCACATACAAAAACTTGTATGTCGCCGACACCACCGCCAACATCACAATACTATTAAACCCCTTGTAATTATAATAGTATGACCCTGAGTTGGGGGGTGGGACGATGTGGATGTGTTTCCCATCGATTGCCCCTCCACAGTTGGGAAAGTCCCACCGCTGGGCAAAGTGGGATGCCACAGTCTGCCATTCCTGTGGGGTTGAAGGAAACTGTGGAGTCAAACAAGAAAAAACAAGAAAAAAAAATAGTACTTTTGCACATAAACATTTCAAGCAGATTAGACACAAACATTCTTGGCCAACATCAGAATAACATTTATTTTAAGGAGTATTTAAAGACAAAAGTATAAGGTACACTAATCAGATTCCTCCTCCCCTCTGATGGCCCAGTGAAAAAATGTTATGTTGGGGGGGAGATGTTTTGGACAGGTAAACGTCTCCACTTCATCGAGAGCTGAATGCATACATAATGTGTGTTACTTTGGCCAGTCCCTCCTTACTTACACTATTGGCAGCCCACTGGACAGGTAAGAAGTGTCATAATACAAAAATATTAATACACACTATACAAATTGAATCACAATTTTACATTCTGCAATTACATATCTAGATAATAGGAGAACAAAACTTTAAACAGTACCATTTGAAAGTATTCAGGCAGGCCCTTGCACTACATGCTTTGATGAATTCATCCATAAATATGACCACAAAAGAGGTAGGTATAGTGTGGGTTTGGCAAAGTCAGCAGATAGAGGATTGGTATCAGTTGACTTAGTGGTTGGGTGGCACTAAGTCTTTTGCACTATGCATGAATTTAAGGACAAAAATAACATTTGTACAAATTTTAGGGAATGTTTAGGGTAAAGCACTGCAATGAAGCTGACAAAATACATTGTTAAGTGACTAGGCTAGGTGTGTATGGGCCCAGGATAGCATGCTGGGGAGGTAAGTGAAGGCAAATATGCATGAAGGACAAAAAGGAGCATTAAAAGCCTCCAGCATGCATGAGGACAAAGAGGACATTCACAGCATATTACAATCATGGTAATTAGGGAATGAGGAAATAAATCCAATAGTTTAGCAAACATTAAATACATAGACTGTGATGTTAAAGGATAAAACTTACCTTAATATAGTCCTTCTGCAGGACCTGAATGATGGCAGAACAGGTCTCAGAAATAATGATCCCCAGAGCCTTTTTTCTCGTAATCTCCAGAATAATATTTTTTTTTTCTATTGATCTCCATATTTTTATTTTTTTATTTTTTCTCGTGATCTCCAGAATATGTTTTTTTTCTTTTCTAGTGATCTTCGGAATATTTTTTGTCGTTTTGTGTGTAAAGTTTCCACAACACCATTATTATCTTATATTTTTTAACCTCAAAGAGATACAACTATGTTGGTGTCCCTTGTTAATTTGACATTGTATTTTTTAAATGTACCTGCCTACTCACAAACAAACTGTCCTTTTTGAAGTAAAACACATAGCCAAGTATTTGTCAAAACAAAAATTAGAAATTTATTAGGGATCATAACAAAATAAAGAGGAAGGCAACGCTGTAGAAACAGTTGGAATTGGTGAAGCCTTTGTACCCCAGGGCAGACATCAATTATTTGACTGTCAAAATTGGTAACCTGAGGAGTCCATTTAATAGGGAGAACAATACAGTCCAGGACTCTGAGAGATCGGGAGCAGCAGCAGATGACATATATGTCCGGAGGCTGTGGTCTTACAACAGCCTGCGTCTTTTAGAAAAATATATTGATTGCCTGGATCAACCATTAATTATTAATTAAAGTAAGAAAAAATATATATATATAGTTTATCAGTCCTTCATCTAGATGGTATAACCAAAAAGACGCAGTCCTAGCAACCCTAAGACGCATATAACAAAAAAGAGAACATATAGTTCTCCCAGAAGGACCACTTCTAGGACACAGTGATTGATTGAAAAAAGTTTTATTATATTGAAAAAACACACACAAATTAATGAAATAGAGGGGACTAACAGTTTACCACACAGGTAGTTTAACCACTTGCTGCCCGCCCACCGTCACATGACGGTGGGACCGTGCAGCTGTTATCCTTCCAGGTCCCCCAGGGGGCACGCGCGCGCCGCCGGCGGCACACGCCCGCCGCGTCCCTCGGGTTCCGGTGCGCGTGCCCGGCGGCTGCGATGTCCGCCGGGCACCCGCGATTGCCCGGTAACCGAGCAGGACCGTGGATCTGTGTGTATAAACACACAGATCCACGTCCTGTCAGATGGGAGGAGACCGATGGTGTGTTCCTTGTACAGAGAAACACCGATCGGTCTCCTCCCCTTGTGAGTCCCCTCCCCCCACAGTTAGAATCACTCCCTAGCAACATGATTAACCCTACAGCGCCCCATCCTGGTTAACCCCTTCATTGCCAGTCACATTTATACACTAATCAATGCATTTTTATAGCATGGATCGCTGTATAAATGTGAATGGTCCCAAAAATGTGTCAAAAGTGTCCGATATGTCCGCCGCAATATCGCAGTCATGATAAAAACCGCAGATCACCGCCATTACTAGTAAAAAAAAAATAATAATAAAAATGCTATAAATCTATCCCCTTATTTTGTAGACGCTATAACTTTTGCGCAAACCAATAAATATACGCTTATTGCAATATTTTTAACCAAAAATATGTAGAAGAATACATATCGGCCTAAACTGAGGAAAAAATTTGTTTAAAAAAAAAAAATTGGATATTTATTATAGCAAAAAGTAAAAAATATTGTGTTTTTTTCAAACTTGTCACTCTTGTTTTGTTTATAGCGCAAGAAATAACCGCAGAGATGATCAAATACCACCAAAAGAAAGCTCTATTAGTGGGGAAAAAATGATAAAAATTTCATTTGTGTACAGTGTTGTATGACCGCGCAATTGTTATTCAAAATGGGACAGCGCTGAAAGCTGAAAATTGGCTTGGGCAGGAAGGGGGTGAAAATGCCCTGTATGGAAGTGGTTAAAAATAGGACAATTTGTTATATGTTAAAAAGAAGGGGAATTGCATCTTTTTCATTCATTTGTGTGTGTTTTTTCAATATAATAAAACTTTTTTGAATCAATCACTTGAATCACGTGTAATAGAAGTGGTCCTCTTGGGAAAACTATATTCTCTCTTTTTTGTTGTATGTGTGTTAGCCTGCATCTTTTGCCAGACCACAACAAACCCAGGCCATCACTCTCAACACGTCCTTCCACATTTCCTTCTTTGCTGCTCTGGTGGGTTGGGTGGCTGTGGTTTTGGTGTTGTTGCTGGAGGTGGTGGAGGAGTAGTATGGTCCAACTCACACAGGTGGCTTTTATTTGTGAGTTGGCCCCTTATCCCCTTGCTTAGGGCCTGAAGAATGATCTCCTCACAGATGAGGCGTTGTCCCTCCTCCATGCATTCCAGTTTACTCGCTGTCATGTAGCCAAATGACTCAGGGCCACCAGGAGTCATTGTAAGTACCGCAGTAGCCTGGCGAATTAAAGCAGTCACTGACTCCTCCGGGTTCCTCACATTCCTGGTCCTTTTGGTTGGAAGGTGGAGCGGAGGAACCTGTTATTCTGTCAGGCTGCTTGCCACGGCCTCCTCCTGGCTGAGACTTTCCTGTGTATGAAAATGGTACATAGTTTCAGTTTTTTGGTCATCAATCACACACAATTTTGAGCTCATGACTGTTGCAAATTGAATGTTAACAAATAGAAAAGACTATCCTTCTGACCCCAGCATTTTTCATTCTTGTCCCAATCATTTTTGGCCACTACTGTCTATTTATATGTAAACCACTTTGTTAAATCAGAAATTAGTGATAAATAACATCAAGTTAACATCATTCAATTTTTGACAAGAAATATGTTGAACAATGCTATACCTGGCTCAAGCTGGGCTCCTCCACATCTTCTTTCTGGGTGGAAGGCCCAGGTTGGAATTCAGGAGCCTCATCTGATGTTGAAGGAAGTGTGGAAGGAAGTGTGGAAGGAAGTGTTGATAGCGATGGCCTGGGTTCACTCTGCTCTGACAAAAAACGCAGTCTGGCGTAGTACCACAGCCTGGGTACATATACGTCATCTGCTGCTGCTCCTGATCTCATGGAATCATGGACCTTCTTGCGCTCCCTATTATATGTGCTCCTCAGGCTACCAATTTTGGCCTTCAAATAGTTGATGTCTGCCGTGGGATTCACCGGCTTCACCAATTCCATCAGTTTCTCCAGCGCTGCCTTCCTCTTTTGCTTGTTGGAGTATTCTCTGCATGTCACTTGCCAGAAACATGGCATGAAGTTGGGCAGGAAGTCCGGGTCAGTGAATTTATCCACCATTTTATCTGCAACACACAACACAAGGCAAACCCTAATGTCAGGCTAAACTCTTCTAATCTTGTCCCAATATAGGCCTCAATCTCTAAAGCAGTATAGGCCACTAACCACTGATGCCCCACGTTAAAATTGTACCTTCGTTTGCAGGATCGGCGCTTGCGATCCTCCGTCCTCCACTCACAGATTGTACGTACGACTCCCGAGTGTTATGTTTTATATACAAGTGTGAAACTCTGCCCCTGTCCTTCTTTCTAGTGTATTCCCTGCCTATTCTCTTTCGGAGCAGAGGGAAAGCACATGGCAGAGATACAGCAGGTGAAATGATCTTGAAAAAATACTGGCCAACATCATTGTTGTTTTAGTCAATATCTAAAAACCAAAAACCAAAAAGTTGTTGTAATTGTTTATCTTTTTCTAAAAATGTTATATGAATTGCAAAGCCAAATTCTGAAGATGCACAGTGTGTCAACATGTGCTATCTGCCCTCATGGGATATCAATGTATGTGTTTTGTGGGTGCAACCCCTTCCTCACAACTAAAGTAGATGAGAGGAAGGGGTTGCCCCCCCCCCGAAACGCGTTCATTGATCCCCCATGATGGGATCTAGCACATGCTGACACACTGTGGCTTATTTGAAAAAAGCCAAACCACTTTGCCCTACAAGTGCAATGCAAGTGCACTTGTAGGGCAAAGTGAATTGTCCTTTCTGAAATAAGGCCCAGTGTGTTAACATGTGCTAGCTCACATCATGGGGCATCAATGGACGTGTTTCGGGGGTGCAACCCCTTCCTCTCATATACTTTAGTTGTGAGGAAGGGGTTGCTCCGACAAAACGCGTAATGACTACACCACACATAACTGGGGTAAGTTGGCTGTAGCAGCCCTTTTATTAACCAAATATATAAATAACCAATAATTAACATGTCAAAAACCTTTTAAACATAACATACAGTTTATTAACGATAATGGAGCCCAAGGTCCCAATAGGCATAACCAGAACCGTACCTGCTAGTCACTTCTAGGGCCTCCAGTCATGAACCCCAAACTTGGAGGCAACTAGCAGGTACCAGTACCAACAGGGAGCCGTACCTCAGACGAGTCCCTACACCATACCTTTTAAGTGCCCATATGACCTAAAAGGACCTTGCACCCCGCCAGGTGCACAACTTTTTCTCAGGGACGCACCAGTCCCCCAAACCAACCGAAAAATTACCACATTTAGGGCGGGAGGGTGGGAAGCTGTTCCTCTCTCTTTCCTCTGCAGACTGATCCCGCCTCCCTTCCTCGTCCTACGCCACTTCCCCCTTCAGGGCTTCGCCCACCTAAACACCCACTACACTACCCTGCTTCCCTAAACTCAGGTATCTAAAGCCCCATTAACCCCTGTCATGCAGCCCTCCGTTATGGATTTGGGTTGTACTCCAGGCCTCTCTTTTCTGGTGGTGTACACATTACTTAATACACTGTAGCCGTAGTGCAGTTGCTGATACTTTTCTGGTGGTGTGCACAGCACACAAAACAGTGCAACTGTAGTGCAGTTGCTCCTACTTTTCTGGTAGTGTACACAGCACACAAAACAGTGCAACTGTAGTGCAGTTGCTACTACTTTTCTGGTGGTGTACACAGCACACAATACAGTGCAACCATAGTGAAGTTGCTACTACTTTTCTGGTGGTGTACACAGCACACAATACAGTGCAGTGTGGTGTTGCCAAACAAAATATACATCATGTCCGGAAGGCCACCAAGGAGAGGCAGACGCTCACAGGCCACTAAAAGAGGGCAAGCAGGCTCTGTGTCTACAGTCAACAGTGCTGGTCGCGGACATGGTGCATCCTTTGCAGGTGGCTGTGGGGCACACTTGTCCTTTTTTCCTGCTGCTGGCCATGTTATTGAGCCAGAATTTGCAGAAGAGTTGGTGGAGTAGATAACAAAGCCTCTCCTCATCCTCCTCATCCTCTGTCACCCAGTCTCAGAGTAGTTTGCCTTCCAATGCAGCTGCCAAAATGGCCTATTCCACCGGCTCCTTGTCCACAGTCACTCCTTCCGTAGCCCCACCATCATGCACAGAGGAGTCCCCCAAACTATTTAAATACAGTGTCAGGTACATGCTGATGGAGGATGCGCAGCGATTAGAAGGCTCCGATGTTGGTTCCCAGTTTGAGGAAGGGAGAAACTAGAGAGAGGGGGTGCCCAAGGAAACTTGCAGTCATGTTCCCCCAGCCACAGCATGCTGCCAAGTTTGCTCCAGTGACGAGGAGGGAGGGAATGATGAGGTCACTGACTACTTGGGTGCCTGATAGAAGAGAGGAGGAGGAGGAGGCACAACTCCAATGAGGAAGGATGTCCTCTAGGGGGAAGCTTAAGGGCAGCCACCCTACTGCATCACACTGCAGAGCTCCGTAGGTGCAGGGCACTGCTGACTCCCCGCTGATTTTGAAAAGTTCCTTGGTGTGGGCCTGATTTGACACGTGTGCCGCAGATCGCACTGTTGGTGTTTGCAACCTATGTCTGAAGCAGATAAAGCATGGCCAGAACAGCAGCCGCTTTGGCACCACATGCTTGACCAGACATATGACGACCTCCCATGCATTCCGTTGACAACAGCACTTGAAAGACCCACATCAAAGAAAAAGATGGACTTCTCCTTGCTCCTCATCTGGGATCTCCATCCCCACTATACCTCCAGTCCTCTCAAAAGCCTGCACTGAGAGGAATGAGGATATAGCAATAGGTGTCCCAAGTACTTGCAGCCAATCTGCTATCAGTACACCTCCATCTGATTTTAGCAGGCAAATTTCCCTACCTCAGTTGCTAAACCGGAAAAAGAAAATAGGTCCCAGCCATCCACATGCTCAGCGTCTGAATGCTAGCTTGGCCAAATTGCTAGCACTGCAATTGCTGCCTTTTCAGCTGGTAGACTCTGCCCCCTTCCGTGAATTTGTGGAATGTGCTGTACCTCAGGGGCAGATTCCAAAACGTCATTTCTTTTCACGGAAGGCCATTCCAGCTCTCTACCAGCATGTGGAAGGCAATGTATTGGCCTCGTTGGACAGGGCGGGCAGCAGTAAGGTGCATATTACCGCTGACTCATGGTCCAGCAGGCATGGGCAGGGACGTTACCTTTCCTTCACGGTGCACTGGGCAACTCTGCTGGCAGCTGGGAAGTATGCAGGACAGGGTTCAGTATTGTTGGAGCTTGTTCCACCACCACACCTCCAAAATGCTAGTGGTCATTCTGCCACAGCTCTCTCCTCCACTCCCTCCTCTTCTTCTTCCTCTTTGGCTTCTTCTTCTGATTTCTCCTCTGAACCAGCTCCGTAAGTGGTCAAGGGCCTACGCAAGCACTCAGGCAAAAAAAAAGAGTTGGTCTGCTTAGGGGACAGGAGCTACACTGGGAAGGGAGATTCTGTCAGATCTGCAGGGGCAGGCTGAGAGGTGGTTGACGCCATGCCAGCTTCAGCCAGGAATGGTTGTATGTGACAATGGCATCAACCTTCTCTCCGCCATCCAACAGGGACACTTGACCCATGGCCCATGTTTGGCACATGTACTGAATCAGTGGTGCAGCGGTTCTTGAGCAGGTACCCAGGCTTATAGGATCTCCTGAGGCAGGCCAGAATAGTCTGTGGTCATTTTCGCTGGTCATAGAATGCCAGTGCTCGGCTGGCTGACATTCAAAGGGAATGCAACCTGCCCACCAACCGCCTCATTTGTGACATGCCCACCAGGTGGAACTCAACGTTGGTAATGCTGCAGCAGCTGCACTCGCAGCAGTGGGCCATCAATCAGTACCTGTGTGAGTATGGCACCAGGACAGGGTCAGGGGAACTTGGCTGTTTTTCACCACGCCAGTGGCTACTGATTAAGGATGCATGCACTGTACTGTCACAATTTGACGAGGCCACAAGGATGGTGAGCAGTGACAATGCATGCATCAGTGATACTGTCCCTCTTGTCTTCCTGTTGGAGCACATGCTTTGTGGAATAATGGACAGGCGCTTGAGGCAGAACAGCGGGAGGAAGAGGAGGACTTCCTTACCTCTCAAGGCCCCCTTTATCCAGATAGCATTCCTGTGGGCCCGCCAAACACACAGGAAGAAGAGGAGGAGGAGGAGGATAGTGTCCGCATGGATGTAGAGGATAACACTCAGCAGCAGTCTTCAAGGGATGGTTTTCAGTCCCCAGAAACCTAAGGAGTTGTACGTGGTTGGGAGGAGGTAGTTTCTGACAACATCATCCTCAGTGACCCAGAGGACTCACAATCAAATGCGTCTGCAAACTTACGCTGCATGGCCTCCCTGATTCTGTAAAGCCTGCGAAAGGACCCAAGGATTCGTGGTATCAAGGAGAGGGATCATTAGTGGCTGGCAACCTTTCTTGATCCATGTTACAAGGGTAAGGTTGCAGAATTCATCCTGCCTTCGCAAAGGTAGCAGAGGATGAAACATCTTCAGGAGGCCATGAAGAAAGGTTTGTGCAATGCTTTTCCAGACCCTGGGAGGTTACAGTTTCCTGGTGCGGACAAAGTGCTGAGGCTTCGGTCAGTCAGAGAAAGAGCAGTGGAGAAGGTGGCCGGCTGACCGATGCCTTTAGACAATTTTTTAGTCGTCAGTGCCAAGGTCTGATCGGTTCAAGCAACCATCACCAACGTCTGCATTACATGGTACAGGAATATCTTGGGGCAAGAGCAGACTTGGAGACCTTTCCAACAGACCATCCACTGGGTTACTGGGTCTTGAGGATGGACCACTGGCCAGAACTTGCTCAATATGCAATTGAGCTACTGGCCTGTCCTGCATCCAGAGTTCTTTCTGAATGCACATTCAGTGCTGCTGGAGGGTTTGTAATGGATCATAGAGTGCACCTGTCCACAGACTCTGTTGATAGGCTCACATTCATAAAAATGAATCAGTCTTGGATCAGCAGCAGCTATCAGGCACCTGATGCTGATGTAACTGATTGATTTTTCTATGGATGTGGTATCCCTTGAAGACTGCCTATGCTGAGTGACTATCCTATTCCTCCTCAATCTTGATGATGCTAGCTGACCAACAATATTTTTGGTTTAGGGCACCACCACCACTGCCTAAGGCCCAGTTTTTCTGCCCCTGTTTAACAGGGGCATTTAATTACAATTCTTGATATAATATTTCATAGCAGGGCCAGTTCCTGCGCCCAACAAGCGTAACTGTGAGGGGTTACAGTGTTCTGGCACCACCAACACCTAAGGCCAAATTTTCTGCAGAGTATTTAGGGCAGGCCTTATAGTATATATATACTTCTGTTCAGAGTATGTAGTGCCTGGGGCCCCCCCCCCACGCCATTGTTTTTTAAATTTGGGTGCCGGGTTAACCTTAATATCCATACCAGACCCAAAGATCCTTGTAATGGGCTGGGGGGGGGACCCATGCCGTTTTTCTCAATGATTTTCATGTATATTGCTGGGACCCGACAATACATTACAGCCGCAAGCAGTTTTGAATGACTTTTTTTCCTTTAGAAATGTCATTTTGCTGTGGTATTGTTCTAAACACAGGAAAACTGTGCCAATTTACAGGCATACTATAGACACCCCCCAGGCACAATATTTAGAGGAATATTTCATTTTTATTTTTTCACTTTAAGCATTCCTAAAATCACTACCCCTGAAAAAACGTCAGTTTTTAAAATTTTTTTTTGCATTGATACATGTCCCCTGTGGCAGGACCCAGGTCCCAAAACACTTTTTAGGGCAAAAACTTGCATATAAGCCTTTAAAATTAGCACTTTTGATTTTTCATGTTTGTGTCCCATAGACTTTAACGGTGTTGCATATTCAAACAAACTTTTTGTTCTGGTGCGAACTGAACCGGGGGTTGTTCAGCTCATTCCTAGCGATGACTCCACCATTCGACATACGGCCATTCTTCCCCACGTCCACATACAGAAACTCCTAAGTCACCACAACCAACAACACAATACTACTATACCCCTTTTAGTTAAAATAGTACGACCCCTAGTTGGGTTGTGGGATGATGCGGAAGTGTTTCCCATCTATCACACCACCACAGTTGGGAAAGTCCCACTGCTGGGCGAACTGGGAGGCCACAGTCTGCCATTCTTGTGGGTTGGAAGGAAACTGTGGAGTCAAACAAGAAAAAAAAAAAAGAGAGCTTTTGCACATAACATTGCAAGCAGATTAGGCACAAACATTCTTGGCCAGCATAAGTATAACATTTATTTAAATGAGTATCTAAAGACAAAAGTATAAGGTCCACTTATTAGATTCCTCACCCCCTCTGATGGCCCATTGTAAAAATTTTAGGGTTGGGGGAGATGTTTTGGACAGGTAACCCTCTCCACTTCATTGAGAGCTGAATGCATAAATTATGTGTGTTACTTTGGCCAGCCCCACCTTACTTACACTATTGGCAGCCAACTGGACAGGTAAGAAGTGTCATAATCCAAAAAAAATGAACACACTGTACAAATTGAAGCACATTTTTACATTCTGCAATTACCTATCAAGATAATAGAAGATTAAAACTTTAAACAGTACCATTTGAAAGTATTCAGGCAGGCCCTTGCACTACATGCTTTGGTGAATTCATCCATAAATTTGACCACAAAAGAGGTAGGTATAGTGTGTATGGGTTTGGCAGAGTCAGCAGATAGAGTATTAATATCAGTTGACTTAGCGGCCGGGGGGGAGGGAGGGTTCTAAATCAGTTTGGTCCCTCAAAAAAAAGCCTCTTGCACTCTGCCTGAATTTAAGGACAAAAATAACATTTGGACACATTTTAGGGGGTTTTTAGGGTAAAGCACTACAATGGAGCAGACAAAATACGTTGTTAAGTGACTAGGCTAGGTGTCAGGGACGTGGCGGTGCCCGTCGGGCGAACATGCGTGCGCACGAGGCGCTTTTCCAGGGCAGTTCAGCTGAATTCCCCACTGGGGGGCGCCGGCGCGCTCCCGCGTGTGCGCGCGCGCCCGTGCGCGCTAGCGCTGTTTGGCGCCAAGGACTTTTTAAAAGGTTGTCAGATGCTTCCATCAGGTGCTGTTCGTCTGTAGCTCTGCACCTGAGTTCCTGTATCCTGCCTGTTGTTGTTATCTGCTATTGACCCGGCTACGCCTGACCATTCTTCCATCTCCAACCCGACCCGGCTTGCCTGACTTTGCTTATATCTTGTGACCTGTTGCCGAACACCTGCCTGCCTGCCTGACTATTCTGTGATCATTCCTCCTGCCATATACCTGCCTGATCTCCTGCCAAACGGACTGTCTGACTCTGCTTTGCCTGTGTCCTCAGACGCTGCTTCCAGCCTGCTCTTCCAGCTCCAGGTTCTGCTGCTGCCATATCATCTACCTGCCTGCTTACTAATCAGCTTCAGCCAGCCAGCATCCGCAGCTCAGCCACCCCTATGTCACAGACTTTCGACGCTGGAGCGCGGACACTCAATGGAACAATGCAGCTTTACGCCATCAATTCCGCATGGGGTTATCCAAGAGTCTAAAGAATGAGCTTGCTCGGGTTGGGATGCCCGATACCCTTGAGGAGCTTATTGCTCTAACAATCCAGATTGACCGACGCCTTTGTGAACGCCGGTCTGAACGTTCCTCCCAGCAAGCACGCCCAATGTGGATGACTGCAAGTGTTTCGGCTCCTGCCTCCCGATACCTACCTTCCGCCTGCACCAACCCAGCCACCCCAACACCTGATGCTCCTGAACCAATGCAGCTAGGACTAATACGTTCTACTCTGCCCCCAGAAGAACGGGTGCGCAGACACCAGCTAAACCTCTGCCTCTACTGTGGTGGAGCAGGCCACTATGTGAACAACTGCCCGGTCAAGACCCGTAAGTGTTTTTTTTCTACCCCGGCCAGTCTATCCGCTTTGACCGCCAATGCAACTCAACTTGCTCTCCCTCTCTCGTTACAGCTCCAGGGAAGAACAATTCAAGTCAACGCCATCATTGATTCTGGAGCATGTAGCTGCTTTATTGACTCTGCCTTTGCTACTCAACAAGATCTTCTCCTGAAAGACAAGACTCATAAACTCTGTTTTTTTGGCCGATGGGTCCCACATAAGATCGGGACAAGTCTCTCAAGAAACCCTTCCTCTGTCTGCCACCTGTTTATCCCAGCATAAAGAAATCCTAACTCTGGACGTTATCTTCTCTCCATTATTCCCGATCATTTTGGGCATGCCCTGGCTGCAGGCCCATAACCCCCACGTTAATTGGACTACCGGTGAAGTCAAGTTTTTGTCACCCTATTGCCAAAGACATTGTTTACCTGAACCCTCCAAATCTGCTACCACCTTACTTTGCATGGACGTTGACCAAGATCTGCTTCAAACCATACCAGAGGTCTACCGGGAGTTTGCAGATGTATTCAGTAAGAAGGGAGCGGACTCCCTGCCACCCCATCATCCTTATGATTGCCCAATTGAGCTGCTCCCTGGGGCCGAGATTCCTTTCGGGCGCATCTTTCCGTTACCTGAAAAAGAGCAAGAAGCACTTAAGCTATACATCAATGAGAATCTCAAAAAGGGCTTTATTCGACCTTCTACCTCCCCAGCTGGTGCCGGAATATTTTTCGTCTCCAAAAAAGATCAGACTCTTCGTCCATGTGTGGACTATCGGGAGTTAAACAAAGTCACGGTTAAAAACCGCTACCCATTGCCCCTGATACCTGAATTGTTTCAGAAGTTGAGGTCTGCCATCATCTTTACCAAACTGGATTTAAGAGGAGCCTACAACCTGGTCCGCATCTGGGCCGGGGATGAATGGAAGACGGCTTTCCGGACCCGTTTTGGGCACTACGAGTATTTAGTCATGTCCTTCGGCCTATGCAATGCCCCTGCCACATTCCAGAATCTGGTCAACAACGTATTCAGAGACTTCCTAGACATCTTTGTAATCGTCTACTTGGATGACATTTTCATTTTCTCCAGTTCACTTAATCAACATCGGGAACATGTTCGCAGAGTCTTGGGCCGCCTTCGTTTGCACGGACTGTATGCTAAAACGGAGAAGTGCGAATTCGAACAGGAGGACATTCAGTTTTTGGGGCTAGTGATCTCCCCAACTGGCATCAAAATGGACCCTCAGAAGGTGTCCGCCGTGCTAGATTGGCCAGCCCCTCTGGACAAGAAGGGCGTGCAGCGCTTCATTGGATTCGCAAATTTCTATAGAAAATTCATCAAGGGATTTTCTGCCATCATTTCACCCATCACGCAGCTAACCAAGCAGAACTGTCGTTTTCACTGGAGTCCGGAGGCTCATGAGGCCTTTGAAGAATTGAAAAGGCGCTTCACTTCAGCTCCGATCCTCAGTCACCCTGACCCATCTTTACCCTTTATCCTGGAAGTGGCCGTGGGTGCAGTCATCTCTCAACGGCAGGGCAACAAGGACCTGATGCATCCTGTGCGATTCTTCTCTAGGAAACTCTCGCCGGCTGAGCGGAATTATGACGTGGGTGATCGGGAACTACTCGCTATCAAGACAGCATTGGAAGAGTGGAGGTATCTGTTGGAGGGCGCAGTTCACCTGGTTCTAATATATACCGATCACAAAAATCTAGAATATTTAAGATCTGCTAAGAGACTGAAACCCCGACAAGCTCGATGGGCCTTATTCTTTACACGTTTCTGTTTCCACATCACTTACCGGCCAGGAACTAAGAACATAAAACCAGATGCGCATGTTCGATAACCCTAAAGACCTTTCCGTACCTGACACCATTCTGCCGGCAAATAACTTCTTACCTCTTCAGACGGATCTTCTGTCTTTGATCAGAGAAGCATTGCCAGAACCTTCAAGTCTCCAGGGAATCACTTTAACACCTCGAGATGGATTATTATGGAGAGGAAGTCAAATATTTGTACCGGAGAACGTCCGAGTCAAGGTGCTGACTTTGCTTCGTGACCATCCACTTGCAGGACATTTTGGGGTTTGTAAGACCCTTGAACTCGTGCAACGCACGTTCTGGTGGCCTAATCTGAAAGAATTTTGCAGGAAGTACGTCAGCTCTTGTTCTGTTTGCATCCAGAATAAAACCTTCAGGAACTGAGCCTGGGGACTGTTGAGGCCATTGCCCATACCAGATAGACGGTGGTGGACGGAAATGAGGAATACGAGGTGGAGGCCATCCTCAATTGCAGAAAGAGATTAGGGCAAGTACAGTTTTTGATTAAATGGAAAGGGTATGGTCCAGAGGATAATTCATGGGAACCTGACAGCAATATTCACGCTAAACGTTTGATCCATGCCTATTTCTGATAGCAATGGACTTTATAGTTGAGCTACCATGCTCTGAAGGATGTTCGGCGATCTTTGTGGTCGTCGATCGCCTGTCTAAGATGGCCCATTTCATGCCCTTAAAGGGGACGCCTTCTGCTGTAGAGACGGCCCGTGTGTTCATCAAGGAGATTGTCAGGCTGCACGGAGTCCCTGCAAATATAGTGTCTGATAGGGGGGGTGCAGTTTACTTCATGCTTCTGGAAGGCCCTGTGTGAGATCTTGAAGATTGCACTAGCCCTGTCCTCAGCATACCATCCCCAAACTAACGGGCAAACAGAAAGGACAAATCAGACGTTGGAGCAATACATTAGGTGTTTTACATCTTTTGTACAAGATGATTGGGTGTCCCTACTGCCCCTAGCAGAATTCGCTTATAATAATGCCAGCCACTCTGCCACTGGTCAGTCTCCTTTCTTTGCCAATTATGGTTTTCATGTATCTTTTTTACCTGATTTTCTTCCAGAATGCTCAGTTCCAGCGGTCCAGGACACATTACAGTTTCTCAGTCACAATAATCAGATGTTACAGGAAGCGGTATCCAAGGCACAAGCAGACAGTAAAAGGATCTTCGATTAAAAGAGAAGAGGAGATCCAAACCTTCAGCTTGGCGATAAGGTATGGCTGTCTACCAATAACATTAAATTAACTTGTCCTTCCAAAAAGTTTGCTCCTAAGTTTATTGGGCCCTTCCCAGTGAAAGGAAGATTAATGAAGTATCCTATGAACTGTGTTTACCTGACTCACTTAAAATCCACCCTGTATTTCATGTGTCGCTATTGAAGTCTGCTGTGACCGATCCCTTTCCTGATAGGGGCACCAGGGTCCCTGAACCTGTCTTGGTGTAGAGGAACAGCAAGCAGGATAAGGTGCCATAAGGGGTGCCAGCAAAGCCAGTCTTTAAACAGGAACGCAGGAGATGGTTTCTTGTGATGTGACCAAGGAGAAAGCAGGAATGAAGTGAGCTGGAGATCTTTAAGTAGGCAGGACTGACGAGCAGATCCACAACAGCTGGTTAACTGTGGAGAGAGATGAGAGCTGGCAATTAGCTGACAGCTGAGCGGCCAGCTCAGAAAAGGAAGGGCTGAGCCAGCCCTGCTAGCTCTGTGAGATGTTCAAAGTTTGAGATATTTTTTTATAACCTAACCCTGCTTTAAACTTCTCCACACCTTTATCCCTGACCTGTCCGGTGTGTTCATTGGCCTTCGTAGTGCTGTTTGTTCACTAAGGTTCTCTAACAAACCTCTGAGGGCTTCACATAACAGCTGTATTTATACTGAGATTAAATTAAACACAAGTGAAACTCCCTAAAGTTTTTTAGTTCTAACTTTTCATTTTGCAAATTCATCGATAATATCTTCATAGGACAAAGTATTTAAAAGTTCTGACTCAATGGCAAGTAAAGGCTGCAGACATACCACAGGAGGTGGACAGAGGCTGCGGACATACCACAGGAGGTGGACAGAGGCTGCGGACATACCACAGGAGGTGGACAGAGGCTATGGACATACTACAGGAGGTGGACAGAGGCTGCAGACATACTACAGGAGGTGGACAGAGGCTGCAGACATACTACAGGAGGTGGATAGAGGCTGCGGACATACTACAGGAGGTGGATAGAGGCTGCGGACATACTACAGGAGGTGGACAGAGGCTGTGGGCATACCACAGGAGGTGGATAGAGGCTGCGGACATACTACAGGAGGTGGATATAGGCTGCGGACATACTACAGGAGGTGGACAGAGGCTGCGGGCATACCACAGGAGGTGGACAGAGGCTGTGGACATACCACAGGAGGTGGACAGAGGCTGCGGGCATACCACAGGAGGTGTACAGAGGCTGCAGACATACTACAGGAGGTGGACAGAGGCTGCAGACATACTACAGGAGGTGGATAGAGGCTGCGGACATACTACAGGAGGTGGACAGAGACTGCGGACATACCACAGGAGGTGGACAGAGGCTGCGGGCATACCACAGGAGGTGGACAGAGGCTGCGGACATACCACAGGAGGTGGACAGAGGCTGTGGGCATACCACAGGAGGTGTACAGAGGCTGTGGACATACTACAGGAGGTGGACAGAGGCTGCGGACATACTACAGGAGGTGGACAGAGGCTGCAGACATACTACAGGAGGTGGACAGAGGCTGCGGACATACTACAGGAGGTGGACAGAGGCTGCGGACATACTACAGGAGGTGGACAGAGGCTGCGGACATACTACAGGAGGTGGACAGAGGCTGCGGACATACTACAGGAGGTGGACAGAGGCTGCGGACATACTACAGGAGGTGGACAGAGGCTGCGGACATACCACAGGAGGTGGACAGAGGCTGCGGACATACCACAGGAGGTGGACAGAGGCTGAGGACATACCACAGGGGGTGAACAGAGGCTGCGGACATGATAGTGTCCTCCTCATCCTCTCACAGTAGCTTGTCTGTCCACCATCATATTACTTCTCCACATCATCAGTGTGCTGTGTCCTCCTCCTGTGCCCCTTTTACCTCTCCACAGGTCAGGGCTGCCCTGACCTGTGGAGAGGTGAAAGGGGCACAGGAGGAGGACACAGCACACTTTCCCGAGCCGCGTACAGGTACATGGGTTCGGGCAGGATAGCCGACCTGCTGCAGTAAAAGTACGGTGGCTGGTTGGACAAATGGTGAAAGAGGAACTGCAGTCCGCTCACACAATTTGTAATAAAAACGTCTCTGAAGCTTCCTTCCAACCACTTTGCATATTATTTTATATGTATTGTGATTCTGTACTTGCCAAATATGCTGCAGAAATCTCCCTCCACTGTCTGGCTGCAACCATTTTAACTGTGGGCAGCTGAAGCTGCTGCCTGTTCACTTCCTGGATTTACACAGACACACAGAGGCACACCTCCAGCTCTACAGCTCTCATTGGCCCTCTTTTTTGTACTCACCCTCCCTACCTTCCTGGGAAACTCTCACCAGAGTGAGAGAGAGAGAAAGCTGTGCATGATGTCATAATGATGGCTGCAATCCAATACAGGACTTTACACAGCACAACAGAGCATCCTGACAGGAGGATCGCAGGGTCAACCAAGGATCGACTTGGGCATGTAACCACTGACCACAAGCTGTAGCATCGTAATCAGCCAGTGTGCAGGTCCTGACAACCAACACTAATTATTAATGAACGACAAGCTTTTGTATATACTTTATGGTGCTGAGAGCGCTGCGATGTGGAAAGAAATACTACTAATAAAGGAGAATCCGCCTATAGAAATATATGTGACACATCACCCATCCAGTCATTTCTCTCTATATAGACCTACCACAGTATACAGACCATTTTTTCGTTTTCCAAGGCTCTGATGAAGAGGAAACCCCTCGAAACGCGTTAGCCATCCATCCAGTTTTACCCTGATATGGGCATCAATTTTTACAATTTTATCAAACGAGAATATTGTCATTTATTTATTCATGAACATGTAGTATTTTTAGAATAAACTTCTTTATTTTGAATAATGCGTTAGATCACGCGCCTTTTTTCTTCTTTCATACACAGCATGATGTCATAAGCCTAGGCCAATGACCAGACGAGAAACAGGAAGTGGGCTGTATGAGGGATTTACTGGCAGAAAAAAAAAATGTTTTACTATCCAAAGTTGAAACAACAACAAGGGCAGAAGATTTAATAGAGGGTAAGTTATAAAAATGACTGAAGTCACTTATTCTTTCCTGGCGACGCCCCTCCTAATCTGCTACAGAAGTGAGGCTTGAAATCCCTGCAGTATTCCCAAAACTTTGAGATGACTATTATATACTGTACCAGTGGCCGTGCGTCCATAAGGGCGCACGGCCACCGCCCCTCTCTCCGGCCACCCCCTTCTATCACCAATAGATAGATTCATGAATTGCATGAATCTATCCATGGCCGCCGCTGCCACCCCTATTCAGGCGCCCCGAACACTTTTTTTTTGGGGGGGGGTGTTTTTGAAGCACCTGATTAGAGCCATAGGCTCTGATAGGCCTCAAAAAAGGTAAACAGGGAGTGTCATGCTTGGCGCTCGCAGTTCACCCAGCTGTGTTAGGAAAGCGAATATTCATTCGCTTTTCTAACACTGAACCGCCTCTCCGCCAATCAGGTGCTCGGGTCTGTTACCCGTCACCTGATTGGCTGAAACGGCAGGCGCTATGATTGGACGCCTATCAGGTGTCCAATCATAGGAGAGGATTGGAGGAGAGGAAGGGAGAAGAAAACATCGAGGACATCGATCGCCGCCCGCCACCTTCACCCACTGCCCTACTGAGACAGGGTAAGTGCCGGGCAGACGGCGGGTGGGGGGGCACAGTGGGAGCATTTGATGGCACAGTGGCTGCGTTTGATGGGCATAGTGGCTGCGTTTGACGGGCACAGTGGCTGCGTTTGACGGGCATAGTGGCTGCGTTTGATGAGCACAGTTGCTGCATTTTATGGGCACAGTAGCTGCGTTTGATGAGCACAGTGGCTGCATTTGATGGGCACAGTAGCTGCGTTTGATGGTACATTGAAGCTGCAATTGATGGTTTTTTTTTTCTGAATTTTTCAGTTTGTTTGCGCCCCCCAAAAAGTTCGAGCACCAGCCGCCACTGGTTCCTTCATACAGTGGGACCAAGGCAGGGTGACTACATTCCATGGAAAACAAATGTTGCCACCCTCTAACGGGAAATGGGACCATAGCAGCAAAAAAAGGAATTTAAAGATTTGGAGGAGTAATAGAAGGGACTTTTTTGAGTTAAGAATACATATTTGGCTATAATTTTTTGTTAAATCAGAGTTTAGTGTCACTTTAACTTTCTTGATATAAGGAGTCCCTGACATCATGTATCCATATTCAGTAAATAAAATGCTACAGAAAATGCTCAGAGACTCTGGACATGTAACAGGAGATAGTCAGAGACTGAAAACATACTATAGGAGTTATTGGGGAGTTATTGGGGAGTTATTGGAAACTGGAGAAATGCTTCAGAAGATAGTCATAGACTAGAGACCCATTACATGAGACTATTAGAGATCACTGCTATTACTGTCCATTTACAAATCAGTGCTTCCTCATTTGTGCTTAAAGTGGAAGAAAAGTCCCCCCTCCCCCTCCTCCTCCTATCTATCCTGTATAAAGAAAATGTGTTTTTATACAGGTTATGCAGGATAGGTAGGATGGGGGGGGGGGGGGGGGGGGGGTATGCGGACATTTTTTAAGAAAAGTTAGGATTTCCTTCCACTTTAATGACAGTCCCCTTAACAATAATTTCATTTAATATTTCTTTTAACAAGATCAATTACAATAGACCTGAAGAGAAAAAAATACATAAAAAAAAAAAAAAAAAAAAAAAAAGGATTGGCGACGCAGAAAAAAATAAGATAGTGTGAAAGAAACTTTATTGTCTTTAGTAAGCACCTAGGTAAGGAAACACAATCATCACCAGAACAAGTTTGAACGTCTTACATTTGAGGTTTCTCATCTCTTTCTGATTATCATCACCAGGACAAATATATAAAGCTAATTTCCCCAATCAGGACACAGACAGTAGTGGTTCCAACCCTTCAACACTTCATCCAAAACTAGAGGACTTTAGCTAATTTTTATGTGGTCTATTCATAAATGCTTTCCCACAAGAATCACGCAAACTTTACCCAAGATTCACGTAATTGGATTCAACTGGAAAAATTGGTTGAATCCTGGGTGAAAGTTGGGTGACTCTTTGGTGGAAACATTTCTAAACCGTCCCCTTTGTGTAATACACATTATTTTTATGTATAATGAAAATCAAATTCTTGAAAGATGTCTGTAAAGAGTTTCTTAAAACAGGATTACATGGTATAGAGCAGAAAATGTCCTCCTCTAGCTAGATAGGAGAACAGACGTATCACTGAGATGGACATGAAATTTGATGATGAACTTTAGGATTCCTTCTGTTGTGGTCCTCTGAGGTTTACCAGCAGACATGATTCTCCTGAGCTACGACATCACTGTAGACCTCCACCTCGCACAAGTGCAGGAATTCACTGCGCCCCGGGATCACCACACTGACGTATTGACCCTCCATTCCATTACAGCAGAAAATTGTCTTAGGATCAGAAACTTGGGTGACCTTACCACACCTGTGGAGAACAAACAAGAATCAACAGAATGAAACAGAAATGACACTTGTTTACTTGGAGGAGGTTTACTAAAGGTGCCCAAAGTGTTCATTAATTTTATTGTCATGCCTGTTGGCCATTTAGGTTTCTCCAGGAGCCCGACTGAAAAATTCTCAGATAGCAACCTCTTCGTCTACCATTGTTGCAAGGATGTGAAAATCATTGTTTTTTCACTCTTGTAATGCTGGAAGTGGGGAGTGAAAAGTCGAATGGTTTTCACATCCTTGCGACAAAATAGTACATGGGGGGGTTTTCAGGTTTTTGGAGGGACCTAAATGGCCTACTGGTACAACTATAATGATAATGAATATTTTACAAAGCTGCACACCTTTTTAATATCTACTAAATCCCATCGACTGCATGGGTTATTTTCTAGAAAAAGTGAACTTAGCCTTTAAAAAGCACAAAATCATACAATAACTAGGCAATAGAGATGAACAGAGTGATTTCTGGGGGGACTTGGTCTTACCAACTTAGTCTCACCAATTGAACAAAAGCTATTTACCCACTGGACATTGTTTCCCTAAATCCCCTTGCGTCCCAGGGTCTTTCTTCTGTTGATGTCTTGGTTCTGTATGTTATTGCTTGTTGGATTTATAGTCTATTCCAGGGGTCTCCAAACTTTCTATCAATGGGCCTGTTTACTGGCCTTCAGGCTTTAGGAGGGCCGGACTGTGGCCATTGGAAGTATAAAATGCCCTGGCATCAGTGCCCCATCATTGGTTTTATTGGGAGGAATAGTGCCCCATTAATCATACCAGTGAAATGAATAGTGCCCCATTGATGGTGTCCATAGGGGAAAGGTGTCTCTTCACTGGCATCAGTTAGTGGGCCAGATACAGGCAAAGGCCGCAGTTGGGAGACAACTGGTCTATTCTAATATATTAGACATAATTTTTTTCAGGACATAAATGGCTTTAGTTGGTATTAAATCTGGATACCTTTTTTTATTACCTTGAATAATAAAAAAGCTACCAAAAAAAAAAAAATATATATTTTCCTGTAATTTTCCCAAGCTTGTCCCTAATTTTGGATAGAGTGGGGAGGGATTAGAACCCCTCCCCAGTTTTTATCACTGCCTATGCCCCATTATGGATATTCGGCCTCTCTATTTGTCTCGTTTACCATTATCACAAAACATGAAAATGAAAGAAAGTCCCGAAATTTGGGTTGTCACCAGAACAGGAATGGAGGCAAAATCTTTAAATTAGGACACTAGTTCTGGTGGCAACAAGGTATTTCCTCCCTTTGGAGGGATTTCCTCTTACGTCCTATTGTGGCTTTAGAACAGGAAGTCAAGGGAAATCTCCCAAGTGGGTCAAAAATTAGCACCACAGTGACATTTTCATAGGTTTGCAAGAATTTGAATGACATTGCAGTTCAATAATGTGAGAATTGAATGTGTGCACAGTGAATGCATATGTCATCATCCAACATCACTGTTGTGGCTTGGAGATTTATTATGGGAGGGAATTTTTTTATTTGTTTCTAGGATATATACTCACTGGCCACTTTATTAGGTAAACCTATTCAATTGCTTGGTAACACAAACTGCTAATCAGCCAATCACATGGCAGCAACTCAATGCATTTAGGTATCTAAATATGGTGAAGACGACTTGCTGAAGTTCAAACATCAGAATGGGGAAGAAAGAGGGTTTAAGTGACTTTGAATGTGGCATGGTTGTTGGTGCTAGATGGGCTGGTCTGAGTATTTCAAAAACTGCTGATCTACTGGGATTTTCAAGCACAACCATCTCTCGGGTTTACAGAGAATGGTGAGAAAAAGTGAAAATATCCAGTGAGCGGCAGTTGTGTGGAGGAAAATGGTTTGTTGATGTCAGAGGAGAATGGGCAGACTGGTTGCAGATAATTGAAAGGCAACATTAACTCAAATAACAGCTTGTTACAACCAAGGTCTGCAGAATACCATCTCTGAATGCACAACACATCAAACCTTGAAGCAGTTGGGCTACAGCAGCAGAAGACCACACAAGGTGCCACTCCTGTCATCTAAGAACAGGAAACTGAGGCTGCAATTGGCACAGGATCACCAAAATTGGACAATAGAAGACTGGAAAAAGTTGCCTGGTCTGATGAGTCTCGATTTCAGCAGCGAAATTCGGATGTTAGGGTCAGAATTTGGTGTAAACACCATGAAAGCATGCATCCATCCTGACTTGTATCACCAGTTCAGGCTGGTGGTGGGGGTGTAATGGTGTGGGGGGGAAATTTTCTTGGCACACTTTGGGCCCCTTAGTACCAACTGAGCATTGTTTAAACGCCACGGCCTACCTGAGTATTGTTGCTGACCATGTCCATCCCTTTATGACTACAGTGTCCCCATCTTCTGATGGCTCCTTCCAGCAGGATAATGCACCATGTCACAAAGCTCCAATCATCTCACCACTGGTTTCTTGAACATGACAATGAGGTCACTGTACTCCAATGGCCTCCACACTCACCAGATCTCAATCCAATAGAGCATCTTTGTGACGTGGTGGAACGGGAGATTCACATCAGGGATGTGCAGCCAACAAATCTGCAGCAACTGCATGATGTTATCATGTCACTATGGACCAAAATCTCTGAGGAAGATATCTATCGCGTGGCATGTGAGTACCCATTGGAGACTAGAGGTTTTGTCTTTTTTTTTTTTTTTTTTCATACAGTTTTTCACCCCATTGTTCTTTTCCTTTGTAGACCCTGGTGCTATATCGCCCCTGAAGAGTGTTCAATACACGAAACGCGTCGAGCTTACTACATGCACCAGACAACCATATACTCACAAGTTTTTTTCACCCTATGACTACTTTAGTGAACATTTCTTCCAGAATAGTATTATTCTCCCTGCATCCATTTGGGGGTTGTTTACCATGTTTGCCATGTATCAGTTAGGATGTGACTGCTACACGACTTGTTACGACAATTTACACCGGAACTCCAATTGTGTCATTGCACTACTATGTATCAATAAAGTGTTTTATGCTATGTTTGACTGCCCCCCTGGTCTTCTTTGCTCACCTCATCTAAAGTCCCAACTCTCCTGTTTTATGTATTTACGCATAGGGATGGAGACCTAGTGTCTCATTTAAAGTCCCATTTTTCTATATTTACCTGATTTAGGGATGGAGGTGCGCTCTGAAGCCTATGGGAAGTCATTTAATCATATATGAGTTGACATTATAATTTTTATTGGGACCACTTTGTAATACTGCATCACCACATTATTTTTATTATATGGTTTATCCTTGAAGACTGTTCCTTTGTCCTTATTTGCCCCCCTCATTTAAAGTCCCCACTTTCCTGTTTGATGTATGTACAGGGATGGAGACCTAGTGTCTCATTTAAAGTCCCACTTCGTCTTATTACTTGATATGGGGATGGAGGTTGGCTTGAGGACACTTGGAAGGTTTACTTTCTTGAAAACCACTGTGGCAGGGCGTTTGCCCTGAATCATTTGTTTCCCTGTGTTTTTTAGGGGTTGCTTAGCAGTACACAAAATGTTGTGTCCCATTCTTCATCTACCTCCTTGCTTTTGTTTTTCCTTTTTTGCTTTCCCCTCTCTCCATTTGGGTGCAACCACGTGGTGTGTCTCTGGGGGGTCGGCCTCGGCTTGGCGACCTTTTTTTCTGTGTCCGGGAGCTGCAAGGCACGGCTGGGACCCCTCCCCTTCCCCCCCTTTCGTTTTCTCTGACGGGTGGTCGGGGCGGGCCTCTCGCTGTGCGTCGGCATCACGCCTCCTCGTTACGCACGTGACCTCTGCTTGAGTGTCACGGCGTCTGACGCTGTGTTTTCCTCTTGTGCAGACACGTGGGTGGCGGCCTCCCCAGCAGCTGTGGGCGGCGGTTGCCGCTGCGCTGGATGAGTCCTCCATCCGCATGTGTGCCTGCACCGCGTGATGCTGGGGGGGAGCTATCTGATTGGGGCGGGGACTGGCCTTATATAGGGTTCCCATTTAGGCTTAGCCTGTTTTCAGGCAGTATGGAGATCACCGGGTCAGTTCCGGTTGGCCACTACTCACCATCTTAAGGTAAGGGGGGTTTCACAGGGACACTTCTGTATTTTTTGTTTCAAGCAGGGGCCCCAGTCCTATTTTGGGGCTACATTTTATACCATTTACTTTTTTTACTTTAGGACCCTACCCCCACCAACTCCCAGTGTGTATCATTACTTTCTGGGGACCTCTGTGCTGTGTTGGAATCTCCTTCCGTCCCTCTCTTTGAGCTCCTCCCTCAGCTCCCGGGCACGGGCTATTTGGCTGCCGGCAGTCGTGGACCCCCTTAGTTTCACTATCGCGTGGCATGTGAGTACCCATTGGAGACTAGAGGTTTTGTCTTTTTTTTTTTTTTTTTTTTTCATACAGTTTTTACCCCATTGTTCTTTTCCTTTGTAGACCCTGGTGCTATATCGCCCCTGAAGAGTGTTCAATACACGAAACGCGTCGGGCTTACTACATGCACCAGACAACCATATACTCACAAGTTTTTTTCACCCTATGACTACTTTAGTGAACATTTCTTCCAGAATAGTATTATTCTACCTGCATCCATTTGGGGGTTGTTTACCATGTTTGCCATGTATCAGTTAGGATGTGACTGCTACACGACTTGTTACGACAATTTACACCGGAACTCCAATTGTGTCATTGCACTACTATGTATCAATAAAGTGTTTTATGCTATGTTTGACTGCCCCCCTGGTCTTCTTTGCTCACCTCATCTAAAGTCCCAACTCTCCTGTTTTATGTATTTACGCATAGGGATGGAGACCTAGTGTCTCATTTAAAGTCCCATTTTTCTATATTTAAAATCTCTGAGGAATGTTTCCAACACCTTGTTGAATCTATGCCATGAAGAATTAAGGCAAAAGGGGGTCCAACCCGGTACTAGTATGGTGTACCTAATAAAGTGGCTGGTGAGTATGTATTTAGTGCTAGGCCCTACCACAGTGTTAGAAGAAGTAAATGGCACACAGGGTTCTCTTAGATGCAAATTGTGGGGCTCCAGAATATCTGTTCTGAGCAGAGAAAATTGTGTTTCCAGTCTTCTTCGGGT
Source organism: Aquarana catesbeiana (assembly GCF_042186555.1). NCBI lineage: Eukaryota > Metazoa > Chordata > Amphibia > Anura > Ranidae > Aquarana > Aquarana catesbeiana. The sequence continues at coordinate 12,674,994 of NC_133328.1, read as the reverse complement.
TTTAGAATTCTTAGATTGGGTTGTGGAGTTCAGAGGCTTCAAAGAGCTCAGGAAAGGAAAAAGTCTCTAACCCTGGGATCAGGTATTACTGGAGGCCAGCAGGCTGTGTGTGCTGGTATGACCAACCTGCATAATCATGGGCCTGACATTGATTTAGGGGTCCATCCGGGAGACAAAAGGTCCCTGTCCAGCATCAAGGGAGTGGGATAGAGAAGCAGGGAGCTGCAAGAGAAAGAGCCGAGAGGTGCAGGGCTGCACATAAGCACAGCGGTGCTGAGAGATGATGTGAGGGACCAGACTAAAAACTAGAGTTGCCACCTTATCCCTTTAAACCCGAACACATATGAATTACATAGGTTCTGAGGCAGACATGCAGATAAGGCACCAATGCAGATAAGGCACCAAGTGAGTTTAATTACCATTAATTAATCAGCCACAGAACCTGTGTAACTAATATGTTTTCAGGTTTAAAGGGATGAGGTGGCAACCCTACTAAAACCCTATGCTTGAGGCCTGAGAAGTAGTTCTGCAAGAGGAAGCCAGGAGGCTTGATATAAACCTCATTTGTGTCTAATATGATGGTGGGAACCGCTGTAAGACCAACCCTTTTCTTAGAATGTTTACTTTCTCTTTAAATATATTCATAGGTCAAATCTAGTCTTGCAGTAATGTCTGTTATTTTGGGTTCAGGGTGGTGCTTAGGACCTTTGGGCTTTTGTTTGCATCAGATGTGTTTCTTTAGTATCATACAAGTCTATGAGAAGGCAAAACTCTCTTGGAGTAGGTCAATGCAGATCAGAAAAGGTCAAATGCATCTGTCAATGAATTCTGAATGATCTCTGAAGCCTCTCAAACTGATGCCATCGACACAAGCCCAAAGCCCATTGACACAGGTAACCTTACAGTGTCCTGTCCCCGTGGTACTTACACCGGGTTGTTATTGTCTGGAGAATTTCCAATTCGGACCTCGGCACCCATCATCCGTCCCATTGAGCCGTCTGATCGTCCAGTGACTACAACAACATTCACTTTGTATTTCTGTTTCAGGTCTACCTTCCACCAGGGTGATGGATCCTGATTTGTGTGGGTACAGAAGCCATTAAACCAGTTGGTATCTATCACACCATCAATGGCCTTTTTAGCGTAACCAATTGGCTGGAACCAAAAATCAGAACTCTGCGAGGCTTCCCCGCTTCTGGCGATATTTGTGGCTGAAGACAGAAAAAACAAAAACACACTCAGTAATTATACATCGTATACAAAGTATTTCCATTGTTCTAAAGGGGCCTTTATCAAAAAAAGAACTGTAAACTGCAATGTTGTCAATAATTTGACTGAGACAGTGGGATTGATTTACTATAGCTGGAGAGTGCAAAATCAGCTTCCAGGTAAATTTAGGGTTATACTTATTTTAACCAAATGAAAAATATGAATCATGAAAATGAATTTTTTTGTTGTCAGTTTTTCCAGCATGTCACCTTTTTCTGTAGGCACTTGTAGTCATCTGCAGTGGCAATGCAAGTGGAGGAGAAAGTCGAAAGGAAACTAGTTCCCCTATGGTCTCCTTAGTCACAGAGAGGTGGCATCTGATTGGACAGGTCACCCATCTGTCAGGGACAGTGATTAGCATCAGGGAGAGGTTCCGGATGAGTAGGGGAAGTGCAGGGACAAGCCACCCTTCCTGGAATCTTCCCCACTTGGATATGGACCGGCCAGGCCACATTCCGCCCCTCAAAACAGGCGCTGTCAGCACACCGGAAACCTTACAATACAACTCCTCGCTATTTCATCCTGTAAGTGTTCCCAGTTGCTGCCACTTTTAGGTTGGCTCTGTTCCCTTGCAGGGTCCTTGGAGCCACCCTTACGAGCATGTTCCCACCCAAAATTGCACCTAAATGTGCTGCTACTTCACACACAGGCAGCGCGAAGCTCCATGAATGGATAGTTTCCTAGCTCTCTTTCCTGGAAATTGGTTGGCAGCTATGGGTGGAGATACCAGCTAAAACTGATTGCTTGTCATGCATACACTTGTGTCATATGGTGCTAAGGGCAATGAGATATCTTGTGATTTTTTTTTATGTTTACAGTGAACATTCTAATCATTGGCATCCAATCTGGAAAACCCAATTTTAATGTTCTAGGTTTGAAGTGGTGGAAAATGTAGGGGTATACTTATTTTAAACATTTGAAAAATATGGATCATGGCAATTAATTTTTATGTGTTAGTTTTTCCAGCATATCACCTTTTTCTGTAGGCACTTGTAGGCAGGTGCAGTCTATTTTCTCCACTACAAGAGGTGTTCATCTGAAGCGGCAATGCAAGTGGAGGAGAAAGTCAAAAGGAACCTAGTTTCTTTATGGTCTCCTTAGTCAAAGAGAGGCAGCATATGATTGGATGCTGGCATCCCATGTAACATTGGTGGCCATCTTGGGCCAGTAGGAGTCTATTCAAGACCCTGGCTCTTGGGTTTGGTGCGCATTTTGTGTGTGGCTAGAGTAGGGACAAGCCACCCATCTGTCAGGGACAGTGATTAGCATCAGGGAGAGGTCCAGATAGGTAGGGAAACGTGCCAGCCTTCCTGGAATCCTCCCCACTTGGATATGGTCCACCCAGGCCACATTCCGCCCCTCAAAACAGGCGCTGTCAACACACCAGAGACCTTCCGCTATTACTCTTCGCTGCTTCATTCTGTGAGTGCTCCAAGTTGGGTTGCCTTCTCGCTGGGCATGTTGGGTATTGCTGAACTTCAATTTCAATACAATTCTGTTTTCTGCCACCAGACTCTGAGTGTTTACCACATTGCACCTCCACAAATGTTTAAAAAGTCAACCCCTTCCATGGGGTGTTTTTACATTTATATATGGCTATATTTTACTAAGAATAAGAGACAGGAATAGGCTGTATAAAAACTTTGGAATTGGTCTAGTTTTTATTTGATTAATGTTGATACCTTTATTGCATATCTCTTTAAAATACCTGAAGGAGTTTGTTGTGGAAATTTTTATTAATGTATGTTGTCAGATGTCCCCCAGTGTCAGTTTTGCTGTAATACACTCATGCGAGCGTATTTGCACATACAGACGTTGGTGGAAGACCATTGGCTGCGGAAACCTTCCCGTGGACACGGCAGATCTGTTTGCTCTTTTAAGGATGTTTGTTTATGCCTCACCAAGGGACTGGCCTCTTCATTGTGACTGCATCTACACTTCTAAGTTAGCAGATCTGCGTACATGGGAACAATAGCATAATCATACAAAATTATGGCCCACTGAGCCATGATAGAGTACGGCTCACGTCATTGGTAGCAGTGGGAGTGTGCACATGATCGTGTTCAGAGCCATGTAAGTAGTGTTCAAATTGTGAGACACTTTGTGTCTCAGAAGAGGCTTGCCGCATGGCCCTGCACATGACCATCTGCACATGTCACTACTGTATTTCTATTTGAGTATATACATGTGTGTGATTGGTTCTTTTGAAAGAATACAAGTGTCTGATTGGCTGATTCTGAAGCCACCACCTTCCTTTGTTTATTCATGTTGACAGTATAAATAAAAGGAGTAAAGCATTCAATGGAGGTTTCTGCTAAGCTCAAGGTGATACCAGCATCTGTCTGTGTTACCTGGAAATAAATAAGCGCGCTTTCCCAACATTATATGAGAGAGCTGTTTTTGTGCTTTTAAGCGCAAAGAAATTATTTGCTTATAGGGAGAAGCTTAAAATTTCTCAGACAGTTTGGTAGGCCTGAAAAGAAACCAACAGATCTTTCTAATTCAGCAGGCTTGAGTGGGAAAAGACATCCAGAACCAGAACCAGAAAAGGCCGGCTATGGTAAGACAACCATACTTCAAATTTTTTGAACATTTTTGCTGTTCTGTGTTCGGGATCTTGATTCTTTGTCCGCTGTATGGGGTAAGTTCTGCTAGGCAAAGAACCTTATGTTTTTTTTGTCGATTTCTGTATAATGACAGGACTTTAATTGTAGGTTATATTTTTGTCATTGTAAGTAGGTCTATTAATTGGGGGAGCACCTTTATTTAAATCCTCCATAGGTCCCATTTAATACAAACCTAAACTGAATGCTGTGTGTGTGTGACTGAGCAGGTAACTGTATGCTGTGTAATAAGTTTGTGATGTATATGAGAAATAGAAATGTATGAATTGTGATTATTACCTTTGTATGGGACCAAGACACATGTCCCCATAAGTGTAATAAAATTTTTTAGTAATGGTCGTTTTGATGTTACTTTTGAAAATGGCTGCCGCATATTCAAGTGGCTATGTGGCTGAGAGGGGGAAGGGCTACCATGCATTGCTGCAAGCACTTACAATGAGAGCTGTTTCTTGAATGGGCTTCACCCTGTGGATGGTCTCAGGTTCCTGGGCAATAGCATGGGGGAGCTCTGTTGTTCGCTGTTTGTATTTCTCAATGTCTTGTTCCTGTGGAAACTGATATGATCTTTATTTGGGAACAAGAGTGTAAGTTTGAATCTGTGTTATTTTGTGTTTCATGTAACGTTGGCGGATAGGAATGTGTGGTTTCATTGGATAGCATGTGTTCCTATGGGCCCTGGTTGATGTAGCCTAAAGTGTGTGTCTACGGTTAAGTGTGCATTCTCAATTGTGTAGTCAGTTTTTGTGGAGAAAGATTTTGGTTTTCTAGTGAAGAAATCTCAGTTTGTGCTGTCGTCTGCCATTTTCTTGTATTCACCATGTGGCCCAGCTTTTGTCGGCCATTTTCTTGTAGTCACTATGTGGCCGTGGCTTGATTTTAGTTTGTTGCATCTGCCACTTCATGTCTGCTGTGTTTTTGGTGGAATTGCCCTGCTTTTGGGCCAGGTTTCTAAGTTTAGTGTGAGTAGTACGGTCTGTTCTATGTTTAAAAAGGTGATTTTGGTTTGCAGAGGCGCAGTTTTGGTCTTGTTTTATGGGAGAAACCTAATTTGAAGGATTTTATACTGTTTAGCCTGTAAATCATCCCAGAGTAGAAATTGCTCCAATTTCAGGGGTGAGATGCCGAGAACTGAGAAACTGTTTTGTCTAAATGTTAAACTCACTCGTTTAAATTGTTTTTCCACTGTTGGATTTCAAAGACAGCGTTTTGTCATTGCAAATGGTGTAGGCACCATTTCTTTTTAAGTGAATTCAATATTTTCAGGTTTAGCTTTTTTGTACTTTTTCAGTAAAACTATTGTGTTTTTTATATTGAATTTTGATTTTAAGTGAAATCTCTACTTTGCACTGAATTTCAAAAGATAGTAAGACTAACTTTAACTGAGTTTTTGTTCTTTTAGCAGTTTGTGTTTTTTAATTTTTATTTTTAATTGTTTGGGCGTTTTCTTTGAGTTTCTCAGAGGGCAATCGGAATTCCGGTGCGTGATTGTATTAGCATAAACGTGAGGAGTAGTTTGCTAGCATAATGGGAGGCCATGTATAATAATTGGAATACGCCGGTGCCAGTACTGTAAAAATAGTCGCTAGGCAGTACTGCTCCGAAAGTTAGTGCGAGGGTGCCCTAGACGCAGGGACACATCATAAGTGATTTGAATCGTCATGGGTAATGTTGGCCGTCCATGTCTTGGAGGAAAAAAATGAGGTTCCACACCAGTCAGACAGCTGCACAATACATGTGGTCTGGGTTTGGGGCTCCAGACATGAGACCCCTTAAAGATTGGCATATATGGTCAGAGAAAGTACACTAAGGTGTATTCCTTTGGAAGGTACTTTTGATGTCTGGAGGTACGAGACCCCAGAATAAAAATACCTTGGAAGTAGTTCAGCTGTGGCTTCAAAAGTCTGTAATGATGAGATTGATGGATGTGTAGTTCACGTTTGTGTGGTTAAAATTCTCATGCCTGTTTTTGAACTTTGTGTGGCTGGCCCATACAAGATTTCGAGCTGCTCTTGTGTCTTTCCCATTGTATTTTTTTCTATCGCTAAAAGAGTAAAGGCAGCATTCCATATCTGGTTGTTTTTTTTTTTTTGATTTTTGTTTTGGGAACTATGAAATCTCTCCCTCACATTTGTATTTAAATGTTTGTCATGTTTTAGTCTTCTCATTGTTTGTATGTAGTAACAAGAGTATGTTTGAACTTACCGCGACTGCCCTCTTGCGTGTCGCCGCTGTTGTATTTTAGTAGGAACGTGAAAGTAAGGGTTACAGAGGGTTTCATTGTTGTCGGTTTTGAGGAATGTCAGTGACAATTTACCAATGTACACGAATGTTGTATTGTTTACCATTCTTTGCAGGTTAAAGATGAAGGATAGAGTAATAACTTTTGTTTATAAGTATCTTTTCAGGTCAAAGGAGTTTCTGAAAGTGTGTGTGCATAGAATGCAGGTGTATGTAGATAGCTGTACACATGCATAAATACACACGCCTAAGAAGGTAAAAGTATCATAGGCTATTTCACTGTTTCATTGTTTTTTTCTACACCATTCTAAACCCTGCATGTCTTCCTCCAGTTTGTAATGTGGAAGAAAATGGGGAGATGATAATGGTGAGAATCAATTTTCAAACTAATAATACTAACCGCTCTAATTCTAGCCAAGTTTGTGACCTAGTCCACGACTGTCTTTCTTTGATGAAATTCGAATCAGCAAGCAGCGGTCCGGTGAAGGAGGCTCCCATCCCAGATGCTAAGAACCTTTTTGTCAATGGTTCCAGGTATTACACCAGAGATGGTAAGCCATGCACAGGTTATGCAGTGACCACAGTCATTGAGTTAGGTTGGTTTGGAGGTCAACCAAAAACGGGGTTGTACTTTCCTCAGCAGCTGTCGACATTCTCAGCTGATGGGGTAGGTGCAGTCACTGTAACATGAACTCCAAAAGGTCCACCACAGGGTTCATGAGTCCCTCCCAGACCCTGACACAATAACCGGTTTTCATTCTTTCCAACCGGGTGACTGGGTCATTGTAAAGAAGCTTGAAGGACGAGACAACAAGATCCACGCCAGCCACTGCAAGAAGCTGCCTAACTACACCAAAGGAAGAGGAGTATCTTTGTTTATTTATATTTTTTAGTTTAGTATATTTTGGCAAGGGTAACGATGAAAAGCATCCCAACTTATTGTTTAAAGTATATTCTCCAACTAGCTAAGAAAGTGAACAGGACCAATTGTTAGGTCTACTCTGAATCTCCACCGAGTTTTAGTACCCCAGCGATGACAGCAGTACATGCTATATATTATGTTCATATTGGTATGAGGAGTTTTGACAAACTAGTAAAAAGTCCAAACAGACACTTGTACGATACATTTCTAGATGGTAAAATTAGTTATAGTTTTAACAATAGTTCTGGTTCTTGCCAGCTCTGGTATCAGGACAACTAGTCACAAGTGTGCTTCAACTTTAGTTTGGTATTTATGCGGGTCTACAGCTTATAAGGTAATTCCCCCTAATGCAAGAGGTTCATGTGTCCTGGTGAAACATGTCCCAGCATCTTATGTCACGGCCGATCGTGAGGATATGATGGCGTGAGAGAAGGTAAGAATGGCAGGGACAGCTAGAAGGGAATTGTTCACCAACCCCGACCAGGTCTGGGCATGGTTTCCTGCTTGTACACGGTGGGGGCTTGAGCTTATGAAACGATTGAACAATTTCTCATCCATTGTGGATGGGATGTTTAATGTAACTGTTGAAGCTACAAGGAAGTTCCCACAGGAAAAAAGACATAAAGACAGATCAAGACCCTTCTTTTACAGGAAAAGATGGCCCTTGATTATCTGTTGGCATCCAAGGGGGGTTTCTGTGAATTCATAGGAAAAGATTGTTGTACCTGGATTGAGGATACCAGTGACAAAGTTCAGGCCCATATGGATAAGGCTAGATCCCTGCAAGGAAAAGCCAGAGCTATAGCTAGTGAAGGTTGGAATCCTTTTAAGGGTTTGGGAAACTTTGGGGATTTTTTATTTTCCATCGGATCATGGTTGAAGGAAGTAGGGGTATATATACTCATGTTGTTTTTGTTTCTAATCTTTCTATATGTCGTGATGAGGTGCTCCTGTTGCCTGATTAGACGAGTGAACAGAGCACAAGCAGATGACCACATCTTCCTCACCGAGAAGAGATGCCCCGAAGCCCAGCCCACGTACAAGACACAGAGGATCCCAGACCGACCAGCGATTACTACAGCTCACTATGTCGTGTCCTCCCTATAAGTCATCTCTTCTGAAGAACAGAGTCTACAAGTTAAGCCATGTTATGAACTCGTATGGACTGTAAGGACTGATTCTTTTCCAGGTGTAAAAGGAAGATCAAGATTCATCGAGGGACACATGGAAGCATATGACAAAAAGAAGGAACTGTTGTGGAAATTTTTATTAATGTATGTTGTCAGATGTCCCCCAGTGTCAGTTTTGCTGTAATGCGCTCATGCGAGCGTATTCGCACATACAGACGTTGGTGGAAGACCATTGGCTGCGGAAACCTTCCCGTGGACACGGCAGATCTGTTTGCTCTTTTAAGGATGTTTGTTTATGCCTCACCAAGGGACTGGCCACTTCATGGCAAATGCATCTACACTCCTAAGTTAGCAGATCTGTGTACATGGGAACCATAGCATAACCATACAAAATTGTGGCCCACTGAGCCATGATAGAGTACGGCTCGCATCATTGGTAGCAGTGGGAGTGTGCACACGATCGTGTTCAGAGCCATGTAAGTAGTGTTCAAATTGTGAGACACTTTGTGTCTCACAAGACGTCTGATTGGCTGATTCTGAAGCCACCACCTTTCTTTGTTTATTCATGTTGACAGTATAAATAAAAGGAGTAAAGCATTCAATGGAGGTTTCTGCTAAGCTCAAGGTGATACCAGCATCTGTCTGTGTTACTTGGAAATAAACAAGCGCGCCTTCACGGCATTATATAAGAGAGCTTATAAGAGAGCTGTTTTTGTGCTTTTAAGCGCAAAGAAATTATTTGCTTATAGGAAGAAGCTTAAAATTTCCCAGACAAGTTCTTTTGATTACCTAACTGCTGCCATAAGAGTGTATTCAGACCCTCCTCCTCATCTAGTGCACCAAAGTCATTTTTATGTACTTTTTTACCTTTATATTATTCTTACCTCCAGGTGGAACACTGCAGCACCAAGCCAGACCCAACGACCCCAGAAAAACAAAACCCACCAAAGTCTTCATTCTGGAGGAGACACCAAGACACAGAGAGTCTGTTACCATAGTATGTTACACGAAAAGGTGATTCTGCATCTCTTCTTCAGTATCATCTCTTCTTTCTCTGGTACTTAGAAATAGCTTTTCCTAGTATTAAAATAAATTCTCTTTCGATCAGATCTGTAATTTCATATACAGTGCCTTGAAAAAGTATTCATACCCCCCTGAAATTTTCAACATTTTGTCATGTTACAACCAAAAACGTAGTATTTTATTGTAATTTTATGTGATAGACCAACACAAAGTTGCACATAACTGTGAAGTGGAAGGAAAACAATAAATGGATTTCCACATTTTTTCTTAATAAATATGTGAAAAGTGTGGCATGCTTTTTTATTCAGCCCCCTTTAGGCCCCTTTCACACGATCGGACCGTTCAGGTCCGCCTGTCAGTTTTGATGGTGGACCTGAACGGGCGCTCCATGTTAGCCTATGGAGCGATGGATGTCAGCGGAGACGTGTCCGCTGACATCCGACCCCGTCCGACCCGCTAAAAGCAGACGGATGGCCCTACGTCCGGATCCGTCGCTGGTGGATCGGATCGAGTGAGATCTGATGAAAACGGACATGCTGTCCGTTTTCATCCGATCCCTCCATAGGCAGCAGCGGCGCCTGACAAGCCCCTCCCCACTCAGTGAGCAACGGATCTCTCCGTTTATCTCCTCAGCGGAGATAAACGGAGAGATCTCCTGTTGAGCCGGCGGACCGAGGCGGGCTCCGTGGAAGCGGAGTCTGCCTTGTGTGAATGAGGCCTTACTCTGATACCCCTAGCTAAAATCTAGTGGAACCAATTGCCTTCAGAAGTCACCTAATTAGTAAATAGAATCCACCTGTGTTTAATTTAATCTCAGTATAAATACAGCTGTTCTGTGAAGCCCTCAGAGGTTTGTCAAAGAACCTTAGTGAACAAACAGCATCATGAAGGCCAATGAACACACTAGTCAGGGATAAAGTTGTGGAGAAGTGTAAAGCAGGGTTAAGTTATAAAAAAACATCCCAAGCTTTGGAGCACTGTTAAATCCATCATCCGAAAATGGAAAGAGTATGGCACAACTGCAAACCTACCAAGACATGGCCGCCCACCTGACAGGCCGGGCAAGGAGAGCATTCATCAGAGAAGCAGCCAAGAGGCCCATGGTGACTCTGGAGGAGCTGCAGAGATCCACAGCTCAGGTAGGAGAATCTGTCCACAGGACAACTATTAGTCGTGCTCTCCACAAATCTGGTCTTTATGGAAGAGTGACAAGAAGAAAGACATTGTTGAAAGAAAGCCATAAGAAGTCCCGTTTGCAGTTTGCGAGAAGCCATGTGGGGGACACAGCAAACATGTGGAAGAAGGTGCTTTTTCTGATGGTCATTCGGCTTGTGTGTACGCGGCATGAGAGTCTGCAAAAGACTTGAGACTGGGCGGAGGTTCACCTTCCAGCAGGACAACGACCCGAAACATACAGCCAGAGCTACAATGGAATTGTTTAGATCAAAGCATATTCATGTATTAGAATGGCCCAGTCACAGTCCAGACCTAAATCCAATTGAGAATCTGTGGCAAGACTTGAAAATTGCTGTTCACAGACGCTCTCCATCCAATCTGAAAGAGCTTGAGATATTTTGCAAAGGAGAATGGGCAAAAATGTCCCTCTCTAGATGTGCAAAGCTGGTAGAGACATCCCCAAAAAGACTTGCAGCTGTAATTGCAGAGAAAGGCGGTTCTACAAAGTATTGACTCCGGGGGGCGCCATACAAATGTACCCCACACTTTTCACATATTTATTTGTTAAAAATGTTGAAAACCATTTATAATTTTCCTTCCACTTCATATTTATGTGCCACTTTGTGTTGGTCTATCCCATAAAATCCCAATAAAATACATTTACGTTTTTGGTTGTAACATGATAAAATGTGGAAAATTTCAAGAGGTATGAATACTTTTTCAAGGCATTGTATATGACACAACTGAAAGTAAAGCATATAAAAAAAAAAACACATTTTTTTAGTTTGTGACAAATTAGCTGGAACTCAGAGGAGGCACCATCTTTGGGTCATACAGGTTCCTCCACCCCAAACTCGCTCATTCATGTCTTTATGGACCTTGCTATGTGCACTGATGCAAATCATTTGGTGGAGGGGGGATTATGGTGTGGGGTTGTTTTTCAGGGGTTGGGTTTGGCCCCTTAGTTCAAGTGAAGGGAACTCTTAAGGTGTCTGCATACCAAGATATTTTGGACAATTTCATGCTCCCAACTTTGTGAGAACAGTTTGGGGATGGCCCCTTTCTGTCCCAACATGACTGTGCACCAGTGCACAAAGCAAGGTCCATAAAGACATGGATGAGCGAGTTTGGGGTGGAGTCCTGACCTCAACCCGATAGAACACCTTTTAGGATGAATTAGAGCAGAGACTGCGAGCCAGGCCTTTTAGTCCAACATCAGTGCCTGACCTCACAAATGCACTTCTGGAAGAATGGTCAAACATTCCCATAGACACACTCCTAAACCTTGTAGACGGCCTTCCCAGAAGAGTTGAAGCTGTTATAGCTGCAAAGGGTGGGCCAACTCAATATTGAACCCTACGGACTAAGACTGGGATGCCATTAAAGCTCATGTGCATGTAAAGGCAGGCGTCGCAATACTTTTGACAATATAGTGTATATTTGAAAATCCAACAATCCTGATGTACTGATGGACAATCTAATTTCTTGAAGCCCCTAAAATGGTAGAACAGTACAAATGACCCCTTTTTGGAAAGTAGATAGTGTGAGGCATTTAGGCTCGGTTCACACTAGTGCGGGCCGCACGTCCCGCGTTTGCTCCGGCACGGCAGCCCATTCATTTGAACAGGCCGCTGCGCCGCATGAACCGCACAAAAAAAGTTGCATGCACCTTTTTAAAAATGTAGCTGCAGGGAAACTGCGTGGTCTTTTTGACCAATGCGTTTTCCCTGCGGTTCCCACACTCACGATCACGTTGCGGGCTGAGATGCATGGAAGTGCCATTCAGAATGACACACACACACCCACAGAGTTCTGCTGGCAGGCCACGCGTCCCAGGAACAAGAGACCTAAGATGGCTGCTTAGAGACCTAAGAGACAGACAGTTGGAATTACTGTTCCCTGCCACCTGAGGGTTTTTCTTCAGGTGGCAGGGAACAGTAATTCCAACTGTCTGTCTCTGCCCCCTCTTTCCAATGTTTCGGCCCCTCTACCTGAGAAGCGGATGCACACATTTGGTCCCTATTTTTGTCCCTTTGAATTTGACGGTGTTTTCAACTCTACCTACTGCCATATACTTTGGCAGTTAATTACGAAAAAGTCTCTGACACATACGATTAGAAATCACTGTAAAATACAAATAATATTGATAGCACTTCTTTTTGAGCATTATAAAAACTCTGGGCTCAAAAAAACAACATTCATCTGAATGTCAGCAATATTTTGTATGATTCTAATATATTTCTAATTCTATACTTTTTGTTAGTCCCATACAGTACGTGTCACTCTATGCCACCTAATTGTCACAGCGCTTGGTTCACCAAGCCTATCTACATATATATGGATTATATATGTGGTATCAATGCCTCAAAATTATAGAAAGATCTTCCTTGTCTCTGACTCCGACTTATGTTTATGGTTTTGATCACTGTTGCAGATCTCTATTTTCTGTTCAATACAATCAATTCCCTCTCACCGTTTATATTTGATCAATAACCTCATAATGCACATCACATGCATAATTTGTTTCTGCTACTTGTTAATATAGTCCATATAACTTCTAGTCAGATGGGTTACCTGTTATCTAATTCCCCCTTGCTGTACCTCTGCCTGGATCTACTTCCAATTTTCCAATGTAATATACATTTTTCTTTTTTGAATGTGTTATCTCACCCTGTAAGATATTGCTTGTCAGCAGCGGTCTCCTGATTTCTGTGGTAGTTTCTTTATTGAACCCTTAAACTTTGGGCAATGCTGTGTCATTGTTTCATATCATACCAATACACTACTCTCTGGACTTGCAGCTCGCCCGGCACACAAAGCCGCCCGGGTTTCTTAAACCCGCGGCGGCGCTATGTGAGGCTACAGTGTATCTCTACCTTACACTAGCCTCCATCTTGCGACCCCGGCGGACATGCGCAGTCCACCGGGAAGCTGAACGCGTTGGCGGGTGGAGTGGGCGTGACCACGTCCCGACGTGGACGCTTGCGCGTGCGTGCTGGGGGCTCGGCGACTATCGCTCCACCTGGGGGGCCACTCGTGGCGTGCCTGCCCCTCCTCCGTCCCAAATGATCAGCTGTTGTTTGTTTTCATCAACAGCTGATTGGGGAGGAGGGCTTTATATACTTAGACACTACTCACGCCGAACATCCGCTCCATTCTGCAGGATGATTCCGGCCTGAGCAGACATCCAGCTTCCAGTAGGGTAAGTAATACCCTACTTTTCCATGAGTATCATTTTAGTCTAGGTTACACTAAATAATAATTACCCCCTGCATCCATGCCTGCTATGTGATATGGTACTTTTTTTTTCTGAATGGTTCTATTTGACTTAAAGAACTTATGTCACATTTATTTAGTTTTTTTCAAGTAAACTTTTTCCTCATCTAGATCTCTTTTTATGGTCTACTCTGATTAGTCCAATTAGCCATGTATACTACAAACCACTTTAATTTTTCATACTATTTATGACACTGGGCAATCCATGATATAACATATAGTTGGAGAGTTTGCTCACCCAATTAAATGTACCTTTATATCCCCTTTTTTTCGCTACTACCCCCAGCTATCCAAGACATATCCATCAAGCCAATACCAGTTATCTATTACGTACAACCTTTGAACCATCTACTGAGCCATTATCAGGTATGGTTTTCTCTTGTTATTAATATCTCATCTAATCTTATTCATTTTTATTATATGACCTAAACGATCGGCCACTACATATGTGCACCATTACATTTTGCAGGACCCGCCCTCGGCCTCAGTGGAGCTCCAGGTTCCTTAACCTCGTTACGCCCCCTTTTTGGGCCTTTCTGCATTTTTTGAAGAAAATACCACCTTTCTACATTTATATGTAAAAAATGTTTTTTCACTGTTACGCATGAAATCTACCATAATCAGGAATACGCTGGATAGACAGACAATGTCAGTGCCTTTGTTTTTAACTGTTCTGGAATGCTAAGTCAGCCTACACAGTGTTAATGTAAGTGAAAATAAAATGAAAAGCATGGCATGTATATTTTTGTATGGTTATATATACCTATATGCTTACTATCTCTTGTTAATACACTATTACTTTTAATATAGAACCTTCTGTAAACCTATATCCACCCCCGAGGAAGGAGGCTAAGTAACTCCGAAACGCGTCGGGTGCAAGAATATTGGTATCAACATTATATCTGTGTATAAGTACATGATTCGCATTCCTTATAATTATTGTTATATTTTTGCTTGATGTTTTTACTATGTTTTCAAGTCAATAAATTACTGTCTTTATAATATATACTCCTTCTACACTCTTTTACATGTGCCTTTAAAATCCACCACTAGGGGAACTTCCTTTTTTTTGGTATATTTAATTTAGGATGTGGCACAACCTTGCAGTTAACTGCCGATCTACAACTTTTACTCATTAGAGTAGTTCAGTGTCACTATGAGCTGTCTCGTGCCTCCCGACTCGGGCCTCCCCCCTCCCCCCCACCTTTTGGCTGTATGATCCCGCCGCGATCGCCATTGCGGTGACCGTAGTCAAGACGAGCGGAAGATCCCCGTCCTTCAGAGCGCTGGGCGTGCGCCGTTCCCTTCGTGCGCCCAGCACACTAGGAGAGCCGTGCGGAGCCATCAACCCAGCCGACGGGATAGGGCACTTGAGTCTAGGAGCCTGCACCAGCAGACGGAAAAGAGTGAGAAGGCTGCTGGAGATGGGAAACAGACCTCCTAAAAACCTGCAAGTAACATTGGCACTGATTATATGCTACGGGACCAAATATTAAAGCCAAAAGAGTATGGTGAGGTAAATACAGGACTGACAGATACAAGTGTTTGATGTTCTGTGAGCCCGGGATACCAGAGGTGTTTTGCATGTGCTTAGACGGACACTGATTTTTTTTTTACTGTTTGATACTGACACACTGACACACTGATGGCAAAGCAAACTTGGTGATGGTATAACGGCCTTATCTAGTTACCCCTGCCACGAAAGTTGCGAGTATTAAAACTGTGCTGGTAAAACCGGGTTGAGGAGAAAAAGGAGAGAAAAGGTTAAGGGTATTTTTGCAGCAACGCAGAGAACCGTTTATACCTGAAAACCCAGAGACTCGTGCGCACCCGAAAAGAGTGAGACTCGCACATAAATGAAAACTTGCTAGCGGGCAGTGGGATATAGAGGTAATAAATATTGATGATTGCATAGAAAAGAAAGAGGGGTACTTTGATGGTACAGTGTTCCAACCAGGAAGTGGAGACTAATCTAGGAGCCACCTGACTAAATCGATTAAATTAAAATGCCCGTATTAACGAGGAATGAGAGGTAAATCAGTGAAAGGGTCCGCAGCGAACCCTCCCCATCCATCCAGGTTAAATGCAAGGTAGATGAGATGGGGGTGGGTGGGGAGATGGGTTAGAGAGGGTACTCACTATATAGACTCCTGCTCCTATGGTTGGTTTAGAATTGAAAATTTATTCCTACAGTAAGAAAAGATGTCTAGCCCGAACATAATATCATACAATGTAAGGGGCTTGAATTCTCCCATTAAGCGTGCTAACATAATGGGCGAATTGAAGTATTTGAAAGCAGAGGTGGCAATGTTGCAGGAGGCACACCTTTCTCTGGGTAAACGTCAAAAAAATATTTCTAAAGAGTTTCCAGTTTGGGTCTATGGAGATTCCCCCATTAGTTGTGCAAAAGGAGTCGCTATAGGGTTTGCTAAAGGGGTAAGGTTCGAGTTAAAAGAGAGAATGACTGACCCTGAGGGGCGTTATCTTTTTCTGAGAGGTAAATTAAACAGATTTGAATGCTCATTGGCAAACATCTACAGCCCTAATAAGAACGCAAACAGATATCTACTGGGGGGTGTTGGTGAAGTTGGAGGAATTTAAGAAGGGGGGCCATAATAGCAGGGGATTTTAATCTCTGTTTAGAACCACGAAGAGATAGTACGTCCCATGCATGGGAGACAGGAGGGGTTTGGATGAATAAATCGAAAAAAAAAGCTGCATCAGTATCAAATGGTAGACACATGGAGGATGCAACATAACAATGTAAGGGATTACACATTTTACTCCCCCGTGCATGCGACATACTCAAGACTAGATTTTTTTCTAGTGGAGCACTGGCTACTCGAGGCTATAATTAGTACAAATATTGGAACATTGACCTTCTCAGACCATGCGCCTGTAAGCTTACAACTGAAAATGGGGGAGAGTCAAAAAAGGGTAATAGTTGGAGGTTAAACGAGGACCTCCTCCACGACAAAGTAATCGATAAGCGAATAAAAGAAGAATTAGAAATGTATTTTAAAATAAATATTCTAGGGGAGATCTCGGCAGCCACAGACTGGGAGGCTCCCAAAGCCTATATTAGGGGTATTCTAATGATGGTTGGATCTGAGAAAAAAAAGAAATGAGAAAGATAAGTTAGCCTTGACAAAAGAAATCTATGATTTAGAACAACAACATAAGATAACTGGTGATGGGGAGGTGTTGTTAAGGCTATAGAGGAAAAGAGAGGCCATGCGGGACTTAGTGAAACAAGGTATACAATATACCGGTAGTTAAAAAAGAAAGATATATAGGCGGTAATAAACCAGGTAAATTCCTGGCAAAGGCTCTGAGAAAAAAGAAAACTATCAACTATATAGAAAAAATAAAAACAATGTCAGGGGACATCAGACATAAAACCAGAAATATTGCTAAAATATTTCAAGACTACTTTGGGGGATTATAAGCAATTAAAAAGAAAGATACCCAAGAGGTGAGGGAAAAAAAAACAAGAGAAAATAAAAGCCTATTTAAAAGATATTGGATTAATTAAAATTGCGGAAACTAAACAGAGTGTCTTAGAGGCCCCCATATCAGAGGAGGAGTTAAGAAAAGCACTCCAGGAAACACCAGTTGGCAAAAGTCCTGGCCCTGAAAGTTGGGCTGACAGTTTAATATTACAAAAAATTCCAGGACCAACTAATCCCCAGAATGTGCTCTTACATGAACGGGATTGGGGATAAATGGGAGATGAGGAAGGAAGTGTTGGAAGCTACTCCTGTCAATTGATGCCGAAAAAGCTTTTGACAGGGTGGACTGGGGCTTTATGCTGTGCACATTGGGGGAGATTGGACTCGGGGACAGAATGATCAGATGGATAAAGGCACTATACTCCCGACCCACAGCGAGAGTGAAGGTAAATGGTCTACTGTCTGAGCCATTTGAAATGTTTCATGGCACAAGACAGGGGTGCCCACTTTCCCCATTGTTGTTTGTGTTGGCTCTCGAACCCCTCCTTATAAAGATAAGGCTAAACCCGGACATTAGTGGGTTAAAAATTGGTAAAGAAGTTTATAAACTAGCCGCCTTTGCGGACAACATTGTATTTTATGTCACCCGCCAAGGATTACCCTTCCGAATTTGATATTTACCCTAAAAGAATACGGGAGGCTATCTAACTTTACGGTCGACCCGGCCAAATCTGAAACGCTAAACATTAATAAAAGCAAACTAGGGGATTGCACATATCAAAAGTATTTTCCATTTATATGGGGGAAAAAAGAACTCAACTATTTAGGAGTTAAAATAACCACATCAAAAGAGACATTATTCCAGGCTAATCTCATGCCACTTCTTAATGAGATCAAGAAAGAGCTAAATAGAATCACAAGAGGACAGTTATCGTGGGGAGGAAGAATTAATTTACAAGATGGTAATCTTACCCAAAATTACATATAGGATGCAAATGCTCCCAATCTCGTTCCCACAAGCCTACCTCAGAATCTTGCACACTATGTTTCTAAGGTTTATTTGGAGAGGGAAAAAACCTCATATAAATTTCACACAGTTAAGTAAAGATAAGGTGAAGGGGGGGCACCGATATTAGAAAGTATTATGAGGCAATTGCTTTATCACGAATAATAGAATGGGTTAAGAATAATAAAGAAAAACGTTGGGTCAGAATGGAATATATAATCAGTGGAGTCACGATGGGTAAGATAGTTTGGATCCCACCACATTTAAGAAAACTCAGCACGGAAACACAGGACATCACAAGATGATGACTTGCACAAAAGGGAGCACTGGTAGTTTAATTCACCCTTAATCCCACTTAAGGATACAGAATACTTTGTACCAGGGATAGAGGACTTGTTTGGGAGGTGGATATTAGAGGAGGATGCTCAATTAAAGGACGTCATGAGACAGGCTAAAATTTGCCTATTTCAGGAACTAAAAGGAAAGGACGAACTGCTAGTCATAGATCCATGGCGGTATAACCAACTGAATCATTTTATTAATACACTCCCGCAGCCAATTAGATCGGCTGAAAATCTACAGCATTTGGAGAAAATCTGCATGGAGAAAAAAGGGAAGGGGGGGGTCTCTAAGATTTATAGAGTACTAATAGAAATAGGGGGCACGGAGATCCCACCATTTATTAAGAAATGGGAGAAGGAAATAGATATTAAGCTTAAAGAGCCGGAGATATGGCAGATATTGGGGAGAGTTAAAGCCACACCGGTTAACTGTAAGTTACTGGAGTTAAACTATAAGTGTTTGGCAAGAATGTATATTACTCCCGATAGAGCACATAAATTTCAGAGCGAAACATCGCAATTCTGTTGGTGGGGATGCCAAGAGATTGGGACAATGGCACATATTTGGTGGCAGTGCCCGGAAATTAAAAAATATTGGGGGGAGGTAAGGCAAATTATTAGCGAGATTACTAACACTGAAATCCCAGACGACTCTTGGGTGTGCTTATTTCATGGGAGCGAAATGCCTACGAAGACATACCTTAATACCACAGCTCACTAACACGGCCAAAAGCCTTATACCTAGATACTGGCAAGAGAAAGGAAGACCCATGTTGCGGGACTGGTTCAATAAAATTAATACAAATTCAAAGTCTAGAATACCTAAGGTTCAGTGAAGGGATGGGAATGGAAGAATTCGAGAAGAAATGGAGGGATTGGGTGGAGTACAAGTGTTCATTAAAGTGTGCCGAGGTGATGGGTATATAGATTGGGGCCCCAAAGCAGCTAGACTGATAATACTCTAATATTCGAGAAGGAGAGAAGAGTGGAGAACAGATCCGATAGGAGTAAAGGGGAGTAGGAGCAGGAGCTGGGTATGAAGAGAGAGTGGTGAGGGTGGGGGGTATTGGGGGGGGGAGTGGGGGGAATGGGTTTTTTTTTTTCTTTAATGTGAGGGAAACAAAGGGGGGAAAGAAATTGTAATGGGGTTTTTTTCTAAATATATGATGAATGATTTGTAAAAATCAGATTGAAATGCCACAATGATGTAATAATGAGAAGGGACAAGATTGAACTGAAAAGTTGAAATAAGACCCTCGGAAAAAAAAACTTCGCTGAAGTGGCAAAAAAAAAAAAAAATAAAAATAACAGTGATGATCACTGTTATAAACAATAGTTTTAAATGGTTTTCATTAATTTAAGAAATTTTTTAGATACTGTCACCAGTGCAGTACAGCGTCATAATATGACTGGTGTGGTGGTGATCAGGGATACTGACTGGTGACAGTATGTAAAAAAATAAAAATAAAATTTTTTTTTGTTCAATTTTTTTAAAACATTTTTTTCTTTTCTTACGATTTTTTTTTTTTTTTTATTACATTTTTTCTTTTCTTATGATTTTTTTTTTTTTTTTACATACCTTCATCAGAGTAGTTCAGTGTCACTATAGTGATACTGTACTTGTTCTAAAGGGGGTAGGGGGGTGATCAGGGGTTTTTTAAATTTTTTTTGCTGCTGCACTGTTATTGCTGCGTACACACGATCGCACATTCAGACAACAAAATCTATGTTTTTTTTTCCGACCGATGTTGGCTCAAACTTGTCTTGCAAACACACGGTCACACAAATCTTATCGGAAATTCAGATCGCCAAGAACACAGTGACGTACAACACGTACGACGAGCCGAGAAAAATGAAGTTCAATGGCCAGTGCGGCTCTTCTGCTTGATTCCGAGCATGCGTGGAACTTGTACGTCGGAATTGTGTACACACGATAGGAATTTACGACAACTGATTTTTTTGTCGGAAAATTTGAGATCCAGATGTCAAATTTTGTTTTTCTGAAATTCCGACGGAAAATGTCTGATGGAGTCAACACACGGTCGGAATTTCCGACATCAAGCTCCCATCGAACATTTCCCGTCGGAAAATCCTACCGTGTGTACGCGGCAGAACAGTGATGATCACTGTTATAAGCCATTGTTTTAGCTGTCATAAATGATTTTCATTCATTTAAGAAATTAAAATTTGTTTTTTTTACATACTGTCACCAGCACAATACAGCGTCCTCACATACGACTGGTGTGGTGGTGGTCAGGGATACTGACTGGTGACAGTATGTTAAATAAAAAAAAGTTACATGATTTTTCTTCAATTTTGTAAACATTTTTTAAACATTTTTTTCTTTTTTCTTTTTTTTTATTACTTTTTTTACATAATTTCATCAGAGTAGTTCACCTTAAAATGTATGAATCTTCACACTTACCTCTAAGCATAAATTCCCTTTGCAAGCCAAAATTCCAGTACAAATTCCCCCCTCCTAGCACAAATCCTCTACTCCTAAAATTTCCCCTCTGAGCATAAATCTTCTTCCTCCAAATTCCCCTCTCCCAAGACAAATCCCCCCTCAAATCACCTCTCCTAACACTAATCCCGCTCCCCTCAAATTTACCCCTCCTAGCACAAATCCCCCCAATCATCCATACTAGCACGAATCCACCCCCCCCAATCCCCTTCCTAACACAAATCCACCCTCTCAGTACAAATCCTTCATCAATTTCTTCCTCAGTTTAGGCCAATATTATTCTTCTACATATTTTTGGTAAAAAAAAAAATATTGCAATAAGCGTATATTGATTGGTTTGCACAAAAGTTATAGAATCTACAAAATAGGGGATAGATTTATGGCATTATTATTATTACATTTTTTTTTTTTTTTTACTAGTAATGGCATTCTGCAATTTTTAGCGGGACACGGGACTAGGACACGGCTCGACCCCGATTTCGGTAAAGAGCCGATGGCACGGCTCTTTACCCATGTGATCGGCTGTGTCCAATCGCAGCCAGTCACATGTAAACAGGGAAGTGCCGTGTATCGGCTCTCCTCGCCTCACACTGACAGGGACAGGACTAGGACAGGTAATCAGGGCACTGATCATCAGTTCCCTGATTACAGTAAAGCCCCAGCATCGCCCATCAGTGACCCCAAGCAGTGCCCATTAGTGACCCCAATCAGTGCCCATCAGTGCCGCATATCAGTGCCCATCAGAGTGGCATATTAGTGCCTTCTCATCAGTGCCACCTAATCAGTGCACTTCAGTGCCACCTCATCAGTGCCCATAAGTGACACCTCATCAGTGCCGCCTCATCAGCGCACATCAGTGAAGGATAAAAATGACTTATTTCCAAAAATGATCATGAGGAAGGTGAGGGATCAGCCCAGAACTACACGACAGGACCTGGTCAATGACCTGAAGAGAGCTGGGACCACAGTCTCAAATAAAACCATTAGTGACACACTACGCCGTCATGGATTAAAATCCTGCAGCACTCGCAAGGTCCCCCTGCTCAAGCCAGCGCAGGAAATGTATGATCTCTGTAATTGCAAAGGAAGGTTTCTGTACCAAATATTAAGTTCTTATTTTCTGATGTATCAAATACTTATGTCATACAATAAAATGCAAATTAATTACTTAAAAATCATACAATGCGATTTTCTGGATTTTTGTTTTCGATTCCGCCTGTCGCAGTTGAAGAGTACCTATGATAAAAATTACAGACCTCTATATGCTTTGTAAGTAGGAAAACCTGCAAAATCGGCAGTGTATCAAATACTTGTTCTCCCCACTGTATCATACAATGTAACATGAATGTGCGCTTTACTTTCTATTTAAATTCTCAGAGAAGCAAATAAAATGCTTGTGAAAGAAAAATAATGTCATTAGATAGACTTTCATTTCTCTGTTATCTTGTGCTTTGCACCCTAAGCAGTTCCCCCCCTTCCCCCTCCCAATGTACATATGAAGGGTCTTACCTGTCCAGAGTTCTGAGACTTCTGAGATTTTCATATCCTTCCCTCTGTATTTATAGAGTTGCTTCATCATTCCTCCCAGACCACATTCCCTCCTCACCGGGGGTGGAGAACCGGAGAAGAATTGTCACTACAATGTCACCCAATGCTGAATTCCCCCGGTTGGGTGGGTTGCAAAAAGTCTGAGGAATTTTACTTATTTTAGGGTATTCAACGTTCACATTGTACCCCATTTCAACAGAAATATCAGTAAATTATTACAATGATGTTACACATGAGCACATAATATATACAATGTTATACACGTGCACACAATATATGCAATGTTACACACGCGCACACGATATATACAATGTTGTACAATCTTATACATAAGCACACAATATATGCAATGTTATACACGTACACACAATATATACAATGTTGTACAATGTTATACATAAGCACACAATATATACAATGTTATACACGTGTACACGATATATACAATGTTATACATATGCACCCACTGTGCCCATCAAATGCAGCCTCACTGTGTCCCCCCCCACCCGCTGGCCTGCTCGCTGTCTAACTGTCACTTACCCCATCTTGGTGGTGGGTCAGGCAGCGGGTGACGGCGGCGAGCTGTGGGATGGGCAGCGGGTCAGGCGACGGCTCCTGTGTCCTCCATGCTTATCCATGCCAATAGGATCGTCTGTGCCTTTAGCCGATCAGTTGATGGGTAATAGACCCATGCTTCCTGATTGGCGGAGAGATGGTTCAGTGTTAGAAAAGCAAATATTAATTTCCTTTTCTAACACAACTGGGTGGGCTCCGAGCGCAATGCTCTACGCCGTGAGTCCACCTTTTTTATAAGCCTATTAGAGCCTATGACTCTAATCAGGTGCTTAAAAAAAAAACACCCCCGCCGCTGTAATTCAGGCGCCCAGCATCAGAAAAGGGGCCGGGCGCCAGAATAGGGGGTGGCCACAGCAGCCATGGATAGATTCATGCAATGCATGAATCTATCCATTATACATATAGAGGGTGGCCTCTGCATTTGATAGAGTGGGCGGCCCGTGCACCCTTAGAAGACGGGCCGCCCCTATTGAAAAGTCAAAAATTGTAAAAGGTCTTTCAGAGGGATGCAGAACTCTTGAAGTTGCTAGGATATTGGAGCGTGATCACAGAATTATCAAACATTTTGTTGCAAATGGTCGCCAGGGTCAAAAAATGTGTTGAGAAGAAAAGACGCAAATTCATTGCAAAAGATTTGAGAAGAATCAAACGTGGAGCTACCAGAAACCCATTATCCTCCAGTGCTGTCATATTCCAGAACTGCAACCTACCTGGAGTTGCCCAGAAGTACAAGGTGTTCAGTGCTCAGAGACATGGCCAAGGTAGGGGAAGCTGAAACCCGACCACCACTGATCAAGACACATGCGTTGAAACATTAAAACTGGGCCAAGAAATATCTGAAGACAGATTTTTCAAAGGTTTTATGGACTGATGAGATGAGAGTCACTCCTGAAGGATCAGATGGATGGGCCTGTGGCTGGATCAGTGGCGGGCACAGAGCTCCACTTTGACTCAGAAGCCAGCAAGGTGGAGTACTGGTTTATTAAAGATGAGCTAGTTGAACCTTTTTGGGGTTGCAGATAGACTCAAAATCAATTCCAAAACCTACTGTCAAATTTTAGAAGACACTTTCTTCAAGCAGTGGTACAGGAAAAAGTCTGCATGAAGGACAGTGCTCCATCGCATGCATCAAAGTACTCCACTGTGTAGCGAGCCTTAAAGATGTAAGAATAATGACACGGCTCCCTTCCTCACCTGACCTAAACCCTATTGACAACTTGTAGGCCCTTCTTAAGGGCCTACAAGGAGATTTGCGGTGAAGAAAAACAGTACACCTCTCTGAACAGTGTCTGAGTGGCTGTGGTTGCTGCTGCACAGAAAGTTGATCATTAATACATCAAGAAACTGACAGACTCCATGAATGGAATAACTGTTACTGAAAAAGGGTGGCTATATTTGGTCACTGATTTGTTTTTTTTATTTTTTTAATGCCAGAAATGTTTATTTGTAAATTTTGAGTTGTTTTTTATTCTCACTGTAAGGCCGGGTTCACTCTGCTCCAACACGAAAGTCTCACGACTTCCAATCTGACTTTGCCCTGCGACTTCAGGTTTGTCTTTTATGCAACTTCAATGGATAGGATCCGACTTTGAGATGATTGCGACTTGTCCTTTGACCAATTAAAACAATTCCTTTGCCTCTGGTAACCTAACGCCAACTTTATAAAAAAAAAATTATCTCCCAGATTCATACCAGCCCTTTGGTCTAGTATGGATTTTGAGGGGAGACCCCCCACACCAAAAAACAAAACAAAATGGCGAGGGGTCCCCCCCAATGGATACCAGATCCTTATATGAGCATGCATCCCGGCAGGTCAGAAAAGGGGGGGCGCTCGCTTGTTCCCTTCCTCCTGGACCATACCAGGCCACATGCCCTTAACATGGGAGGGTGGTTGCTTTTGGGCAGGGGTGCTCTGTGCCCTCCACCTCAAAGCACCTTGCCTCCATGTTGATGTGGTCAAGGGCCTCTTCCTGACAACCCTGGACGGTGGTTGTGGGGTTCTGCAGGCAGGGGGCTTATTGGAATCTGGAAGCCCCCTTTAATAAGAGGGGCTCCAGATCCCGGTTCTCCCCCTATTTGAATGAGTATGGGGTACATTGTACCCCTACCCATTCACAAAAAAAAAAGAATATCCCCCGTCGTAGCTCCAACGTTTCTTCTTTGGGTTTTCTCCCTCCACTGATATCTTCTCTCTCTGGTGATCGCTTCTTTCTCTCCGGTCTTCTCCCTCCGGTGTTGTCTTCTGCCACCGCCAACCCTCCGACACTGCCTCACGCTGTTGTGTCAGCTTCATCGTCTGCTGGTTCCTATATGTCAGATACCATGAAATCAGGCTGAGACAGAAGTACAGTTAAATCAGACTTGTTTAATAATAAAAATAAAAAGAACAAACATAGTCAAAACATAGCCAAAGTTTAGTAACCGGAACGAATAGTCAGCAAGCGAGAAGTCAGGGATCCATGTAGTGGAACAGCAAGCAGGATCTGGAGCCAGAAGGGATGTCAGCAAAGCAAGTCTTGAACAGGATCGCAGGAGATAGTTTCTGTGATGTTGACCAAGGCGAAGGCAGAGATCCTCTGGACTGGACGGCTTAAGTAGGCAGGATTGACGAGCAGGATATCATCAACAGCTGAGTAACTGTGGAGAGATAGGAGCTGGCAATTAGCTGACAGCTGAGCAGCCAGGTCAGAGAAGGAAGGGCTGAGCCCAGCCCTGACAGTACCCCCTCCTCAACGACCCCTCCCCCTCGGAGGACCACCAGGCTTGAGGGGAAAACATCTATGGAACAAAAAACACAAACCTCTGCGCTTAGGACAGAAAGAGGGGGACAAGATATGGAAACAAGAGGGAGGAGGAAAAAGACCAAGGGGGTGGGGAGGGGGGAGGGGAAGGGGGTTAGTAATAGAAGGTGCAAGGGGTAAAGAACCCCAAAGAGAGAAAAAGGGGGAAAAAGGAAAAAGAAAAAAGAAAGAAAGGTATGCTGCCACCTTTAGTTAAGCCCTCAAAGAGGACTAACATATATATGAAGTTTTAAATAGAGGTATGGTGCTTCCTTATAAAATGTGTACTTGATATTAATATGACCGATATGAACTATACCATACACAAACAGTGATAAATAATCATATAAGTGCCCCCATAACTGGTAACATATATGTGATACGAAACGTGAAGAAGACCCTAATTAGGTACCATATACCTATATGCCCAGGTAATTTCCAAAAAGTACCACTAAGTGTGGCTGCTGATACACTATGCAGCTAATATGATGATCCCAACATATATATATGCAAAAAATATATAAAAATTAATGTAATATAACAGTGCAATCAAATCCAAAAAATAGTTATGTACCCAAATGGTCTGCAAAATGTGTAATAGCTTATATGGATAGAAAAAATGTACTGTCACAAGTAATGCATCCCAAACTGCAAATAGCAGAAAATTATATGTATATAAATATACAAAAAAGTTGTATACCAGTGCAATCAAATCCAAAAAATATGTATCCAAATGATCTACACAATGTGTCTCAACATAATTGAATAAAGAAAAAATAATAAAAAATAAAAAACACAAAAAACTGTCACACGTGATACGTCCCAGATTGCAATTAGCAGATGAAAAAAAAAAAAAAAAAAGTTCCAAGAGCTTGGTGACTGTGGTGCCCTTATAGATGAAAAATCCGTGACTTCTGTGCTCCCCCTTTTGGCTCCCCACTCACCGACTCCCACTGCCCCTGCAGGGGTAGCAGACACTTCAGGATCCCAATCCCGTCCTCTTGGCCGATATCCCGTGGTCACTGAGATAGGATGTCCTCTCTCCCAGGCGTTTCCAAATAGCCTCTTTGTACCACCTCCTTATACCACGTCCAAGACAGGGATCCCCAAAGAAATCCTCATAAAAAGAGATGCCACCTCATAGTGTAGTAATTAAATTAAAACTTTATTACCGTAAAAAAGCTCCCCACATGGGAGAAATTAAAAGCATGTAACACTACACTATGGGTGAAGCCGAAAGCCAGGAAGTAATTCACCGCAGCGTGCGGTCCAGCTGCGTTCCAGGCTCTCTCGCTCCGTACCCGGAAATGACGTAAGTGCGTAGCTCCGCCTTACGCGTTTCGTCATCGACGTTTTCAAAGGCGGCCTCGGGCTTTCACACTGAACAAACAGCGGAGGCTGTTTAAGGGCGGTTTGCAGGCGGTATTTTTAGCCCAATAACACCTGCAAACCGCCCCAGTGTGAAAGGGGCCTTATTAAGCATTATGGAGGGTTCAAAATAAACTTGTATAACAAGTCAGTACCTGTAGTTAATGGAGAACTTAAAAAAAAACAGGGGTACCCCGAACCAAAAAAAAAAAATGACGTGGGGGTCCCTCTAAATTCCATACCAGGCCCTTCAGGTCTGGTATGGATTTTAAGGGGAACCCCGTGCCAAAATTTAAAAAAAAAAGGCGTGGGTCCCCCAAAAAATCCATACCAGACCCTTATACGAGCACGCAACCTGGCAGGCCGCAGGAAAGGAGGGGGGATGAGAGAGCGCCCCCCCTCCTGAACCGTACCAGGCCACATGCCCTGAACATTGGGAGGGTGCTTTGGGGTAGCCCCCCAAAACACCTTGTCCCCATATTGATGAGGACAAGGGCCTCATCCCCACAACCCTTGGTCGGCAGTTGTGGGGGTCTGTGGACGGGGGGGCTTATCGGAATCTGGAAGCCCCTTTTAACAAGGGGACCCCCAGATCCCGACCCTCTCCCTGTGTGAAATGGTAAGGGCATTTCACAAAAAAACTGTCAAAAATGTTAAAAATGACAAGAGACAGTTTTTGACAATTCCTTTATTTAAATGCTTCTTCTTTCTTCTATCTTCTTTCTTCTATCTTCCTTCGGTTTCTTCCTCCATCTTCTTCTGGTTCTTCTGGTTCTTCCTCCGGTGTTCTCATCTGGCATCTTCCTCCGCGACATCGGCGTCTTCTTCCCTTCTTCTCCTTGGGCCGCTCCGCATCCATGATGGCATGGAGGGAGGCTCCTGCTGTGTGACGCTTCTCTCTTCATCTTTTTCTGTTCATCTTTTTCGCTTCATCTTCTTCTCTTCGTCTTCTTGTCTTCATCTTATTTTCGGGCCGCTCCGCATCCATCATGGCATGGAGGGAGGCTCCCGCTGTGTGACGCTTCTCCTCTTCTGACGGTTCTTAAATAACGGGGGGCAGAGCCACCCGGTGACCCTGCCCCCTCTGACGCACGGGGACTTCCCTGTGGCATTCCCCGTGATATCAGAAGGGGGTGGGGTTATGCAACGGGCGACCCCGCCCCCCTCTGACGTCACGGGGAATGCCACAGGGAAGTCCTGCCAAGTCCCTGTGCGTCAGAGGGGGGCGGGGTCACCGGGTGGCCCTGCCCCCCGTTATTTAAGAACCGTCAGAAGAGGAGAAGTGTCATACAGCAGGAGCCTCCCTCCATGCCATCATGGATGCAGAGCGGCCCGAAAAGAAGATGAAGACAAGAAGATGAAGAGAAAAAGATGAAGAGAGAAGCGTCACACAGTGGGAGCCTCCCTCCATGCCATCATGGATGCGGAGCGGCCCGAGTAGAAGAAGGGAAGAAGACGCCAATGCCGCGGAGGAAGATGCCGGACGAGAACACCGGAGGAAGAACCAGAAGAAGAAGAAGATGGAGGAAGAAACTGAAGGAAGATAGAAGAAAGAAGCAAGAAGATAGAAGAAGCATTTAAATAAAGGAATTGTCAAAAACTGTCTCTTGTCATTTTTAACATTTTTGACAGTTTTTTGTGAAATGGTAGGGGTACTTTTGTACCCCCTTACCATTTCACACAGGGGGGAGGGCCGGGATCTGGGGGTCCCCTTGTTAAAGGGGGCTTCCAGATTCCGATAAGCCCCCCGCCCACAGACCCCCACAACCACCGGCCAAGGGTTGTGGGGATGAGGCCCTTGTCCTCATCAACATGGGGACAAAGTGTTTTGGGGGCTACCCCAAAGCACCCTCCCAATGTTGAGGGCATGTGGCCTAGTACAGTTCAGGAGGGGGGCCGCTCTCTCGTCCCCCCTCTTTTCCTGCAGCCTGCCAGGTTGTGTGCTTGGATAAGGGTCTGGTATAGATTTTTAGGGGGACCTCACGCCATTTTTAAAAAAAATTTTGTCTAGGGTTCTCCTTAATATCCATACCAGACATGAAGGGCCTGGTATGGAATTTAGGGGGACCCCCCACGTCATTTTTTTTAAAAATTTTGGTTCAGGGTTCCCCTGTGGGGAATTCCCATGCTGTTTTTATTGATGAACTTTTATGTGTATTGTCGGACCGGCAATTCATTAATAGCCGCGAGTAGTTTTAAATGACTTTTTCTCCTTTGAAATGTAATTTGCTGTCAGACTGTTCTAAAAATGGGAAACATGCGCCCCTTTACAGGCATACTATAGACACCCCCCAGGTATGAAATTTAAAGGGATATTACACTTTTATTGTTTCACTTTAAGCATTATTAACCACTTCAGCCCCGGAAGGATTTACCCCCTTCCTGACCAGAGCACTTTTTACAATTTGGCACTGTGTCGCTTTAACTGCTAATTGCGCGGTCATGCAATGCTGTACCCAAACAAAATTTGCGTCCTTTTCTTCCCACAAATAGAGCTTTCTTTTGATGGTATTTGATCACCTCTGCCGTTTTTATTTTTTGCACTATAAACGGAAAAAGACCAAAAATTTTGAAAAAAAATATTTTCTACTTTTTGTTATAAAAAAAATCCAATAAACTCAATTTTAGTCATACATTTAGGCCAAAATGTATTCGGCCACATGTCTTTGGTAAAAAAAATGTCAATCAGTGTATATTTATTGGTTTGCGCAAAAGTTATAGCGTCTACAAACTAGGGTACATTTTCTGGAATTTACACAGCTTTTAGTTTATGACTGCCTATCTCATTTCTTGAGGTGCTAAAATGGCAGGGCAGTACAAACCCCCCCCAAATGGCCCCATTTTGGAAAGTAGACACCCCAAGGAAATTGCTGAGATGCATGTTGAGCCCATCGAAAATTCATTTTTTTTGTCCCAAGTGATTGAATAATGACAACAAAAAAAAAAAAATTACAAAAAGTTGTCACTAAATGATATATTGCTCACACAGGCCATGGGCATATGTGGAATTGCACCCCAAAATACATTTAGCTGCTTCTCCTGAGTATGGGAATACCACATGTGTGGGACTTTTTGGGAGCCTAGCTGTGTACAGGGCCCCGAAAACCAAGCACCGCCTTCAGGATTCCTAAGGGCGTACATTTTTGATTTCACTCCTCACTACCTATCACAGTTTTAAAGGCCATAAAATGCCCAGATGGCACAAACCCCCCCAAATGACCCCATTTTGGAAAGTAGACACCCCAAGCTATTTGCTGAGAGGCATGTTGAGTCAATGGAATATTTTATATTTTGACACAAGTTGCGGGAAAATTACAAACTTTTTCTTTTTCTTTTTTTTGCACAAAGTTATCACTAAATGATAAATTGCTCAAACATGCCATGGGCATATGTGGAATTACACCCCAAAACACATTATGCTGCTTCTCCTGAGTATGGGGATACCACATGTGTGGGACTTTTTGGGAGCCTAGCCGCGTACGGGACCCCGAAAACCAAGCACCGCCTTCAGGATTTCTAAGGGCGTAAATTTTTTATTTCATTCCTCACTACCTATTACAGTTTTGAAGGCCATAAAATGCCAAGATGGCACAAAACCCCCCCAAATGACCCCATTTTGGAAAATAGACGCCCCTAGCTATTTGCTGAGAGGCATGTTGAGTCCATGGAATATTTTATATTTTGCCACAAGTTGCAGGAAAATTACAAACTTTTTCTTTTTCTTTTTTTTGCACAAAGTTGTCACTAAATGATATATTGCTTAAACATGCCATGAGCATATGTGGAATTGCACCCCAAAATACATTCTGTTGATTTTCCTGAGTACGGGGATACCACATGTGTGGGACTTTTTGGGAGCCTAGCTGCGTACGGGGCCCCGAAATTCAAGCACCGCCTTCAGGATTTCTAAGGGCATAAAGGTTTGATTTCACTCCTCACTACCTATCACAGTTTTGAAGGCCATAAAATGCCCAGATGGCACAAAACCCCCCCAACTGACCCCATTTTTTAAAGTAGACACCCCAAGCTATTTGCTGAGAGGCATGTTGAGTCCATGGACTATTTTATATTTTGACACAAGTTGCGGGAAAGTAACCAATTTTTTTTTTTTTGCACAAAGTTGTCACTAAATGATATATTGCTCAAACATGCCATAGGCATATGTGGGATTACACCCCAAAATACATTCTGCTGCTTCTCCTGAGTACGGGGATACCACATGTGTGGGACTTTTTGGGAGCCTAGCTTCATACGGGGCCCCGAAAACCAATCACCGCCTTCAGGATTTCTAAGGGCGTAAATTCTTGATTCACTCCTCACTACCTATCACAGTTTCGAAGGCCATAAAATGCCAAGATAGCACAAACCCCCCCCCCCAAATGACCCCATTTTGGAAAGTGGACACCCCAAGCTATTTGCTGAGAGGCATGGTGAGTATTATGCAGCTCTCATTTGTTTTTGAAAATGAAGAAAGACAAGAAAAATTTTTTTTTTCTTTTTTCAATTTTCAAAACTTTGTGAAAAAAAGTGAGGTCTGCAAAATACTCACTATACCTCTCAGCAAATAGCTTGGGGTGTCTACTTTCCAAAATAGGGTCATTTGAGTAGGTTTTGTGCCACCTGGGCATTCCATGGCCTCCGAAACTGTGATAGGCAGTGAAGAGTGAAATAAAAAATTTACGCCCTTAGAAAGCCTGAAGGCAGTGCTTGGTTTTCGGGGTCCCGTACGCGGCTAGGCTCCCAAAAAGTCTCACTCATGTGGTATCCCCGTACTCAGGAGAAGCAACAGAATGTATTTTGGGGTGTAATTTCACATATTCCCATGGCATGTTTGAGCAATATATCATTTAGTGACAACTTTGTGCAAAAAAATAAAAAATTTGTCTTTTTCCCGCAACTTGTTTCACAATATAAAATATACCATGGACTCGACATGCCTCTCAGCAAATAGCTTGGGGTGTCTACTTTCCAAAATGAGGTCATTTGGGGGGGTTGAACTGTCCTGGCATTTTATGCACAACATTTAGAAGCTGACGTCACACATCACCCACTCTTCTAACCACTTGAAGACAAAGCCCTTTCTGACACTTTTTGTTTACATGAAAAAAATTTTTTTTCTGCAAGAAAATTACTTTGAACCCCCAAACATTGTATATTTTTGTAAAGCAATTGCCCTACAGATTAAAATGGTGGGTGTTTAATTTGTTTTTTCACACAGTATTTGCGCAGCGATTTTTCAAACGCATTTTTTTTTGGGAAAAAACACACTTTTTTTAAAATTTTAATGCACTAAAACACACTATATTGTCCAAATGTTTGATGAAATAAAAAAGATGATCTTAGGCCGAGTACATGGATACCAAACATGACATGCTTTAAAATTGCGCACAAACGTGCAGTGGTGACAAACTAAATACATTTTTAAAAGCCTTTAAAAGCCTTTACAGGTTACCACTTTAGATTTACAGAGGAGGTCTACTGCAAAAATTACTGCCCTCGATCTGACCTTCGCGGTGATACCTCACATGCATGGTGCAATTGCTGTTTACATTTGACGCCAGACCGACGCTTGCGTTCGCCTTTGCATGAGAGCAGGGGGGGGACAGGGGTGCTTTTTTTTTTTTCTTTATTATTTTTTTGCTTTTTTATCTTATTTTTAAACTGTTCTGTTCATTTTTTTATTTTTTTAATCATTTTTATTGTTACCTCAGGGAATGTAAATATCCCCTATGATAGCAATAGGTAGTGACAGGTACTCTTTTTTGAAAAAATTGGGGTCTATTAGAACCTAGATCTCTCCTCTGCCCTCAAAACATCTGACCACACCAAGATCAGTGTGATAAAATGCTTTCCCAATTTCCCAATGGCGCTGTTTACATCCGGCGAAATCTAAGTCATGAAATGCTCGTAGCTTCCGGTTTCTTAGGCCATAGAGATGATTGGAGCCATTCTGGTCTCTGATCAGCTCTATGGTCAGCTGGCTGAATCACCGGCTGCATTCTCAGGTTCTCTGTTGGGACAGGAGAGCCAGAGAAAAACATGGAAGACGGTGTGGGGGGGGGGCATTCCCTCCCACTGCTTGTAAA
This sequence comes from Aquarana catesbeiana, assembly GCF_042186555.1. Lineage (NCBI taxonomy): Eukaryota > Metazoa > Chordata > Amphibia > Anura > Ranidae > Aquarana > Aquarana catesbeiana. Next base: position 12,641,715 of record NC_133328.1, on the reverse strand, counting down.
AGCAGTCTAGAGGCTAATTAGCCACTAGGTTTGCTTTTACATGAAAGCCGACCGCTGGCTGAAAAGAATGATACCAAGATGATACCTAAACCCGCAGGCATCATTCTGGTATAACCACTCAAAGGCCAGCAACATACCAGTACGTTGCTGGTCCTTGTTGGGCATATATTGTAAACTTTTTTTTCATGCAGCCTGTGGGCTGAACGAAAAAAAGATATTGATCGGTGGGTATGCCCACCATTAGAATTCCTCCCTTCATCCACCCACTTCTAATGATGGGCATACATGCCCCTACGCTTCGGCATATATGCTGAAGTATGTAACTTTGGTGGTGAAATCACTTCCGACAGCTCTGGAGTCACGGCTTTATGTATCGTGGGAGCAAACGCTGTTGCTGTCAAGATAAATAAATTCGCTCTGCAGCTGAATGGGGTACCTGCTAAGCAAATGATGGTTAACAATAAAACAAAATAACATTACAGTATAACAGTAATGCCCCGTACACACGGTCGGACTTTGTTCGGACATTCCGACAACAAAATCCTAGGATTTTTTCAGACGGATGTTGGCTCAAACTTGTTTTGCCTACACACGGTCGCACAAAGTTGTCGGAATTTCCGATCGACAACGCGGTCACGTACACCACGTACGACGAGACTAGAAAAGGCCGGTTCAGAACCAAGCGCGGCACCCTTTGGGCTCCTTTTGCTAATCTCGTTTTAGTAAAAGTTTGGTGAGAGACGATTCGCGCTTTTTCAGACTCGTGGCTTTCAGATAGTTTTCTGCCGTTCAGTTTGTGCTTGTGGGTTTGTATCTGCTCTTCAGTGCGTGCAAGCAAGTTCCGCGTGACTTTAAGTAGTCATTGTATTCTTGTTCGTTCGTTACTGGTTTTCAGGTCGCTCTTCACAGGCCTTGCTGTTCTTCAGTGCGTTCTGTTACTTCGTTCTGAGCAGCCGACCGTTTTCTAGCCAAGTTTCGTATGCGTACTCCTCGTACAGTTCGTGCTGTGCGGGGGCTTGGTGTTGGGGTCCTGACCTTGACACAAGTCCAGTCCATGAACAGGGTGGGGAGGAGTTCATGGACCAAGAATTGGTTGCTTCAGCGTGACCAGTTCTCTCATATGCCTTTGCTCCGTGAGATCCGTGAGAATAATCCTAATGATTTCAGGAACTTTCTCAGGATGACGGACCCCGTATTTCACCGTTTGTTGGCTTCGCTGACCCCTTATATCAGCAGTCAGGATACCTGCATGAGGCAAGCCATCACTCCGGAGCAGAGGTTGGTCGCTACCCTGCGGTATTTGGCCACAGGGAGAAGTCTGCAGGACCTCAAGTTCTCGACAGGCATCTCCCCCCAGGCTCTTCTTTGTGGACATTTACTGCTTGTGTTTGTTTTAGCTGACCCTGACAGAAATGTGTGGAGTGCAGAAAATGTCGTGATTGTGTAACCTTATACAAAGCACTGTTGGCTGTTATTTACTAAATGCAAAGACACTTTTCACTACAAGTGCACTTGCAACTGCACTGAAACTGCACTTGTAGTGCAAAGAGGATTTGCCCTTAGGAAATAACCCCCATTTTCTCATAAAACAACAATTACATCACCCCAAAAGTGTTGTAGCGTTGAGACAATAATCCACACATTCTTGATGAACAATCTTTTTAATACCTGCACAATCACATGTGCATTTACCAAAGGTTTTTCTGACAAACCAACATGTTTGTTGTATAACAATTTTTGTGGTGTCATTATCCAAAATCAAAATGTCCATTTTATAGAAAACAGGCCTGTGTAAAACCAACAAGAAAGACACAAATCTTGATCTTACAAAGTTCACATTTGGTAGAACTTGAAGGCAATATCAGACATGAGTATTTAGGAACTGTGTTTGATATTGCGTTCAGATGGGGGGAAATCACCCCTGGAAAAGCCAAATTTGGAAGATGCACACAAATTTCCCAATGTCAACATGTGCGACCTGCCATCACGGGGGATCAAGGGACGTGTTTTGGGGGAGAAAGCCCTTCCTCACCGCTACTTTATTATTGAGGAAGGGGTTGCACCCCCAAAACGCGTCCATTGATCTCCCGTGATGGCAGATAGCACATGTTGACACACTGTGTGCATCCTCCACATTTGGCTTTGGGAAAAATCACAAAAACATTTCGCACATTGTAGCACACAAAAGAAGAAAGTGATTTGGAGGGGTTTTAAACTCGTCCCAAAACATCAATGATGTTTTTATATTTTGGAATAACATCATTGATGTTTTGCTTGATGTTTTCCAATTGTAAATTACACCCCATGATCTCCCCGATCACGATCTGGGCACTTTCGGATGTGAAAGGATCTTCATCCACAACCTCACGATCACCTAAAAAGAGAGGAACCCCAAAATAAATTAGGTCTAAAAAATATGCCGCCATCCATCTCTTATCTGAGCCTGTGGTTGCAGACACTCACCTGTTATGGTGACTAGTTCCACCACGTCTTCTTCCTCCTGCTCATCTTGTGTTGGGGGGATTTCCCCTTCTTCCAGAGGGGGGGGGGCTCTGGTCTCCTGGGATGAGGGGTGTCCTCCGAGTCTTTTCTCCCCTATGTAAAACAAAAATGGTATAATTAGCACACAGATATTTAATGTCAGAACTATAAATAGGAAACATTGCTTGGAAGTGGGGTACAATTGTCTATTTTAGCCGAGTTCCAAGATGTAGCTTTTTTAGTGTCCTTTGTCAAGCTGCAATACTTTACCTGTTTAGTACAAGCTTCACAGATGTAGCCCCCCCCTATAGTATACACTGGAACACCTGTGTGGCCCCCCTAATAAAAATGGTGTTCTTGTGTCCCACACTAGTGTTCCAGTGTCCAGATGTGAAAACAGCTGCTCAGTGTCCTCTCCTTACACACAATCTAGTTTGCATTTCATTCTAGTAACAAAGCCATCTACACAACCCAATTCTTTGAAGACAAGTATAGGGCCTCAAAATGGTGGCCAAATGCATATGGCCTAAACAATGGTATTTTATTGTCCGAAATAAAAATGTGTGATCTGAACGAATAATGTGCCCATGAACATGAAAGTTGCCATTTTAAACTGTACAACAGTTCCTAAAAGCACATGGAGCAGCACGAACGTAATAAACACAAGAACAATAGGAACACAGCACAACTACTTACTTTTTTGCAGCACTCTCCGGATCTTTCTGTACTGCTCATGTTCTCGTAATTTCAGGTCCGACCACCGCTTCCTGAGCTGATCTTTCGATCGTCGTACCCTGAATTTCCGGTGCAGACTCCTGACCACTTTCGCCATGATCTTGGCCTTTCGGACATTGGGGTTGGGGTAAGGCCCATACTTTCCATCATAGTCGGCCTTCTTCAGGATGTCCACCATCTCCAACATCTTCCCAAAGGACATATTTGAGTCCTTTAATCTCTTTCTGGATCGGGACGTTTCAGGCTCCGGCCTTTCCTCCTCCTCCTCCTCCTCGTTGCTGTAATTAGCACGATCCTGCTGTCTATCCGCCATGTGCTCTTCCTCCACTGCGCCGAACGAAAAGGGGCGGGGAATAGAATAGAAAGAACGTCAGGGGTGGGTGGAGTTATACGCATGCGCAGTGTGTATAAATCGTAACGCGCGCGTATTACGTACGATCTGTGAGCGGAGGAAGGAGCATCGGAGACGCCGATCGTGCTAACGAAGGTAGGATCTAAACTTGGGCCTATACTGCTTCGAAATGGAAGCCTATATTGTAACAAGATTAGGGGAGTTTGGCCTGACATTAGGGTTTGTCTTGTGTTGTGTCTTGCAGAGAAAATGGATGGGTTCAACGACCACAATTTCCTGCCCCTGTTTATTGACAAGTACAGGGAGCTGCCCTGTCTGTGGCAAGTGAGACACCCCCACTATAATCACAAACAGAAGAGGCAGGCAGCGCTGGAGAAAGTGCTGGAGTTGGTGAAGCCGGTGGTCCCCACAGCAACCATCCCTTATTTAAAAGCCAAAATTGGTGGCCTGAGGAGCACATATCTTAGGGAGCGCAAGAAGGTCACAGATTCCCAGAGGTCCAGAGCTGCAGCAGATTACATTTATGTCCCCAGGCTCTGGTACTACGAGAGACTGCGATTTCTGTCAGACCACACTGAAGTCAGGGAATCCCTCTCCACTCTTCCTTCCACTCTTCCTTCCACCCCAGCTGAGGCGTCCGATGTCCAACCTGGGCCTTTCAGCCAGGAAGAAGTGGAGGAGCCCAGCTGGAGTCAGGTATAGCATTCTTCTACATATTTCTGGGCAATAAATAAATGATGTTTACTAGATGTTATTATTGATCATTAATTACTGATTAAAAAAAGTGTTTGACATATCAATAGACAGTAGTGGTCACCCAAAATTGGGACAAGAATGCAAAATGCTGAGCTCAGAAGGATAGTCTGTTATATTTGTTAACATTTAATTTGCAGCAGTCAGGAGGTGAAAATTGTGTGTGATTGATGTAAAAAAAACTAAAACTATGTCCCTTTTTCATACACAGGAAGACCTCAGCCAGGAGGAGGCTGTGGAATGTGGCAGTCAGGAGGAGGCGGGGATTATTAGTGTCAGCCAGGAGGAGGCGGGGATTAGTGGCAGGCAGGAGGAGGCGGGGCTAAGTGTCAGCCAAGAGAAGCCTGGGACAAGTCGCAGCCTGACTGAGTCTCAGGTTCCTCCCCTCCGCCTGCCACATAAACGAGCCAGGAAGGCCACTCCCAGTCCTGTGCAGGATTCAGCATACAGGCTGATCCAGGAGGCTTCGGCGTCCCTCAGAGCCTTCCCCAGTCCTGAAGAGGCCTTTGCCTGCATGGCTGCCACCAAATTGCTGGGCATGCAGGAGGGCCAACGCAAGATCTCTGAGGACCTGATTTATAAAGTCCTACGTAAGGGGGAGAGTGGGGAACTGACACACAAGACGGATGTCATTGAGATCAACGATCCTCCTCCTCCTCCTGCTGCCACAACTCCACCACCACAGCCAAAGCCTGGAAGGAAGCGTGGAAGGAAGACCAAAGAGTGATGACCTGGGTTCAGTCTGGTCTGACAGAAGATGCAGTCTCTTGTATGACCACAGCCTGGGGACACAGATGTCATCTGCTGCTTTCCGGATCTCTGGGACTTCTGGACCAGACTGCCCTCCCTTAGATATGGACTCCTCAGGCCACCAATTTTGCTTTTAAATAATTGATGTCTGCCCTGGGGGTCCAAGGCTTCACCCACTTCTGCAGTTTCTCCAGTGTTGCCTCCCTCTTTTTTTATAGTTGTGACCCCTTACTAAAATATTTTTAGGTAAATTCTACTCTCCTGTGTGTGTTTTCATCCAAAAAGGACAGTTTGTTGGTGACGATTCAGGTACATTTCTAACATAAAATGTGAAATTAACAAGGGACAACAACACCAAACAATCTCCTACAGATTAAATAGAACAACATATCAATGGTGTTGTGGGAACTTGTCACAAAAAACACACAAACATTTTCGGGAGTACAAATCAAAATCACCAAAAAAAAAAATTAAAAAAGAGAAACACAAAAAAAGATTCTACATTAAAGTAAAAAAAAAAAAAAAAAAATATGTTGTCAGATGTGAGAAATCAAAATATATTGAGGGAATCCCGATAAATAGTAACGAAAGAAGTTTGTGAGAAGTGTGTGTGAATATGAGCAGCAAAACGACTTAATTCTTGTCACATTATAAAGAAGAAGAGAGTGCGCTGTATTAAACCATTTTGAACATTGCAGCGTGACGAAAGTGCTGTATCCATTGCGAATGCTAAGTTTACCAGAACGAGCTGTCCCGTGTCGGAATTTCTTCTGAGCATGCGTGGCACTTTGTGCGTCGGAACAGGCCACACACGGTCGGAATTGACGCGATCGGATTTTGTTGTCGGAAAATTTTATCTCCTGCTGTCCAACTTTGTATGTCGGAAAATCCGATGGAAAATGTCCGATGGAGCCCACACACGGTCGGAATTTCCGACAACACGCTCCGATCGGACATTGTCCATCGGAAAATCCGACCGTGTGTACGGGGCATGAGACTTACCATACCTGCAAAGCAAATACAAAAAAAAAAATAGTAAAAAATAAAACATTTAAACACAATATATATATGCCAAAGCATGGGGGCATCCTCCCGCAAAAGCCAGGAGCAAATCGCTCCTCCACCCACTGCTGCCCCCATGCTTCGGCATATATGCTGAAGTATGTAACTGTGGTGGTGAAATCACCTCCGACAGCGCTGGAGTCACGGCTTTATGTATCATGGGAGCAAACGCTGTTGCTGTCAAGATAAATAAATCCGCTCTGCAGCTGAATGGCGTACCTGAAAAAAAAAATGATTACCAAACATGATAAAAACATAACAACAGTAAAACATTGCAGAATAGAATACAGTAAAAAAGAGCAGAACAGTAGAGAGAGAATAGAGAGAGAGAACAATAAAACAACAACTATTTTTGGTTTTTGTCATTTTATATTTTTTTTGTGTTTTTTTTTTTACTTTTTTTTGTTTTTTTACTTTTTTTGTAACTTTAACTTTTGTAACTGGTACCAGGTTTGGGTCTCTCAAAATGCGATGGCATCTTGGGAGACCCTGTGAAAGTGTGTCCTAGTCTGTGCAGTGCTGTACCCTACGCTAATACTCAACTAGTGTATGGTAGGGTTCAAAACATTCACCAATGCAAAGACCAGGATTGTCAGGACAGAAGGGACAATAATACCGGGTGTCACGCCTAAATCCGCGCTTGCTGCAGACACGACATCTTTTTTTTGTGGGCTCGTTGGGTAGGGGTACTCGGGAGGACATAAAGAAAATGCCTCTCATGCAGCTGGCTTACTGCATTTGGTTGGGGAAGGTGAGGTAGAGCACCGTCTGGAAACAGAAGGGCTCTGACAATCTCTTCCTGGAATTTAAGGAAGGATCCAGTCCATGCTGAAGCTCTGTATAGCACATAAGCGTTCAGCAAAGCCAATTGAAATAAATAAACAGACACTTTTTTGTACCAGCGTCTGGCCTTACAGGCAACTAGGTACGGCGCCAACAACTGGTCGTTGAGGTCCACTCATCCCATATTTTGGTTATATTCGTGGGCACAGAGGGGTTTCTCCACAACACCAGTCGCCGTAGTAATTTGGACCGTCGTGTCTGCATGAAGGGAGGTAAGAACGAAAACATTCTTTTTGTCCCTCCACTTCATAGCGAGCAAATTATTACACTGCAAGCAGGCTCTCTCCCCCAGCCTAAGATGGGAATCTACAAGCTGCTGGGGAAAGCCCCGGCGATTAGGTCGCACGGTGCCACATGCTCCAATCTGATGATCAAAAAGGTGACTAAAAAGTGGCACGCTCATGTAATAATTGTCCACGTACAAGTGGTACCCCTTTCCGAATGAGGGTGACACCAAGTCCCACACTATCTTGCCAGCGCTTACTATGTAGTCAGGGCAGTTTGTCGGCTCTACGTGATTATCTTTGCCCTCGTAAACCATAAAACTACATGTATAGCCTGTGGCCCTGTCACAGAGCTTATACATCTTGCCCCCGTATCTGGCACGCTTGCTGGGAAGGTACTGTTTGAATGACAAGCGGCCAGAAAACTTAATCAGGGACTCATCAATGCAGACAACTTGATGGGGAGTAAACAAGTCTGCAAAACGTTGGTTGAAGTGGTTTACGAGGGGCCGAATTTTGTAGAGCCGATCGTATTCAGGGTCTCCACGAGGACGACAGAGTTCATTGTCACTGAAGTGCATGAACCGCAAAATCTGCTTGTATCGTGCCCTGGTCATGGAGGCAGAGAACAAGGGCATATGGTGAATTGGGTCAGTGGACCAATATGACCGCAACTCACTCTTTTTCGTTATGCCCATGTTGAGGGAAAGGCCCAGAAAGATCTTAAATTCGGAGACCGTAATTGGTCTCCAATCTCTGGCAAGGGAGGACTGGGGAATAGTGGCGATGTGTTGACCAGCGTATAAATTGCTTAGGTCCACAATAGATCTATAGAGATCTTCGGTGAAAAACAGCGAATAAAAATCCAGTGGCGTAAAATCAACTGTTTCCACCAGAATTCCGGGTTGGCCAGTGAATGGGGGAAGTACAGGTGCTGCAGAAGTGGTGGGTACCCAATTCGGATTGGCGAATGCAGCAGGAAGGGCACTATGGGCACGACGGGCCTGTGTTCGTCTTCTTGGTGGCAGCGGGACACTACTTGTGCTTGCCACCTCGCCAGCTTGAACTGCACTTATGGGACTTGCCACGTCACCACGTGATACTGCAGTGCTGGATGTACGACCAGGGTGTACTAGGCCGCTGGTGCTTGCCAGTTCACCAGGAGGAATAGCGGCGCTAGTACTTCTCTGCTCCATACGAGGGACCTGCGGTTCTTGCACTTCAAGGACAGAAGAAGAAGTTTGGGGTCTGGTACGCCTGACCTTGGCAGGGACCACAACTCCGTCGTCAGAGCTATCTGTCATGGAGCCGCTGTCCTCTACAGGATCGTATTCTGAGCCTGGATCTGACAGATGAGTGACTTCCTCTTCACTATCTGTCATGCTCAGAAACGTGTAGGCCTCTTCACTAGTGTACCTTCGATTTGCCATTTTGGGCTCTAAATTTAGGGGTACACTAGTGAGTCTCACAGGCAAAAAGCTCCTGACTGTTAGCAACTGATTCAAAACGCTACCAAAAAAAAGTTAGCGATCGCAGGGATCAGGCCTGACTCTGCTGCAGTTATGTGTGCTTAGTGTTTTGTAAGTGTTAGTGATCGATCGATACTGCACTTGGGTGGGCTGGGCAGGGCTCGACGAGGGGCAAAACGCAGGTGCTAGCAGGTATCTGGGCTGATCCCGCTAACACTGCGTTTTTGGGGACCCTAAACTGCTGGGGACGCTAGTATAGATCTGATCGGATCAGATATCGATCCGTTCAGATACTATAGCACTAAGGGAGGTGTATGCTGCGTGCGTGGGTGTTAGCGGTACTGGCGCTAACCTGACGCTGCCTGGGGCAACGCAGACCTTATCTGATCCTAAAAACGTAACTTATATCACCGCCGGGCAATTAGGGGGTTAAATCTTTATAAGGTAATAAACGGCGGGTGCCCCAAAACTATAATAAACTATAAAAAACAAACTAACTAACCAGCGTCACCCGTAACACTTATGCGGTGATCACTGATGAAACGGTTAACTAGGGGGCAATCAGGGGGTTAAAACCTTTAGTAGGTAGTATATGGGGGTCCCTGTCGCTATAAAATGCTGACGGCGAACCTACATACTTACCTCCCTAACTAGCGTCACCAGTGACACTAATACAGCGATCAGAAAAGCGATCGCTTAGTGTCACTGGCGACGGGGGGTGATCATGGGGTTAAAACTTTATTAGGCGGTACCCTAGACCTAAACAGGGGTACCCTAGACCTAAAGGGGGCTATCCCTAACTGCCCTAACACTTATAACTGTCACAAACTAACACCAATGCAAAAAAAAAACTTCTATTGGTGTCACTGTGACAGGGGGTACAGGGGGGTGATCGGGGGGTGACTGGGGGGTGAAAAGTGTGCCTGCGTGTTCTACTGTACGTGTAGTGTTGTGCAAACTCACATTGATGTTTTCTCTCCTCAGCACCGGAACGAAAAAGACCGGCTCGAGGAGAGATGACATCACTTCCTCTGCCTCTGTTTACATTACAGAGGCAGAGGAAGGATTTCATTCGCCGGGAGCGATCGTGAGGGGGTGGCCACAAATGGATGGCCTCCTCCTCACCTCTGATCACCCGGGAACAAATGGCGGCCATCTCTGGCACCGGGGGGGGTCCTATCGGACCAGGTACGTGATTTTGCCTGCCCATGCCATTCTGCCGCAGTATATCTGCGTGAGGTGGTCGGCAAGTGGTTAAAATCAGTGCTCCCGTTTTTAAAACTTTTTTTTGCATTGATCCATGTCCCCTGGGGCAGGACCCAGGACCCCAAACACTTTTTATGACAATAACTTGCATATAAGCCTTTAAAATTAGCACTTTTGATTATTCATGTTCGTGTCCCATAGACTTTAACGGTGTTCGCGTGTTCGAACAAATGTTTTGCCTGTTCGCAAGTTCTGGTGCGAACCGAACAGGGGGGTGTTCGGCTCATCCCTAATCATCGGGTCCATTGTACTGCTTGCTTACTTTATGTACTCTGAGAATGTCTCTTGTGCCGAAAGTCTCTTCACGACCAGAACAGGTTCTGAGAGTATACGGTGTTGCGTGTCCCTCTATACCAAAGATCTCAAAGAATTTAGGCTTAACCAAGGATCTGTTGCTCTGTTCATCTATTATGGCATACATCCTAATAGCTTCCTCAGGTTGACCCTTTGGGTATATCTTGACTAGGCATATCTTTGCACAGCATTTGTTATCTAATGCCGCGTACACACGAGCGGACTTTACGGCAGACTTTGCTCGGTGGACTTTACGCCGAACTTTGTCGGCTCCTTGCGCCGGACTTAAAAAGGGACAGACTTGGACACACACGATCACTGCAAAAGTCCACTGGTTTGGAACGCGGTGACGTACAGCACGTACGACGGGACTATAAAAAGGAAGTTCAAGCCCCACTACGGCACCCTTTGGGCTCCTTCTGCTAATCTCGTGTTTATCTCATGTTAGTAGAAGTTTGGTTAGAGACGATTCGCGCTTTTCACACTTCAGCTTATTTCGATCGTTTTCTGCGGTTCAGTTTGTGCTTGTGAGGTTTGTATCTGCTTTTCAGTGCGTGTTGGTCTATTCGTAACCTGCCTTGCAGGCCGTTCTGGTCCGCTCGTTCCTGATTTTCAGGTCGTTCTTCATAGGCCTTGCTGTTCTTCAGTGCATTTGTTATAAGTTTGTTTGTTTGACCAACCGACCGTTTTAAAGCCATGTCGCGTGGACATACTCGTTCTCGTGTTCGTGCTGCGTGGGGACTTGGTGTTGGGGTTAATACTTTGACCCGAGTCCAGTACATGAACAGGGCGAGGAGGAGTTCATGGATGAAGAATTGGTTGCACCAGCATGACCAATTCTCACATATGCCTTTGCTCTGTGAGAATAATCCTGAGGATTTCAGGAATTATCTCCGGATGACGGACCCCGTTTTTGAGCGTCTGCTGGCTATGCTGACCCCCTATATCAGCAGGCAGGATACCTGCCTGAGGCAAGCCATCAGTGCGTAGCAGAGGCTAGTTGCCACTTTACGTTACTGGGCGACTGGGAGAAGTCTTTAGGACTTGAAGTTCTCGACAGGCATCTCCCCCAGGCTCTGGGGATAATAATCCCAGAGACTTGTTCTGCCATCATTCAGGTCCTGCAGAAGGACTATATGAAGGTAAGTTTTTTCCTTTAACATTACATGATATGTATTAAATGTTTGCTAATGTATAGTCCAAATGTCCTCCTTACCTAATTACCATGCTTGGAATATGCTGTGAATGTCCCCTTTATCTTCATGCATGCCTGTTTTTGGACATTAATCATTTATTGCCCTACATGCATATTTACATTCAATAACCTCCCCACCATGCAATCCTGGGTCCATTTATATCTCTAGCCTATAGTCCCTTGAACAATGTATATTGTCAGCTCCATTGTACTGTTTGACCCTCCCCCACCCCTTCAAATGTTTGAAACTGTCAGGTGTGTTTCTTAACCTAATTAGAACACCTCCCCCACCCCTCAAATGTTTGAAACTGTCAGGTGTGTTTTTGACCCTAATTAGAACCCCTCCCCCACCCCTCAAATGTTTGAAAATGTCAGGTGTGTTTCTTAACCTAATTAGAACCCCTCCCCCCACCCCTCAAATGTTTGAAACTGTCAGGTGTGTTTCTTAACCTAATTAGATCCCCTCCCCCACCCCTCAAATGTTTGAAACTCTCAGGTGTGTTTATTAACCTAATTAGAACCCCTCCCCCCACATTCAAATTGATCAATGGGCCATCAGAGGGGGTGATAAAAACTTATAAGTGGGCCTTATGTTTTTTCTAATTTAAATTACAAACACACATATTAATAATGTTTGACTGTTGTTGTTCACTAATGTTTTTGTGTAATCTGATATCCAAGTTATGTTTAAAAGTCCTTATCTTAATTTATTTTTTTTGCACTCCACAGTTTCCTTCCAGTACACAGGAATGGCAGACTGTGGCCTCCCAGTTCGCTGACCGTTGGGACTTTCCCAACTGTGACGGGGCGATTGACGGGAAGCATGTCTGTATTGTGCCACCACCGCATTCGGTCTTATTTCTATAACTACAAGGGGTTCCATAGTGTAGTTTTGATGGCGGTGGTCTCGGCACATGTGGACTTTCTGTTTGTGGATGTGGGGAAGAACGGCCGGATGTCTGACGGAGGAGTGTTTGCACAGAACAAGCTGTGCCAGCATCTCCAGACTGGTGGCCTGGGATTGCCACCTGATGACCAGAATGTGATGACCAGAATGTGGATGGACTCCCCTCAGTTTTTATCGCTGATGAAGCTTTTGCTCTCGGTGAGCACTTGATGAGGCTTCCCCTAAAAAACACTCATCCCTGAGAGGAGGGTATTTAATTACCGGCTGGCCAGAGCAAGAAGAGTTGTGGAGAATGCCTTTGGGATTCTGGCCAGCCGGTTCCATTTGTTCCTTTCAGCCATAAATCTGGCGGACTATAAAATTAATCACGTCATACTTGCTTGCTGCATACTACATAACTTTTTACGTAGACATTCTGCTACATATATTACCTCTGTTGGGCCGGACTTGTACAAGATGAAACACTGACAGGCCTGGAAATTGGCCGTATTGGCTTGGCCTCCCGAACCGCACGTCAAGTGCGTGAGCGATATGTGAATTATTTTAATGGTCGGGGGGCCATTGCTATTCAAGAAGAGCTTTAATTTTTCCAAAAAATAAAAAAAATAAAATTTGGAAAAAATATCTTGTTTTTCTTCTTGTTTGCATTTAGTTTGGTCTGTCTCCTAGTGCACTTGTAGTAGTGGCAAGTGCATTTACCTTTAGTTAATAAGGCCCTTTGTCACTGTAACCACACAAAAATTTGCAAAACATATTATTGAGAAATAATCAGCCACACACATTGTAGTAGTAAAAACATTTTACTGTGTGCACATTGAAAGGTGCATTTTTTGAAACTTTTTTTTTTTTTTTGTATTTTTTTTGTTTTTTTGTTTTTTTTTTTTTTTGGTTAATTTTTTTTTTTTTTTATAAAACGTTATTAAAGGCATATTTAAACAAAAATAGACCTTGTTTAAAATCTTTAAATTCACAACAGTGTTTTGAAAAACACACAAAAAAATCAAAGAACTTACAAAGTTCAACATTTTAAGAACGGTGCTGGTGATGTCACCCTTGTAAATCGATAATTTTTAAGATGCTCAAAATTGAGCATTACAAAAGGGTCAAGTCAACATGTGCTATCTCCCATCATGGGTGAGCAATGTACGTGTTTTGTGTGTGCAATCCCTTTGTTCCTCTCACCACTAAATAATTTTGAGGATGAAGGGGTTGCAAACACAAAACAAGTACATTGATATCCCATGATGGAAGATAGCACATGATGACACACCGTGTGCATCATAAAAAATTTTTTTTTAACGAAAAAACTTGAAACAAAAATTTCAAGAAGAAAGAAACTTCACAAGGAAATGAAGAACATGATTGATGTTTTTAGGCAAAACGATATTATATTCTGCCCAAAACATCAATCATGTTCTTCATTTCCTGTTGTATGGAGTCCAGGCGAAGTTGCATGCTGTGAATTTGGTCACGCATTTGATCAATTTGGCCATTCCACAGCATTATCTGCCCAATCAGTCTTTGGGCACTGTCTGTGCTGAATGGCTCTGCCGCTTGGCCTTCCGCAACCAGAAGCTCACCTAAAATGTGTGAAAAAAACAAGGGTTAAAATATGCACGCCTAAATACGTTACCTTACGCTGGGGTGTCAGTCACTCACTTGGTGAGGTTGAAAGGTCGCACACTTCCTCCACCTCTCCTTCCTCCAGCTTGCCGGGTCTTGGGCTTGGGCTAACTTCAGCCTCAGGCTGGTGACTTGGGGGGTCCTGGGATCCTTGGACTGTTGTCTGAGTCTTTTCTCCCCTATGATAATTCAACAAAAGGTATAGTTAAAACACAGTGATATTTTAGATTTTTTAAAATAATCTGAAACGTTGGTTATGAGTTGTGGACAATTGCCTTTTTTTGTCCTCAAAAATTTAGAAGACAGGATGAACATTACCTATGAACAACAATTATAAACAATACACATTTTCATGCAAGTTTCACAGATGCAGACACCTCAATGATCTCCTATGTGTATTACCCCTCTAAAATTTCTTTATGGTCACATAGTACACTAGTGCTCGTGAGTCCAGATGTGGAACCAGCTGCTGTGTCCTGTCCTTACATTACACTGAATCATTTTTGAAGAAGCATTATATTTTCCAACATATCTACACCACATCAACAAATTTTTGGAATACGAAAAATTATCAAGACATAAATGTATATGTCCAACCCTGTACCATCGTATTTGGCGAAAAAAACCCATCAGTTTCTTTAGTATCATATGTCTTTTACAAAGAACGGTCTTTACGAACGATGCTGTATAAACGAAAAAAATATGGATCAGGATGCAAGTTAAGTATCTCAATAGGAAAACACAACAAGTATTTACTTTTTTTAAGCAGCTTCTTTATTCGCCAATATTGTTCTGGCTCCCGACTTTCGATGTCCGACCACCGCTTCCTCAATTGTTCTTTCGAACGTTTAGTGCCAAATTTAGCTTCTAGAGCGGTGACAACTGAGGACATTATTTTGTCTTTCCACATATTCGGTCGTGTGTACGGTCCTTTTTTGCCATCGTAGTCCTCCCTTCTCAATATGGACACCATCTCTACCATCTCTTCAAAAGCCATGTTGGTGGCCTTATATCTCCTCCGGGATGTGGATGGTTGTGGCTCCGGGCTTTCCTCCGCACTACTTCCACTTATTCTCTCCGCCATCTTTATCTATCTACTTTCACTGCGCAACGAAGAGTGAAGGGGCGGGGACAAATCGTACTAAAGAACATCAGGGGTGGGCGACGCAGGCGGAGCATGACACATGCGCAGTGTATATAAAGCTATTACGATGGCCTACTTATGTCCGTGCGGAAGTAGCGAGCGTCAGAAACGAAGTTAAGATTAAACGTAGGGGGGTGTGTGTGTATATGTGTCCCCTAGATTCTTCACAAAATAATCCTGGGAGTTCTGACTGACATTCCAGTTTTGATCTTGTGTCTTGTCTTTCAGCAAAAATGAATCCCTTAAAAGAGGCTGATTTTTTGTCCAGATTTATCGACTTATATCAGGAAAACAAAAACCTGTGGGAGGTCAAACGCCCACTATATTATAATCGAGCTGTAAGGAAGGCAACACTGGGCACACTTTTAGAATTTGTGAAGACTCGAGTCCCCCAGGCAGACCTCAAGTTTGTGGACAAGAAAATTGGTATCTTGCGAAACATGTATAAGCGGGAACACAATAAAATCCAGGAGTCGCTCAGATCCGGAGCAGCAGCCGACCAAGTTTATGTACCCAAGTTGTGGTACTACCACAAAATGCGATTCCTGGATGACCAGACAGAAGCCAGGCAATCACTTTCAACCCTTCCCCCCACCCTTCCCTCCAGCCTTCCCCCCACTCTTCCCTCCAGCCTTCCATCCACCTCCACCCCAGCTGAGGAGTCCCAGTAAGAACTGGGCCTTTTCATCCCTGATGAAGTGGATGCGCCCAGCTTCAGCCAGGTATCCTTTTTTGTGGAATTTGTGATTGTGTAAATGTTATTAATGATGTTAACGTGTCAAATTTTTAAGTGCTTGCTAAAAAATGACTTCATCACAAATATTAATATGTAGACATATCACTAGACAGTAGTGGCCAAAAATATACTTAACTTCAGATATTGTTGATCAGCTGTAATAATGGTGGTGTCAAATAGATAGCCTTTACTGTTTGTGGAGAATTATATTTGCAAGTCATGAGCTGAAAATTGTGTGTGATTGCGTAACACAAAATTACAACTATGTTCCTTTTTTTGACACAGGATGACCTCAGCCAGGAGAAGGCCTTGACCAGTGGGAGAGAGGAGGAGGCCTTGCCCAGTGGGAGAGAGGAGGAGGCTGTGGCTGTGCCGGGTAGAAGCCGCAGGGAGTTTATGGTGCCTCCCCTCCGCATTCTCACCAAAAGGCCCAGGAGAATGACCTAAACTGAGGAGAAATCCCTAGCCCTCATACGTGAAGCCAGCCAAATCCTCAGCACACCACCCAATGCAGAGGAGGCGTATGGGACATATATGGCCACCAGATTGCTGGAACTGGAAAAGGGGCAACGCCTCCTCTGTGAGGGTTTGATTTTTCAGGCCTATCAGAAGGGCTTGAGAGGGGAGCTTACTGCTACAACCTAACTAGCAGATGAAGCCACTCCTCCTCCTCCTGTCCCAAGTACAACAACAGAGGCCCAGCCTCCGAAGAAGGCTGCAGAGAAGCGTGGAGGGAAGGCTCCACGGAAGACTCAAAAGTGATTGCCTGGTTTCTGTCTGGTCTGACTGTGCTCCCTAGTCGCAAGATATCAATTTTCTTGTCCTAAAACTTCATGTGTGTCCTGGGGGATGAAAGGCTTCACAGATTCTAAAAGTGTCTCCAGTGTTGCCTTCCTAATTTTTTGTTAACCAAAATAAATGGATTTTTTTGTTACCTTACATTATTGACTATATGTGTTTTGATTCCAAAACGACATTTTGTTTGGGAGTAGGCAGGTACAGGTCAAAAAGACTATGGGGTTGCAAGTGCAATTGCTCCAGAGCTTCGGAAATAGGGTAAGGCTTGACTTTGCAAAGAGTACCCAATCCTGTGCAAGGAGAATTAAAAAAACAGCATTTTTGCTTGCACATGATTGGATGATGGAAGTCAGCAGAGCTTCTGCTCATTTACTAAGCTCTGGAGCAACTGCTCTTGCAGAGGGCAAAGTGCACAGTCTTTTTCCCTTTAGTAAATCAACCCCTATGTGTGTTTTTGCCAAACGGCTAAATCATTTCTAAAATCAAGTGCTAAATACTAGTGAAAAGTGCACTTTAGAAATTGCACAGCAAGTGCACTTGTTGGAAGTGCAGTCGCTGTAAATCTGAGGGGAAGAGCTGAAATGAGGGGAAGCTCTGTTGCTTTTATCATACAATAATGTGCAAGAAAAAGGTTTTTTTTTTTTTTTTTTTTGGGGTTCCTTGCATGTGCCCCTCGGATCCACAGCGAAGGCACTTCAAAATGCTCTTTCTGTGCAATTCCAAGTACAATTTGCACTTGTAGTGAAAAATGAATTTGCCTTTGGAAAATAAACCCCCCTATGTCTAATTAACAAGGGACACCAACCTCATTAAGGTTCATTAAAACAACACAAAATATTAAGGTTATTGTGGTAAATTGAAACTACAAAAATAAAATTAAAAAAAAAATGTTTCTATAATTTAGCACACATTGTAAAATAGATAGTGTGGAAATCAATAAAAAAAAAAAATATGAGTCCAAAATCGAATTTAATACTTTATTTATGGAGATCTGGCTTTTTAAATATATCATATTAGTCATGGCATGAGGAAAAATCATGAAGAAAGTAGTGTGTGAATATAAAGAAGGTCCCGGAGCAGAGAGGGGCAGGGGATCAGCGCAGGGACAGCATGACTTGTGTGGACTGCACAGTCTGGCTGTTTGCGCTGGTCGCTTTCCCCTTTAAGGATAAGGGAGGGGCTGGAGCAGAAGAGGAGGCAGAAGGAAATGTAGAGAGGAGAAGGGGGGATGTGACGTCAGTGGAGAGCGTCGGGGAAGAAGATTCCCACCCACCCTCCCTGAGGTTATGGCAATAGGGGACGTTGGTTTTTAGGTGGCAGTGGTTTGGGTCTGTGAGGAGGAGGAGATTGATGGTATGGAGAGTTTACACGGTTGGTACCCATATATAATATGGGCTGTTTAGAGTTTACACGGTTGGTACCCATATATAATATGGGCTGTTTTATGTACCTTCCGGTTACGAGGGGTTAACCAGGAAGGGGAAAAAGTTTGGTCACTGAGAAGGTTGGGTACTGTCTCACAGTCTGGGGTTAGCGACTGGAGGCCTTAAAAAGTTTAAGAGTTCCTATGCAGTGACCTGTGGGTGGATTCCCCTCCTAGACTCCAATAATTCCGTGAAGTTATTATTAAAAGTTATTTATAAAAAAATGTTATTTATTGGTTTTATATTTTATTAATAAAAGGCCGACAAGGCCATTTACTCCAACACCTTGTCGCGTCATTTGTGGGAAGTATTAGGGGTTAATGGTTAATGGGTAGCTTCTAGGACTGAAGTTAGTCCTTCACAGGTCAAGCAGAAAAACAACTTCATTCCTCTCGCATTATAAATAAAAAAAAAGCACTGTATTAAAAGATCACAGAAGAGGAATGTGCTAGCTTCAATACGAAGGCTAGTTTTACCAGACCGAGCGCTTCCGTCTTGGAATTGCTTCAGAGCATGTGTCAGTTTGAGTCCGTCGGACTAGCACACAGACGACCGGTTTGTCCGCTAGAAAGAAGAGTGCGTCGGATAGATTTAAAACATGTTTCAAATCTAAGTCCGTCCAATTTTTGAGCAAACAAAGTCCACTGGAGCCCACATACGATCGAATTGTCCGACGAAATCCAGTACGCCGGACCAAGTATGCTGTAAAGTCCGATCATGTGTAGGCGGCATAATAGTTGTCCTGTGGACAGATTCTCCCACCTGAGCTGTGGATCTCTGTAGCTCCTCCAGAGTTACCATGGACCTCTTGGCTCTTCTCTGATGAATGCTCTTCTTGCCCGGCCGGTCAGTTTAGGTGGACGGCCATGTCTTGGTAGGTTTGCAGTTGTGCCATACTCTTTCCATTTTCGGATGATGGATTGAACAGAGCTCCGTGAGATGTTCAAAGCTTGAGATATTTTTTTATTACCTAACCCTGCTTTATACTTCTCCACAACTTTATCCCTGACCTGTCTGGTGTGTTCATTGGCCTTCATGATGCTGTTTGTTCACTAAGGTTCTCTAACAAACCTCTGAGGGCTTCACAGAACAGCTGTATTTATAGTGAGATTAAATTACACACAGGTGGACTCTGGTTATTAATTAGGTGACTTCTGAAGGCAATTGGTTCTGCTAGATTTTAGTTAGGGGTATCAGAGTAAAGGGGGCTGAATACAAATGCACACCACACTTCAAATTTTTTTTCGTAAAAAATTTTAAAAACCATTTATCATTTTCCTTCCACTGCACAATTATGAGCTCCTTTGTGTTGGTCTATCACATAAAATCCCAATAAAAAACATTTACGTTTTTGGTTGTAACGTGACAAAATGTGGAAAATGTCAAGGGGTATGATAACTTTTTCAAGGCACTGCATTTCATACGATATTTGATTCATTTCTGCACTTTATTTGGATTTGTTTTTGGACTCTATTGGGTTTCACATTGATCACACATGGCGATAATTATTATTATTGTAAAACACAGCGCTGTTTGAAAAAATGAGAGGGGTGGAGGCTTGCACTCTCATTTTTCACTTATTTAGCATTTGAACATTTTTAAAGATTTAAAAGAGTTGCAGTGTCACTTTGGATTTTATTTTTTAAGTATTTTTCGTATACTATTTTATTTATGAAACTTTTTTTTACGTTTTTTGTTTACCGTATTTATCGGCGTATAACGCGCACTTTTTTCCCCTTAAAATCAGGGGAAAATCGTGGGTGCGTGTTATACGCCGATCCCCGCTAATTGTGATCTATCGGCGGCGATCGCCGCCGACATTCACATAGCGTGTCGTTTTAAATATGGCGCCGCGGAGTTTGGAGGGACTCGGCGGAGCTGAACGAGCGCCGCCGAAATCACAGTGACTGCTCGGAGCCAAGATACACATAGTCGAGTGTATTCTGCTCTTTCTGGCACCGCTCACAGTCACGCCCCGTCCCGCCATTGGACCGGTGTTATGTCCATCATAGGGCGGGACTGGGCGGGACTGTGAGCGGTGCCGGAAAGAGCCGAATACACTCGACTATGTGTATCTCGGCGGCGTTCGTTCAGCTCCGCCGAGTCCCTCCGAACTCCGCGGTGCCATATTTAAAACTACATGCAGCTATGTGTATGTCAGCGGCGGTGGCAAGCATGGACACTGGGGGCAAGGCTGCACTGATCACTGGGGCAAAGCTGCACTGACAAGACTGCACTGGGGCAAAGCTGCACTGACAAGACTGCACTGGGGCAAAGCTGCCCTCTCCACCCCTCCTCTCCTCCCCTTCTGCTGCATGGGACCTCCCTGTCCTTCCTCCCCTCCCCAGTGCTACAGCCCCCCCCCCCCTCACTTCCATGCCAGCTACTGCAATGTGTCAGGATAGAGAGCGGGGTTAGGAGCCTTTTCTGAATGAACAGTGAGTGATCGGTACTGATTGTTTACTATGCTTCCGTTTGTGAAAGAACGGGAAGTCACTCAGCACAGAGCACTTCCCATTCATTTCGCTGAAGCTGCAGAGAAAGAAGAATCTCAATTCCTTTCTTTGTCCCAAAAGTAAGACATCAGGGGTCTATTTGGACCCCTGATATTTCACCAAAGACCCAAAACGGGCTCCAAAAAAATTTTAAGAAAATAAAAAAAAAATTAAAAAAAATGAATATTGTAAAAAATAATGAAAAATATATTATTTAAAATAATAATAATAATTTTAAAATATTATTTAAAATAAAAAAACTACTGACACCGTCCACTGCCTCCTGCCTACCTCCTGATACCAAGCTCTCCCCTACTGGCACCATCCACTGCTCTAATGGTTGACACAATCCACTGCCCTACTGATACCGTCCACTGCCCTATTGACACCGTCCACTGCTCTACTGACACCGTGCACTGCTCTACTGACCGTCCACTGCTCTACTGACACCATCCACTGCTCTACTGACACCATCCACTGCTCTAGTGACACCGTCCTCTGCTCTACTGACACCATCCACTGCTCTACTGACACCATCCACTGCTCTACTGACACCATCCACTGCTCTACTGACACCATCCACTGCTCTACAGACACCGTCCACTGCTCTAGTGACAGATCCTCTGCTCTACTGACACCATCCACTGCTCTACTGACACCGTCCACTGCTCTACTGACACCGTCCACTGCTCTACTGACACCTTCCACTGTCCTACTGACACTGTCCACTGCTCTACTGACATCATCCACTGCTCTACTGACACTGTCCAGTGCTCTACTGAAACCATCCACTGCTCTACTGACACCATCCACTGCTCTACTGACACCGTCCACTGCCCTACTGACACCGTCCACTGCTCTACTGACACGTCCACTGCTCTATTGACACCATCCACTGCCCTACTGACACCATCCACTGCCCTACTGACACCATCCACTGCTCTACTGACACCGTCCACTGCTCTATTGACACCATCCACTGCCCTACTGACACCGTCCACTGCCCTACTGACACCGTCCACTGATCTACTGACACCGTCCACTGCTCTACTGACACCGTCCACTGCCCTACTGACACCATCCACTGCTCTACTGACACCGTCCACTGCTCTACTGATACCATCCACTGCCCTACTGACACCGTCCACTGCCCTACTGACACCGTCCACTGCCCTACTGACACTATCCACTGCCCTACTGACACCGTCCACTGCTCTACTGACACCATCCACTGCTCTACTGACACCGTCCACTGCTCTACTGATACCATCCACTGCCCTACTGACACCGTCCACTGCCCTACTGACACCGTCCACTGCCCTACTGACACTATCCACTGCCCTACTGACACCGTCCACTGCTCTACTGACACCGTCCACTGCCCTACTGACACCATCCACTGCCCTACTGACACCATCCACTGCCCTACTGACACCATCCACTGCTCTAATGACACCGTCCACTTCCCTACTGACACCATCCACTGCCCTACTGACACGGTCCACTGCCCTACTGACACCATCCACTGCCCTACTGACACCATCCACTGCTCTACTGACACCGTCCACTGCCCTACTGACACCATCCACTGCCCTACTGACACCATCCACTGCCCTAATGACACCATCCACTGCTCTACTGACACCATCCACTGCCCTACTGACACCATCCACTGCCCTACTGACACGGTCCACTGCCCTACTGACACCATCCACTGCCCTACTGACACCATCCACTGCTCTACTGACACCGTCCACTGCCCTACTGACACCATCCACTGCCCTACTGACACCATCCACTGCCTTACTGACACCATCCACTGTACTACTGACACCATCCACTGCCTTACTGACACCATCCACTGCTCTACTGACACCGTCCACTGCCCTACTGACACCATCCACTGCCCTACTGACACGGTCCACTGCCCTACTGACACCATCCACTGCCCCACTGACACCATCCACTGCCCTACTGACACGGTCCACTGCTCTACTGACACCGTCCACTGCTCTACTGACACTTTCTACACACCATCCACTGCTCTACTGACACCATCCACTGCTCTACTGACACCATCCACTGCTCTACTGACACCATCCACTGCTCTACTACTGACACTTTCTACACACCATCCACTGCTCTACTGACTGACACAGTCAACTTATATGGTAGGCCAATATTTTTGCAACAACATTTGTTTTAATAATCTTAGTATTTTTTATGGGTACAAGAATGCTTTTGTTTTATATATGCCCCTTTAAGCCCTTCCAACTGTTAACGCAAGTTGGTCTCACCCATTGTTCACTGTGGCGTGCTACATTACTACTCTCCTTGGGGCACCCAAAGGTGTCCCAGGTCTTTTACAAACCTATGTATACAACAAAAAAAAAAAAATTACCGTCTGATGATGGGGAGGGGCCTGGTGCTCGCAGCAGGGCGTGCACAAGTACCCGCATTCTCACATGCACGGACCAACGTATAGGTACGTGGGTTTGCGCAGGAGAGCCGACCTGTCGCAGTAAAAGTATGGTGGCTGGTTGGACAAATGGTTAAAGTGGAACTACAGTCTGCTCACATAATTTGTAATAAAAACATCTTTGCCATTCTGAAGCTTCCCTCCAACCACTTTGCATATTATTTTATATACAGTGGGGCAAAAAAGTCTCCCACTTAAAAAGATGAGAGAGGCCTGTAATTGTCATCATAGGTATACCTCAACTATGAGAGACAAAATGTGGAAACAATTTTAGACAATCACATTGTCTGATTTTTGAAATAATTTATTTGCAAATTATGGTGGAAAAAAAGTATTTGGTCACCTACAAACAAGCAAGATTTCTGGCTCTCACAGACCTGTATCTTCTTCTTTAAAAGGCTCCTCTGTCCTCCACTTATTACCTGTATTAATGGCACCTGTTTGAACTTGTTATCAGTATAAAAGACACCTGTCCATAACCTCAAACAGTCACACTCCAAACTACACTATGGTGAAGACCAAAGAGCTGTCGTAGGACACCAGAAACAAAATTGTAGACCTGCACCAGGCTGGGAAGACTGAATCAGCAATAGGCAAGCAGCTTGGTGTGAAGAAATCAACTGTGGGAGCAATAATTAGAAAATAGAAGACATACAAGACCACTGATAATCTCCCTCGATCTGGGGCTCCACGCAAGATCTCACCCCGTGGGCTCAAAATGATCACAGGAACAGTGAGCAAAAATCCCAGAACCACACGGGGGGACCTAGTGAATGACCTGCAGAGAGCTAGGACCAACATAACAAAGGCTACCATCAGTAACACACTACGCCACCAGGGACTCAGATCCTGCAGTGCCAGATGTGTCTCCCTACTTAAGCCAGTACATGTCCGGGCTCGTCTGAGGTTTGCTAGAGAGCATTTGAATGATCCAGAAGAGGACTGGGAGAATGTCATATGGTCAGATGAAACCAAAGTAGAACTGTTTGGTAGAAACACAACTCGTCATGTTTGAAGGAGAGAGAATGCTGAGTTGCAACCAAAGAACACCATACCTACTGTGAAGCATGGGGGTGGCAACATCATGTTTTGGGGCTGTTTCTCTGCAAAGGGAATAGGACGACTGATCCGTGTACATGAAAGAATGAATGGGGCCATGTATTGTGAGATTTTGAGTGCAAACCTCCTCCCATCAGCAAGGGCATTGAAGATAAAACGTGGCTGGGTCTTTCAGTATGACAATGATCCCAAATAGGGATGAGCTTCGTGTTCGAGTCGAACCCATGATAAGAATGATATGGGCCGTTCGTGCCAAATTCGAGTGGCGTGTCACGGCCCATAATTCACTGCAGCGTCGCAGTGCATTGCTGGCTGATGATTGGCCAAGCATGCACTATGACTGGCATGCTTGGCCAATCACAGCGCCGTCTGAACAGAGAGCCGTAATTGGCCAAAGCCAAGGAGGCTTTGGCCAATTATGGCTCTGGAGGTTTAGTACACGCCCCACACTATATAAGGCCGCCTGCACGGCGGCCCTGTGTAGTGTGTTCCGGCGTTCAGAGATAGAGAGAGAGACAGAGAGACAGTGTAATTTGATTTAAGTTAGATAGAGTAGGCAGGTCGAGTCAGTTAGCTGCAGTTACAGTGTATTGTGTATATATATATATATATGTATGCATCCCAGGTGTTGTGTATATATATATATATATATATATATATATATATATATATATATATATACACTGTATTCAGTTTAGCTAGATCCTGTTCTTCTATTCCTAATATACTGACAGGCAGGCAGGTGTTTTTACAGTATTTCCAGCTACTGTACTGTGTACCCTGCACAGTCTGACCTACAGTATAGCAACCTGCAGCCAGGTGCTTGTGTAAGCTCATTGAAGTATTTCCAGCTACTTTACTGTGTACCCTGCACAGTCTGACCTACAGTATAGCAACCTGCAGCCAGGTGCTTGTGTAGGCTCATTGAAGTATTTCAAAATCCTGTACTGTGTACCCCGCACAGTTGCACCTACAGTATAGCTACCTGAAGACAAGTGCAGGTGTTATCATACTAATAATACTACAGGCAGGCAGTTGATTCTGCTAGCTGCAGTATAATCGGTGTATATATATATATATATATATATATATATATATATATATATATATATATATCCCAGTTTTGTGCAGCTCACTGCAGGCCAATAGTATGTCTGGAAGGCCAACAAGGAACATGGAGAGGCAGACAGTCACAAGCTAATAAAAGAGGGCAAGCAGGCTCTGTGTCTAGAGGCAACAGTGCTGGTCGTGGACACGGTGCATCCTCATCAGCACGTGGCCATGGGACACGCTTGGCCTTGCTGGCCGTGTTGAGCCGCAACATGCGGAAGACTTGGTCGAGTGGATGACCAAGCCATCCTCATCCTCCTCATCCTCTGTCACCCAGGCTACCTTGGCTGCCAATGCAGGTGCCAAAGCGGCCTATACCTTGGACTCGAGGTCATCATAAGTTACTCTTCTACCACAGTGTCGGGTACATGCTGCAGGAGGATACTCAGGGTTTTGAAGGCTCCGATGATGGTACCCAGCTTGAGGAAGGCAGTAAGGTGAGCCCAGAGAGAGGGGGTACCCAAGAAGGACAACAAACTGGCAGTCATGTTCCCCCAGCTGCAGCATACTGCCAAGTTTGCTCCAGTGACAAAGAGGGAGGGGATGATGAGGTCACTGACTCTACGTGGGTGCCTGATAGGAGAGAGGAGGAGGAGGCGGAGGAGGAGGAGGCACATCTCCAACGAGGCAGGATGCCCTCCAGGGGCCAGCTTAAGGGCAGCCAACCGACTGCATGACACCGCAGAGCTCCGCAAGTGCCGGGCGCTGGTGACTCCGCACGTTATTGCAAAAGTTCTTTGGTGTGGGCCTTTTTTGAGACGTGTGCAGCAGATCGCAACGCTGCTATTTGCAACATATGTCTGAAGCGTATCAAGCGTGGACTAGACAGCAAGCGCTTGGGCACCACATGCTTAATCAGACATATGTCGAGCTCCCATGCAGCCCCTTGGCAACACTACCTAAAAGACCCACACCAAAGAACAAGGCGGACCTCTCCTTGCTCCTCCTCATCAGCTGGGATCTCCAACCCCACAGTCCTCTCAGAAACCTGCACTGAGAGGAATGAAGGTGTAGAATTAGGTGTGCCACTTCCAAGTACTTGCAGGCAATCTGCTATCGGTACACCAACGTTCGATTCTAGCAGGCAGATTTCCCTACCCCAGTTGCTCCACTGGCGAAAGAAGTTTGCTCCCAGCCACCCACATGCCCAGCGGTTGAATGCTAGCTTGGCTAAATTGCTAGCACTTCAACTGCTGCCTTTTCAGTTTGTAGACTCTGCCCCCTTCCGTGAGTTTGTGGAATGTGCGGTACCTCAGTGGCAGGTTCCCAAACACCACTTTTTTTTCACGGAAGGCGATTCTGGCTCTCTACCGGCATGTGGAAGGCAATGTCAATGCCTCGCTGGACAGGGCAGTCAGCGGTAAGGTGCATATTACCGCTGACTCACGGTCCAACATGCATGGACAGGGGCGTTACCTATCTTTCACCGCGCACTGGGTGACTTTGCTGGCAGCTGGGAAGGATGCAGGACAGGGTGCAGTAGTGTTGGAGGTTGTTCTGCCACCACGCCTCCAAAATTCTACTAGTGGTGATTCTGCCACATCTCTCTCCTCCACCCCCTCCTCTTCTTCTTCCTCCATGGCTTCTTCCTGTGCTGATTTGTCCTCGGAACCAGCGGTGCTCCGTAGGCATTCAAGGGGCTACACAAGCATGCAGGCAAAAAGATGCCATGCGGTGCTTGAGCTGGTGTGCTTGGGGGACAGGAGCTACACTGGGGCAGAGATTCTGTCAGCTCTGCGGGGACAGGCTCAGAGGTGGTTGACGCCACGCCAGCTTAAGGCAGGAATGGTGGTTTGCGATAATGGCACCAACCTCCTTTCCACCCTCTGACAGGGACAACTGACCCATGTGCCCTGTTTGGCTCACGTCCTTAACTTGGTGGTGCAGCGGTTCTTGGGCAGGTACCCGGGCTTACAGGATGTCCTGAGGCAGGCCAGGAAAGTCTGTGTATATTTCCGCCAGTCATATAATGCCAGTGCTCGGCTGGCTGACCTCCAAAAGGAAGTTAACCTGCCCAAGAACCGCCTAATCTGTGAAATGCCCATCAGGTGGAACTCAATGTTGGCCATGCTGCAGCAGCTGCACATGCAGCAGAGGGCCATCAATGAGTACCTGTGTAACTATGGCACCAGGACAGGGTCAGGGGAGCTTGTTTTTTTCCCCACGCCAGTGGGCCATGATCAGGGATGCATGCACTGTCCTGTCACCATTTGAGGAGGCCGCGAGGATGGTGAGCAGTGCATGCATCAGTGATACTGTCTCTCTTGTGCATCTGTTGGAGCACACGCTGCATGGAATAATGGACAGGGCACTTGAGGCAGAACAGAGGCAGGAAGAGGAGGACTTCCTTACCTCTCAAGGCCCCCTTTATCCAGACAGTGTTTCTGCATGCCCGCCAATCACACAGGAAGAGGACAAGGAGGAGGATTGTGTCAGCATGGAGGTGGAGCTTATCACTCAGTATCAGTAGCAGTCTTCAAGGGATCATTTACAGTCCGAAGAAACCCATGGACTTGTACATGGCTGGGAGGAGGTGGCTGCAGATCATGTCGTCCTTAGTGACCCAGAGGACTCCGGACCGAATGCCTTAGCAAACCTATGCTGCATGGCCTCCCTGATCCTGCAAAGCCTGCGGAAGGATCCTCGTATTTGTGGTATCAAGGAGAGGGATCATTACTGGTTGGCAACCCTCCTTGATCCACGTTACAAGGGTAATGTTGCGGACCTTATCTTGCCGTCGCAGAGGGAGTAGAGGATGAAACATCTTCAGGAGGCCTTCCAAAAAGGTCTGTGCAACGCGTTTCCAGAGCCTGGGAGGTTACAATTTCCTGGTCCTCCTTGACAACTTGTTGCT
Organism: Aquarana catesbeiana; assembly: GCF_042186555.1. Taxonomy (NCBI): domain Eukaryota; kingdom Metazoa; phylum Chordata; class Amphibia; order Anura; family Ranidae; genus Aquarana; species Aquarana catesbeiana. The sequence continues at coordinate 12,613,662 of NC_133328.1, read as the reverse complement.
GAGGCTTCGGTGGAGAAGGTGGCCATCTGACTGATGCGTTCAGACAATTTTTTAGTCCGCAGCCCCAAGGTATGATCGGTTCCAGCAACCATCGCCAGCGTCTGATTCACATGGTGCAGGAATACCTAGGGGCAAGATCAGACTTGGACACCTTTCCCACCGAAAATCCTCTGGGTTACTGGGTCTTGAGGATGGATCACTGGCCAGAGCTTGCACAGTATGCAATTGAGCTACTGGCCTGTCCTGCATCCAGCGTTCTTTCGGAACGCACATTCAGTGCTGCTGGAGGCTTTGTAACCAATCACAGGGTGCGTCTGTCCACCGAATCGATCGGCTGACCTTCATAAAAATGAATCAGTCTTGGATCACCAGCTACCAAGCGCCTGATGCTGATGTAACCGAATATTTTTTTTTTTAATGTGAGATGCCTTCAAGACTGCCTATGCTGATGCTGAGTGACTATCCTGTTATGTCGAGTGACTATCCTCTTTCTCTTCAATGTTCATGCTGATAGCTTGTAAGAACATTTTTGGTTCTGGGCACCACCACCAGTGGCTAAGGCCCAATTTTTCTGCCCCTGTTTAACAGGGGCGTGTAATTACAATTTTTGATGCAATACTTTGCAGCAGTGCTCATTCCTGCACTCCAACTAGAGTATCTGTGAGGGATTGCAGTGTTGTGGCACCAGCACCAGTGCCTTAGGCCCAATTTTTCAGCCCCTGTTTAACAGGGACATGTAATTACAATTCTTGATCTAATATTTCACAGCAGGGCCAGTTCCTGCGCCCACCAAGAGTAACTGAGAGGCCTTACAGTGTTGTGGCAACACCACCACACCGTCCACCACCAAAGGCCAAATTTTTCAGCCCCTGTTTAACAGGGGCATGTAATTACTATTCTTGATCTAATATTTCACAGCAGGGCCCGTTCCCGCACCCACCAAGAGTAACTGTGAGGGCTTACAGTGTTGTGGCAACACCAAAACCTAAGGCCCAAATTTCTGCAGAGTATATAGGGCAGGCCCCTACTTTCTAACATCCAACTTATAAATGACTCCTACTTGCAAACGGAAGGAGACAACAGGAAGTGAGATGAAATCTACCCCTAGGAAGGGAAATTCTCTCCTGTAAGAGTTCCTTGTTTCACTAAAAAAAACAAATTTTCAAAATCCAATTGTCATTGGGACAGAAAGTGAGGTGAAATCTTCTGAACAGGTGCACAGACAGCAAAACAAATGTTACAGGGGTGATAACCCTTCCCTATGTTTTCCAAAAAGCTTAAAAATAGATTTTTTGGCTGGAGATACACGTAAAAAATGTACCAGTTCAAAATCACAAACATATTCTACTTAAGAACAAACCTACAGTCCCTGTCTTGTTTGCACCGCCTGTATACTGCTGTTCAGAGTATATAGGGCCTGGGGGCCCCACACCTTTCCTTATTTTTATTTCGGTGCGAGGTTCCCCTTAACCACTTCAATACCGGGGGGCACTTAGACACCTTCCTGCCCAGACCAATTTTCAGCTTTCAGCGCTGTCGCAGTTTGAATGACTATTGCGCGGTCATGCTACACTGTACCCAAACTAAATTTTTATCATTTTGTTCCAACAAATAGAGCTTTCTTTTGGTGGTATTTGATCACCTCTGCGGTTTTTATTTTTTGCTAAACAAATAAAAAAAGACTGAAAATTTTGAAAAAATAAACATTTTGCTTTTGTTTCTGTTAGAAAAATTTGTAAATAAGTAAGTTTTCTCTTTCACTGATGGGCACTGATAAGGCGGCACTGACAGGCACTGATACAGCGGCACCGATGAGGTGGCACCAATGAGCAGGCACTGACGGGCACTGACAATGGGCACTGATATGCGGCACTGATGGTCACTGGTAGGCGGCACTGATGGGTGGCACTGATATGCAGCACTGATGGGCATTGATAGGCGGCACTGATGGGCACTCATGGGTGGCACTGGTTGGCACTGATGGGCACTGATAGGCACTAAAAGGTGGCACTGCTGGGCACTGCTGGGCACTGATAGGAGGCACTGATAGGTGGCACTGCTGGGCACTGATGGGCACTGATAGGCGGCACTGCTGGGCACTGATGGGCACTGATAGGCGGCACTGCTGGGCACTGATACGTGGCACTGATATGGGGCACTGATAGGCATCCCTGGTGGCACTGGCAGTGGTAGGCATTGGAGTGGGCACTGATTGGCAGCTGCCTGGGCACAGATTGGCAGCTGCCTGGGCACATAGTGGTATTTCCCTGGGTGTCTAGGGGCATACCTGGTGATCTAGTGTGGATGGCTTCCCTGGTGGTCCTGGGCGGCTTCCCTGGTGGTCCTGGGCGGGATCTGAGGGGGGGCTGTGCTGATAATCGATCAGCACAGACCCCCCTGTCAGGAGAGCAGCCAATCGGCTCTCCTCTACTCACGTCTGTCAGACACGAGTGAGGAAAAGCCGATCACCGGCTCTTCCTATTTACATCGTGATCAGCTGTGATTGGACATGGCTGATCACGTGGTAAAGAGTCTCCATCAGAGATTCTTTACCTAGATCGGTGTCGCAGGGTGTCAGACTGACACCCCGCAACAACGATCGCCGCGAAGCGCGCCTCCGGAGGTGCGCAGCGGCTCGATATCCTGATCACGTCATATGACGTCCGGTCAAGAATATCAAACCACTTTGCCGCCGTCATTTGGTAATAGGGCGGGCGGCAAGTGGTTAATATCCATACTAGACCCAAAGGGGCTGGTAATGGGCGGGGGGGGGTTCTCAATGATTTTCATCCATATTGCCGGGACCAGACATGACATTAAAGTGGAGTTCCACCCCCCAAAAAAAAAAAAATTAGTAATGTGCTTAAAAAAATTTTTAAAAAACCATTTGGAGAAAAATTTTTTTTTACTCCCCTCTAAATGCCTGCTGCTAGGGGATCCCTCGTAGTCTGCCTCCTTCGGTGCCTGGGCTCCTGACGTCACTTCCCTCAGCGCAGGAAGGGAGATCGCCTCTCCACCCTCCCACTTGTCAATCATCTGGGACATGTGACCGGTCCCAGATGATTGAGGGGCCAGTGACGGCGCGCAGCACAGCTCGCGCATGCGCAGTGGGTGCTCGGCTGTGAAGCCACAGCCGGGCACCCACAGTTAAAATGCCGGCGCCGCCGAGCCTAGGGGGGGACGAGCGGGGATTCGATCCCCCGCATCGCTGGACCCTGGGACAGGTAAGTGTCCGATTAAAAGTCAGCAGCTGCAGTATTTGTAGCTGCTGACTTTTATTTATTTTATTTTTTTTAAATGGGAACCCCACTTTAAAACCGCAAACAGTTTTGAATGACTTTTTTTCCTTTAGAAATGTCATTTTGCTCTCGGACTGTTCTAAACACGGGAAACATACGCCACTTTACAGGCATACTATAGACACCCCCCAGGCACGATATTTAAAGGAATATTTCACTTTTATTTTTTCACTTTAAGCATTATTAAAATCACTACTCCCGAAAAAACGGCTGTTTTTTAAAACTTTTTTTTGCATTGATACATGTCCCCTGGGGCAGGACCCGGGTCCCCAAACCCTATTAAGGATAATAACTTGCATATTAGCCTTTGGAATTCACACTTTTGATTTCTCACGTTCGAGTCCCATTTAACAGGGTTCGAAAGTTCGCGCAAACTTTCGGTCCATTCGAATGTTCTGATGCGAACCTAGGGGGTGTTCGGCTCATCCCTAAACAGGAGATAGTCAGAGACTAAAAACATACTATAGGAGTTATTGGGGAGTTATTGGAAACTGGAGAAATGCTTCAGAAGATGGTCATAGAATAGAGACCCATTACATGAGACTATTAGAGATCACTGCTATTACTGTCCATTTACAAATCAATGCTTCCGCATTTGTGCTTAAAGTGGAAGAAAAGTCCCCCCCTCCTCCTCCTATCTATCTTGCCCAACCTGTATAAAGAATATGTGTTTTTTATACAGGTTATGCAGGATAGGTAGGATGGGGGGGGGGGGGTATGGGGACATTTTTAAAGAAAAGTTAGGATTTTCTTCCACTTTAATGACAGACCCCTTAACAATAATTTAATCTAATATTTCTTTTAACAAGATCAATTACAATAGACCCGAAGAGAAAAAAATACATAAAAAAAAAAAAAACAAGGATGGACGACGCAGAAAAAAATAAGTTAGTGTGAACAAAACTTTATTGTCTGTAGTAAGCACCTAGGTGAGGAAACACAATCATCACCAGAACAAGTTTGAACGTCTTACATTTGAGGTTTCTCATCTCATTCTGATTCTCGTCACCGGGACAAATATACAAAAGCAAATTTCCCCAATGAGGACACAGACAGCAGTGGTTTCAACCCTTCAACACTTCGTCCAAAACTAGATGACTTTAGCTAATTTTTAAGTGGTCTATTCATAAATGCTTTCCCACAATAATCACGCAAACTTTACCCAAGATTCACGTAATTGGATGCCCTCCTCTAGCTAGATAGGAGAACAGACGTATCATCAAGATGGACATGAAATTTGATGATGAACTTTAGGATTCCTTCTGTCACGGTCCTCTGAGGTTTACCAACAGACATGATTCTCCTGAGTCACGGGGCCATCGTAGACCTCCACCTCGCACAGGGTCAGGTATTCAGTGCGCCCCGGGATCACCACGCTGACGTATTGACCCTCCATTCCATTACAGCAGAAAATTGTTGTAGCATTAGAAACTTGGGTGACACTACCGCACCTGTGGAGAACAAACAAGGATGAACGGAATGATACAGAAATTACACTTGTTTACTTGGAGGAGGTTTACTAAAGGTGCCCAAAGTGTTCATTAACCATTTGCTTACTTGGCATCTAAACCCCCCTCCTGCCCAGACTAATTTTCAGCTTTTAGAGCTGTCACTCTTTGAATGACAATTGCGCGGTCATACAACACTGTACCCAAGTTTTTTATTTTTTGTTAAAAAAATTAAAAAAGACCGATTTAAAAAAAAAAAAAAATCCAAAACAGTTTTATATTTTGTTAATAAATTTTGCAAACAGGTAATTTTTCTCCTTTATTGATGAGCGCTGATGAGGCTACACTGATGGGCACTGATAGGCTGCATTAATGGACACCGATAGGCTGCATTTATGGGCACTGATAAGGCGACACTGATGGGCACTGATAAGGTGGCACTGATGGGCATTAATAGGTGCACTGGTGGGAACTGATAGGTGGCATTGGTGGGCACTGAGAGGAGGCACTGATGGGTGGCACTGAAGGGCATTGATAGGTGGCACTGAAGGGCACTAATAGGTGGCACTGATAGTTGGCACTGATAGCTGGCATTGATGGGTGGCACTGATAGGTGGCAGTGATGGGCACTGATCGGCACTGGTAGGTGACACTGATAGGCAGCACTGCTATGTGGCACTGATGAGGCACTGATTGGCACCACTGGTGGGCAGTGATAGGTGGCAATTGTGGGCATTGATAGGTGGCACTGATTGTTGGCACTTATGTACTGGTGGGCACTGATTTGTGGCACTGCGGGCACTGATTCGTGGCACTGGCAGGTGGCACTGGCAGGCGGTACTGGTGGGCACATATGAGGTGGCTTCGCCTCTTCCTCTGCGGGACCGATGTCCCTTCAACAGAGGGGGTGTGGCGAGCGTGCAAAGGGTAGGACATCTATTGACGGCCTCCCAGCAAAGCAGATCCGCGCTGTAGCCGTCATTCGGCTATAGCGCGGATCTGAAGGGGTTAATTTTAATTGTCATGCCTGTTGGCCGTTTAGGTTTCTCCAGAAGCCCGACTGAAAAATTCTCAGATAGCAAACTCTACGTCTTGCATTGTTGCAAGGATGTGAAAATCATTGTTTTTTCACTCTTGTAATGCTGGAAGTGGGGAGTGAAAGTCAAATGGTTTTCACACCCTTGCAACAAGACAGTACATGGAGGGGTTTCAAGTATTTGGAGGGACCTAAATGGCCTACAGGTACAACTATAACAATAATGAATATTTTACAAAGCTGCACACCTTTTTAATATCTACTAAATCCCATCGACTGCATGGGTTATTTTCTAGAAAAAGTGAACTTAGCCTTTAAAAAGCACAAAATCATACAATAACTAGGCAATAGAGATGAACAGAGTGATTTCTGGGGGACTGACTTAGTCTTACCAATTGAACCAAACCTATTTACCCACTTGATTCCCACTGGACGTTTTTTCCCTAAATCCCCTTGCATCCCAGAGTCTTTCTTCTGTTGATGTGATAATGTGCTGTTATCTTGTTTCCGGCTTGGATTTCATTCCTTCAGGCGTCTGGGTGTGGAGTCTGTACACAGGCTGAACCGCTGCATCCAGTGCATGGCGAGTGGCCAGTAGAAGGAGCTGTGAGCCCCGAGCGCGTAGCCTGTACTATCCCTGCATCATCCCCAACACCAGCCTGGACGTTTGCCGTGCATCAGTGACGTCATTTCCTCTTCTGCACTCCAGAGTGGTCAGCGTGGAGCTTTCCATGCACTGGATGCAGCGGTTCAGCCTGTGTACAGACTCCACACCCAGACGCCTGAAGGAATGAAACCCAAGCTGGAAACAAGATAACAGCACATCCCAGGACACTTTCCATCTCAAAGAAACACCTCCACCCTGCGAACCAGTAAGTGTAATTGTTACACTAACTTTTATTTTTGCATAAACAAGCTACCACAGTTGGCGCCTCCACACCCCTCCTTTTTTCAACACCTGTTCAATTGCTTAGTAACACAAACTGCTAATCAGCCAATCACATGGCAGCAACTCAATGCATTTAGGCATCTAGACGTGGTGAAGACGACTTGCTGAAGTTCAAACTGAGCATCAGAATGGGGAAGAAAGGGGGGTTTAAGTGACTTTGAACGTGGCATGGTTGTTGGTGCCATTTGTCTGAGTATTTCAAAAACTGCTGCTCTACTGGGATTTTCACACACACAACCATCTCTCGGGTTTACAGAGAATGGTTCGAAAAAGAGAAAATATCCAGTGAGCGGAAGTTGTGTGGAGGAAAATGCCTTGTTGATGTCAGAGGTCAGAGGAGAATGGGCAGACTGGTTCCAGATGATTGAAAGGCAACAGTAACTCAAATAACCACTCGTTACAACCAAGATCTGCAGAATACCATCTCTGAATGCCCAACACATCAAACCTTGAAGCAGGTGGACTACAGCAGCAGAAGGCCACACCGGGTGCCACCTCTGTCATCTAAGAACAGGAAACTGAGGCTACAATTCACACAGGATCATCAAACTTGGACAATAGAAGATTGGAAAATGTTGCCTGGTCTCGATTTCAGCTGCCACATTCAGATGGTGGGGTCAGAATTTGGCGCATGGATCCATCCTGCCTTGTATCACTGGTTCAGGCTGGTGGTGGTGGTGTAATGGTGTGGGGGGGGGGGGAATTTTCTTGGCACACTTTGGGCCCCTTAGTACCAAATGAGCATTGTTTAAACACCACGACCTACCTGAGTATTGTTACTGACCATGTCCATCCCTTTATGACTACAGTGTCCCCATCTTCTGATGACTCCTTCCAGCAGGATAATGCACCATGTCACAAAGCTCCAATCATCTCAAACTGGTTTCTTGAACACGACAATGAGGTCACTGTACTCCAATGGCCTCTACAGTCACCAGAACTCAATCCTGAATCTATGCCACCAAGAATGAAGGCAGTGCTGAAGGAAAAAGGGGGTCTAACCTGGTACTAGTATGGCGTACCTAATAAAGTGGCTGGTGAGTGTGTATATAGTGCTAGGCCCTACCACAGTGTTAGAAGTAGTAAATGGCACACAGGGTTCTCTTAGCAGAGAAAATTGTGTTTCCAGTCTTCTTCGGGTTTTATAACTCTTATGCCGTGTACACACGATCGGACATTCCGACAACAAAATCCTTCGGATTTTTTCCGATGGATGTTGGCTCAAACTTGTCTTGCATACACACGGTCACACAAAGTTGGTTGGAAGTTCCGACCGTCAAGAACGTGGTGACGTAGAACATGTACGAAGAGCCGAGAAAAATGAAGTTCAATGGCCAATACTGCTCTTCTGCTTGATTCCGAGCATGCGTGGCACTTTGTGTGTCGGAATTGTCTACACATGATCGGAATTTACGCAAACGGATTTTGTTGTCGGAAAATTTTAGATCCAGCTCTCGGAAATTAAGATGGAAACTGTCCGATGGAGCCTACACACGGTCAGAATTTCCGACAACAAGCTCTGATCGCACATTTTCCGTTGGAAAGTCCGATCGTGTGTTCGGGGCATTAGATTGGGTTCTGGAGTCCAGAGACTTCAAAGAGCTGAGGAAAGGAAAAGGCCTCTAACTCTGGGTTGAGGTATTACTGAAGGCCAGCAGACTGTGTGTGCAGGTATGACCAACCTGCATAATCATGGGCCTGACATTGATTTAGCGTTCCACCTGGGAGACAAAATGGTCCCTGTCCAGCATCAAGGGAGTGGGATAGAGAAGCAGGGAGCTGCAAAAGAAAGAGCCAAGACTAAAACCCTATGCTTGAGGCCTGAGAAGTAGTTCTGCAGGAGGCTTAATATACATTTTATTTGTGTTCAATATGATGGTGGAAACCCCTGTGAGACCAACCCTTTTCTTAGAATGTTTACTTCTCTCTTTAAATATATTCATAGGTCAAATCCAGTCATGTAGTAATGTCTCTTATTTTGGGTTTAGGGTGGTGCCTAGAACCTTTGTCATTGGGCTTTTGTTTGCATCAGATGTGTTTTTTATTGTCATACAAGTCTATGAGAAGGCAAAACTCTCTTGGAGTAGATCAATGCAGATCAGAAAAGGTCAAATGCGCCTGTCAATGAATTCTGAATGATCTCTGAAGCCTCTCAAACTGATGCCATCGACACAAGCCCAAAGCCCATTGACACAGGTAACCTTACAGTGTCCTGTCCCTGTGGTACTTACACTGGGTTGTTATTGTCTGGAGAATCTCCAATTCGAACCTCAGCACCCATCAACCGTTCCATACAGCAGTCCGACCGGCCAGTGACTACAACGACATTAATTTTGTATTTCTGTTTGAGGTCTACCTTCCACCAGGGTGATGGGTCCAACTTTGTGTGGGCACAGTAATAATTAAACCAGTTGGTATCTGCCACACCATCAATGGCCTTTTTAGCGTAAACAATTTGCTCGACCGAAATATCAGAACTCTGCGAGGCTTCCCCGCTTCTGGCGATATTTGTGGCTGAAGAAAGAAAAACAAAACACACTCAGTAATTATACATCGTGTACAAAGTATTTCCATGGTTCTAAAGGGGCCTTCACCAAAAAAAGAACTGTAAACTGCAATGTTGTCAATAATTTGACTGAGACGGTGGGATTGATTTACTATAGCTGGAGAGTGCAAAATCAGCTTCCAGGTAAATTTAGGGGTATACTTATTTTAACCAAATGAAAAATATCGATCATGAAAATGAATTTTTATGTTGTCGGTTTTTCCAGCATGTCACCTTTTTCTGTAGGCACTTGTAGTCATCCACAGCAGCAATGCTAATGGAGGAGAAAGTCGAAGGTAACTAGTTCCCCTATGGTCTCCTTAGTCACAGAGAGGTGGCATCTGATTGGATGCTGGCATCCCATATGGCATTGGTGGACATCTTGGGCCAGTAAGTCTATTCAAGACCCTGGCTCCTGGGTTTGGTTTGCATTTCATGTGTGACTAGAGTAGGGACAGGTTACCCATCTGTCAGGGACAGTGATTAGCATCAGGGAGAGGTTCCGGATGAGTAGGGGAAGTGCAGGGACACGCCATCCTTCTTGGAATCCTCCCCACTTGGATATGGACCAGCCAGGCCACATTCCGCCCCTCTAAACAGGCTCTGTCATCACACCAGGGACCTTACAATACTACTCCTCGCTGTTTCATCCTGTAAGTGTTGCCAGTTGCTGCCACTTTTAGGTTGGCTCCATTCCCTTGCAGAGTCCTTGCAGCCACCCTTACGAGCATGTTCCCACCCAGAATTGCACCTAAACGTGCCCCTACTTCACACACAGGCAGTGCGAAGCTCCATGATTGGATAGTTGGACTGGTTGGCAGCTATGGGCGGAGAGACCAACTAAAACTGATTGCTGGTCATGCATATACTTGTGTCATATGGTGCTAAGAGCAATGAGATATCTTGTGGTTTTTTTTTATGCTTACAGTGAACATTCTAATCATTGGCATCCAATCTGGAAAACCCAATTTAAATTTTATAGGTTTGAAGTGGTGGTAAATTTAGGGGTATACTTATTTTAAACACATGAAAAATATGGATCATGGAAATTAATTTTTTATGGGTTTTTCCAGCATATCATCTTTTTCTGTAAGTACTTGTAGGCAGGTGCAGTCTATTTTCTCCACTGCAGGAGGTGCTCACCTGAAGTGGCAATGCAAGTGGAGGAGAAAGTCAAAAGGAACCTAGTTCCTCTATGGTCTCCTTAGTCAAAGAGGCAGCATATGATTGGATGCTGGCTTCCCATGTGACATTGGTGGCCATCTTGGGCCAGTAGGAGTCTATTCAAGACCCTGGCTCCCGGGTTTGGTGCGCATTTCGTGTGTGGCTAGAGCATGGACAGGCCACCCATCTGTCAGGGACAGTAATTAGCATCAGGAAGAGGTTCCAGATGGCTAGGGAAAGTGCAGGAACATGCCAGCCTTCCTGGAATCCTGCCCACTTGGATATGGACCAGCCAGGCCACATTCTGCCCCTCAAAACAGGTACTGTCAGCACACCAGAGACCTTCCGCTATTACTCTTTGCTGTTTCATTCTGTGAGCGCTCCCAGTTGGGTTGCCTTCTCGCTGGGCATGTTGGGTATTGCTGAACTTCAATTTCAATACAATTCTGTTTTCTGCAACTGGACTCTGAGTGTTTACCACTCTGCACCTCCACACACACTATTTCAATCAAGATCCAATGATTGCCTGTTCAAATGTTTAAAAAGTCAACCCTTTCCATGGGGTGTTTTTACATTTTTATATGGCTATATTTTACTAAGAATAAGAGACAGGAATAGACTGTATAAAAACTTTGGAATTGGTCTAGTTTTTAGGTGTTGTTGATACCTTTATTGTAAAATTATTGTAAAATCTCTGTAAAATACCTTAAAAAAGGGGGGAATTGGGGAATTTGGGACTTTGAATGAAATCATGGCCGGGTATGGTCATGTGCCTCCATCATCCTCCCCTATCATTGTGAGGAAAAGGAGCAAAAATGCAGCAGGAAAAGCAGCATAGAAGCAACAAAAAATGGTGGGACTTTATATGAAGCTCATGGTAACAAAATTAATAGAATAGTGGATAGTAAAATATTTAATGATATATAGATACATGTTTACCCACTTGCTGCCCGCCATATAGCAAAATGACGTCGGCAAAGTGGTTGTGTTATCCTGACCGGACGTCATATGACGTCTTTCAGGATAACAAGCCGCTGCGCGCCCCCCACGATCTAGGTAAGGAGTCTCTGACAGAGACTCTTTACCACGTGATCAGCCGTGTCCAATCATGGCTGATCACAGTGTAAACAGGAAGAGCCGTTGATTGGCTTTTCCCTCACTCGCTTCTGTCAGACGCGAGTAGAGGAGAACCGATCGGCTGCTCCTCTGCCAGGGGGGGGTCTGTGCTGATTGATTATCAGCGCAGCCCCCCCTCCCCCAAGGATGCCCACACTGGACCACCAGGGACACCACTAGGACCACCAGGGATGCCCACCACTAGTCACCACCAGGTATGCCACCCATGGCCACCAGGGATACCAATAAGTGCCCACAATGGATGCCTGCCAATCAGTGATGCCTATCAGTACCATCCATTAGTGTACATCAGTGCCACCTATCAGTGCCCATCCATGACCATCCGTGCCACCTATCAGTTCCCATCCATGCTGCCTATCAGTGCCCATTTGTGCCACCTATCAGTGCCCATCAGTGCCACCTTTCAGTGCCCATCAGTGCTGCCTTTGGGCGGCACCCCCCATCACAGACAATGCCCCAGGTGGATCCGGGCACACTGAGCACTCCTGGTGTAAACCTGGGAAACATCAGTGTTGAGTGAATCAATCAAGTAAACCAATATTGGGGCTATGTGAGTGAATTAATAATTAAAAATGAGGATTGACTGGATGGGAATGGTGGTTGGTGCAAAAACGAACAACGATATGGTTGTGACTAAGCGGGAGTGGAGGTGGAGGACCATAGTGAAAGGTCGCCACCAAAGAGTGCCACCGCTGAACATGCCCCCCTCAGCTCCTGATACTGATGCCCTCGGGTGGCTTACGGTCCCTGACATTGAGCCATTAAGTGCACATACATCTATAAGTGATCTTGTTTCAAATAGAGGGGGAGTGTTTTCTATCTATCCTCCCCTATATTGATACAAGCTAGTTTACTTAGTTAATTTACTCTACCATTGTAGATACATCACATGTCTGCTCCTGAAGAGCTGCTTAAAGCCATGAAACTCGTCGAGCTACCAGATGTTGTGTACTTCAATTACACGCCCACTAAGATATGTGCTCATATATACATATAAAACTCACAAATGACCTACTAACTGCAAAAACCAATGGACACTATTCTGTACTCCTACTTCTGGACCTTTCAGCTGCCTTTAAAACGGTTGACCACCCCCTCCTCCTCAAAAAATTTTACTCCCTCGGTCTCTGTGACTGTGTTCTTCAGTGGCTCTCATCCTACCTATCCCAACGCACCTTCAGTGTCACTTACACTTCCTCCACTCCTCTTCCCTTCTCTTTCGGGGTCCCCCAAGGTTCTGTTCTTGAACATCTTTTATCCTCAATCTACACCTCTTCCCTGGGTCAGCCAATAGCCTCTCATGGCTTTCAATATCATTTCTACGCTGACGACACACAAATCTATCTCTCCACCCCTCAACTCACTCCATCAGTCTCCTCACGCATCACTAACTTACTAAGAGACATATCTGTATGGATGTCATACCACTTCAAGCTCAACTTGTCCAAAACCGAGCTTATAATATTTCCTCCCCCACGTACCTCTTCCATCCACCCGTCCGCACATGTCAGGGTGCTAGGTGTTATCCTGGATTCTGAACTCTCTTTTCGGCCCCACATCCAATCACTTCCCAAAGCTTGCTGCCTCAACCTCCGCAACATCTCTAAACTACATCCCTTTCTAACCAATAAAACCACAAAGCTCCTGATTCACTCCCTGGTTATCTCTCGACTTGAGTACTGCAACTCCCTCCTCATTGGCTTACCTTTAAATAGATTATCCCCCCCTTCAGTCCATCATAAGTGTTGCTGCCAGACTCATCAACCTTACAAACCGCTCAGTGTCTGCTATCCCTCTCTGCCAATCCCTCCATTGGTCTCCATTCAGTGTCTGCTACCCCTCTCTGCCAATCCCTCCATTGGTTGCCACTTGCCCAACGAATTACATTCAAAATACTAACATTAAGTTACAATGCCATCCACAACTCTGCCCCCAGCTACATCACTAGCCTAGTCTCAAAATACCAACCTAATCGCCCTCTTCATTCCTCCCAAGACCTCCTGCTCTCTAGCTCCCTCATCACCTCCTCCTATATCCACCTCCAGGACTTCTCCCGAGCCTCGCCCATCCTCTGGAATTCGCTACCCCAATCTGTCAGGCTGTCTCCAAATTTATCCACTTTTAGGCGATCCCTGAAAACTTTCCTCTTCAGAGAAGCCTATCCTGCCTCCATCTAACAACTGCACTATTTTCTCCATTAGCTCATCCCCCACAGCTATTACCCTTTTGTATAATTTGACCCTCCCTCCTAGAGTGTAAGCTCTAACGAGCAGGGCCCTCTGATTCCTCCTGTATGGAATTGTATTGTAATTGTACTGTCTGCCCTAATGTTGTAAAGCGCTACGTAAACTGTCGGCACTATATAAATCCTGTATAATAATAATAATATACAATTTTTTTGTGACAGGGAACAGAACGACCATAGATAGTGCAGATGCTATCTTTCAATTGTGTGTACCCAATCATGAATATTGGTGGACTCCTTAATTTTATGATGTGATTAATGTTTATAAATATGTTACTACCAGATATTACCGTTTTAGAAATTGGCACCATGGAAATGTGCATTTCTATGTATATGGAATTTAATGTATGTAAACATGTATCTATGTATCATTAAATATTTTACTATCCACCATTCTATTCATTTTGTTACCATGAGCTTCTTATAAAGTCCCACCCTTTTTTGTTGCTTGTATGCTGTTTTTTCTGCTGCATTTTTGCTCCTTTTCCTCTTTAAAATACCTGAAGGAGTTCTTTTGATGACCTAACTGCTGCCATAAGAGTGTATTCAGACCCTCCTCCTCATCTAGTGCACCAAAGTCATTTTTAGGTACTTTTTTACCTTTATATTATTCTTACCTCCAGGTGGAACATCGCAGCACCAAGCCAGACCCAACGACCCCAGGAAAAGCAAACCCACCAAAGTCTTCATTCTGGAGGAGACACCAAGACACAGAGAGTCTGTTACCATAGTATGTTACAAGAAAAGATAATTCTGCATCTCTTCCTCAGTATCATCTCTTCTTTCTCTGGTACTTAGAAATACCTTTTCTTAGTATTAAAATAAATTCTCTTTCGATCAGATCTGTAATTTCATATACAGTGCCTTGAAAAAGTGTTCACACCCCTTGACATTTTCCACATTTTGTCATGTTACAACCAAAAATGTAAATGTATTCTATTGGGATTTTATGTGATAGACCAACACAAAGTGGCACATAATTGTGAAGTGGAAGGAAAATGATAAATGGTTTTCAACATTTTTTACAAATAAATATGTGAAAAGTGTGGCGTGCATTTGTATTCAGCCCCCTTTACTCTGATACCCCTAACTAAAATCTAGTGGAACCAATTGCCTTCAGAAGTCACCTAATTAGTAAATCAAATCCACCTGTGTGTAATTTCATCTCAGTATAAATACAGCTGTTCTGTGAAGCCCTCAGAGGTTTGTTAAAGAACCTCAGTGAACAAACAACATCATGAAGGCCAAGGAACACATCAGACAGGTCAGGTATAAAGTTGTAGAGAAGTTTAAAGCAGGGTTAGGTTAAAAAAAAATATCCCAAGCTTTGAACATCTCACGGAGCTCTGTTCAATCCATCCTCCGAAAATGGAAAGAGTATGGCACAACTGCAAACCTAACAAGACATGGCCGTCCACCTAAACTGACCGGCCGGGCAAGGAGAGCATTCATCAGAGAAGAGCCAAGAGGTCCATGGTAACTCTGGAGGAGCTGCAGAGATCCACAGCTCAGGTGGCAGAATCTGTCCACAAGACAACTATTAGTCGTGTTCTCCACAAATCTGCCCTTTATGGAAGAGTGACAAGAAGAAAGACATTGTTGAAACAAAGCCATAAGAAGTCCTGTTTGCAGTTTGTGAGAAGCCATGTGGGGGACACAGCAAACATATGGAAGAAGGTGCTCTGGTCAGATGAGACCAAAATTGAACTGTTTGGCCTAAAAGCAAAACGCTATGTGTGGCGGAAAACTAACACTGTACATCACCCTGAACACACCATCCCCACCATGAAACATGGTGGTGGCAGCATCATGTTGTGGGGATGCCTTTCTTCAGCAGGGACAGGGAAGCTGGTCAGAGTTGATGGGAAGATGGATGGAACCAAATACAGGGCAATCTTAGAAGAAAACCTGTTAGAGTCTCCAAAAGACTTGAGACTGGGGCGGAGGTTCACCTTCCAGCAGGACAACGACCCGAAACATACAGCCAGAGCTATAATGGAATGGTTTAGATCAAAGCATATTCATGTGTTAGAATGGCCCAGTCAAAGTCCAGACCTAAATCCAATTGGGAATCTGTGGCAAGACTTGAAAATTGCTGTTCACAGACGCTCTCCATCCAATCTGACAGAGCTTGAGATATTTTGCAAAGAAGAATGGGCAAAAATGTCCCTCTCTAGATGTGCAAAGCTGGTAAAGACATCCCCAAAAAGACTTGCAGCTGTAATTGCAGAGAAAGGCGGTTCTACAAAGTATTGACTCCGGGGGGCGCCATACAAATGCCCCCCACACTTTTCACATATTTATTTGTAAAACATTTTGAAAACCATTTATCATTTTCCTTCCACTTCACAATTATGTGCCACTTTGCCACTCGGGTTGAGGTCTGGACGCTGTGCCAGTCAAGTTCCTGCACCTCAAACTCACTCATCCATGTCTCTATTGACCTTGCTTTGTGCACTGGTTTAAATCATTTGGTTGAGGGGGATTAAGGTGTGGGGTTGTTTTTCAGGGGTTGGGCTTGGCCCCTTAATTCCAGTGAAGGCGTCGGCATACCAGGACAAACTCGCTCATCTTTATGGACCTTGCTTTGTGCACTGGTGCACAGTCATGTTGGAACAGGAAGGGGCCATCCCCAAACTGTTCCCACAAAGTTGAAATTGTCCAAAATGTCTTGGTATGCTGATGCTTTAAGAGTTCCCTTCACTGGAACTAAGAGGCCAAACTCAACCCCTAAAAAACAGACTCCCCACACCATAATCCCCCCTCCACCAAATGATTTGGACTAGTGCACAAAGCAAGGTCTATAAAGACATGGATGAGCGGTTTTGCCCGTGTGAAAGGGGCGGGTTGCAACACAGACAAAACCAGCTCTTCAACACGGCCACTAGCCGCCCTCCAGCAGCAGCGATGCACAATCTGAGAACTATGGTCTCCCCCCCGTATAGGTTTAAATTGTGGCTATGAAATGGTATCTCCCTTTGAGAGATACCTCCTACGATGTGCGCATGCGCCCTGGTTACGTCAGCCCGGCTGATCGGCAAATCGGCACTAGAGCTGCACGATCCCGGGCCAAAATGAGAATTACGATTTTTTTTGCTTAGAATAAAAGATCCCGATTCTCGCGACGTAAAATCTTTCACATTATACAAAAGAAATTGGGCTAACTTTACTGGTTAGTTTTTGTTTTTTTTTGCATTTGAAAGACCGCTGCGCAAATACAGTGTGACATAAAATATTGCAACAACCACCATTTTATTCTCTAGGGTCTCTACTATATATATAATGTTTGGGAGGTTCTAAGTAATTTTCTAGCAAAAAAAAATTATTTTAACTTAATACCAACAATTGTCAGAAAAAGGTTTAGTGTTTAAGTGGTTAAACTTTCCTCACTTACACACAGAAGTCTATTCCTTTAACAAATTGTTACAATGTTTATACTTAAGTTCAACTGCTAAAGAATGTTGTGATTCTTGGCCCGTTTTTTCTCTTCCTTTCTTTTGAGGGCTGTGGCTTCAGAAGAGCAGAGAGAATTCTTTGCATAGCAAGAATCGTGAAACACTTTTGTCAAGATCGCAATGGGGAAAAAAATTGCGATAACGACAATTCCCCTAATCGCGATTCTTGACAATTAATCGTGCAGCTCCTACCGGGCACTATTCAATGGGGGGGGGGGGAACTTCTCAACAGAACACCGGCTGTCCTTGAGCAGAGCAGAGAGAATTCTCTGCATAGAAAGAATCGGAAATCCCCGGAAACCTCTACTAAGCCAGACTTCTTTCTTTTTTTTTTTTCTTCTTCTTCTTATCTTTACTTTCCTTTAATTATTTTCTTTTCTCCTTATTCTATCCTGTCTTCTCCTATTTATTTTTACATAACGAAATGGTAGCGAAACACTCACTTTTATAATGTTCAATTATAATACAGTAAACTCTAATGTCCTATTATAAATAACTGAATCTCGTAGTAATTAATATTATTTCTTTATTATATATTACTCAAAGTTAAAAGTTTAACAACTTTTTCATTTTTTTGTTGCTCTTGATTATATAATTGTTAAAATTGATTGTAACACCTTAGTCTTTCTAAAACATATAGCCTATTTAAGTCTTTCATTGCTTGTAACTACAAGAAATACTAAGATCTGATATGTAAATTCAACTAATGCTACCATTTAATGTAACCAATATTTTGTTAATTGTATCAATGTTTATATTTTCAAAATCAATAAACAAATTTGACGAGAAACAATTGAAAAATACTTTGTCAAGATCGCAAGGGGGGAAAAAAATTGTGATAACGATTTTTAACAATCAATCGTGCAGCTCTAGTACATAATGAAAGAAATGAACGGGAATGTTGTGCAAATGTGCTAAAACACAAAAAAAACCTTTAAAAAAAACCCCCAAAAAAAAAAAAAAAAAAATAAGCTAAACACAAGCTGCAAACACAAAAAGAAGATATCCTTCCAAGTGTCCAAAAACCGGAATATATTGTGTTGCGCTGAAAAAACATACATAAATAAATGCACAAATGCATGGTAGTGCCCGGGTGATATATGAAAATGAAAAGTCCAAAAATTGATCCCAAGGAGCCAAAAAACAATGAAGGAGATAGATGGCCAAAGGTGCGCACAACAAATAAACTTCTCTTTTCCTCGAAGGGTGCCAGCGGTATCCACCGTCACCAGAGGTAGTGATGAAATGTAGGCTTACCAAACCCCGATGACCTCCTTATTCATAGCAGTCACCAAAAGCTTAGGCAAGAAATACTAAAGCTCCCCCTCCCCCCAATCCTACCTACCTTTTGGAAGTAGTAAATGGCACTGAACTGACTGGTCACTGGAAGGTGATACCTTGAGCAGGCAGATAGAATTCCCTTCCACTAATTTGTGCCTAACTCAAAGGAAGGTGGCTGTGGGCCCCTTTTTTGGGGGGCCTGAGCTGCTGCCTCTAGGAACGGCCTTATGGTCGTTTCCAGCATGTGAACTTGGCAAGGTTGGATAAAAACGAGGGCCCGGTATCCAGCATGTGCAGGTTGGATGGTGAGTTTGAAATAGTTTATTAGGAGTAGCAACAAATAAATAAAGCCAACGCGTTTCAGGGGAACAGAGACCCCCCCGGTGTGTCTGTAAACCAAAGATCGGACTGGCCGTCGGTTGTGCTTGCAAAGGCAGCATCTCTCTTTGTTTTACAGACACACCTATTCGGGAACGTTCCTCATTGACTAGCAGACTAGCATGCAGCAACAGCCCTGAAGAAGGGGAGGTCTCTGTTCCCCAGAAACGCGTTGGCTTTGTTTATTTTTTGCTAAAACGATTTCAAACACACCTTCCAATTTGTATTTTCTGGACACTTGGCGCTCCTTTTTTACCTCCCATTCTATACCCACCTTTGGAAACACATTATACTTCAATCAGATCAATCAGCCGCCATTTGTTTACATTATGTCCAGCTCTGTCTACTTACATAACAGTTCTTATCACATGGAATTTCTATGTAGCAAGCCTGATCCCATACATATCATACAATGTAACATGAATGTGCACTTTACTTTCTATTAAAAATCTCAGAGAAGCAAATAAAATGCTTGTGAAAGAAAAATAATGTCATTAGATAGACTTTCATTTCTCTGTTATCTTGTGCTTTGCACCCTAAGCAGTTCCCCCCTCCCCCCTCCCAATGTACATATGAAGGGTCTTACCTGTCCAGAGTTCTGAGACTTCTGAGATTTTCACATCCTTCCCTCTGTATTTATAGAGCTGCTCCATCATTCTTCCCAGACCACATTCCCTCCTCACCGGGGGTGGGGAACCGGAGAAGAATTGTCACTACAATGCCACCCAATGCTGAATTACCCTGAGGGGGGGGGGGATGCAAAAAGTCTGAGGAATTTTAATTATTTTAGGGTATTCAACGTTCACATTGTCCCCCATTTCAACAGAAATATCAGTGAATTATAACAATGATGTTACACATGTGCACACAATATATACAATGTTATACATGAGCACACAATATATACAATGTTATACATGAGCACACAATATATACAATGTTACAATGTTATACATGAGCACACAAGATATACAATGTTATACATGAGCACACAATATATACAATGTTATACATGAGCACACAATATATACAATGTTATACACGTGCACACAATATATACAATCTTATACACAGTCGTGCTCAAAAGTTTGCATACCCTGGCAGAAATTGTGAAATTTTGGCGTTAATATTGAAAATATGACTGATCATGCCAAAAAACTGTCTTTTATTTAAGGAGGATAGCGATCACATGAAGCCATTTATTATCACATAGTTTTTTGGATCCTTTTTAAATCACAATGATAACAGAAATCACCCAAATGGCCCTGATAAAAAGTTTCTACCCCCTGGAATGTTTGGCCCTGGTACAGACACAGAAGGTGGCACACAAAGGTTAAAATGACAATTAAAGGTTAATTTCCCACATTTGTGGCTTTTTAAATCACAATTAGTGTCTGTGTATAAATAGCCAATGAGTTTGTTAGCTCTCACATGGATGTACTAAGCAGGCTGGACACTGAGCCATGAGGAGGTAAAAAAGAACAGTCAAAAGACCTGCGTAACAAGGTAATGAAACTTTACAAAAGTGGAAAAGGATATAAAAAGATACCCAAAGCCTTGAATATGCCAGTCAGTACTGTTTAATCACTTATTAAGAAGTGGAAAATTCAGGGCTCTTTTGATACCAAGCCAAGTTCAGGTTGACCAAGAAAGATTGCAGCACAACTGCGGAAGAATTTCCCAGGACACAAAGAAAACCCCCCACAGGTAACCCCAGGAGAAATACAGGCTGCCTTCCAAAAAGACGGTGTGGTTGTTTTTAACCGCTTCAGCCCCGGAAGATTTTACCCCCTTCCTGATCAAACCCTTTTTTGCAATTCGGCACTGCGTCGCTTTAACTGACAATTGCGTGGTTGTGCGATGTTTTACCCTAACAAAATTTATGTCCTTTTTTTCCCCACAAATAGAGCTTTCTTTTGGTGGTATTTGATCACCTCTGCGGTTTTTATTTTTAGCTCTATAAACGAAAAAAAGAGCGAACATTTTGAAAAAAAAGCAATATTTTTTACTTTTTGCTATAATAAATATCCCCCCAAAATATATAAAAAAACAACTTTCTTCCTCAGTTTAGGCCGATATGTATTCTTCTACATATTAAAAAAAAAAAAAATGCAATAAGTGTATATTGATTTGTTTGCGCAAATGTTATAGCGTCTACAAAATAGGGGATAGATTTATTGCATTTTTATTATATATTTTTTTTTATTAGTAATGGTGGCGATCTGTGATTTTTATCATGACTGCGACATTGCGGTGGACACATCGGACACTTTTGACACTATTTTGGGACCATTGGCATTTTTACAGCAATCAGTGCTATAAAAATGCACTGATTACTGTGTAAATGTCAACGGCAGGGAAGGGGTTAAACACTTGGGGGCGATCAAGGGGTTAAGTGTGTTCCCTGACTGTGTGCTCTAACTGTGGGGGGGATGGGCTCACTAGAACATGACAGAGATCACTGGGAGCAGTAGATCTCTGTCATGTTGCTAGGCAGAACAGGGAAATGCCTTGTTTACATCTCCTCATTCTGCCTCTCCGTGTCACGATCGCAGACCACCGGCGGACATCGCCATTGTAACACAACTGGGTGGGCTTGGAGTGCAATGCTCTGCGCCTCAAAACACCCTTTTATGAAGCCTATTAGAGCCTCTGGCTTTGATCACGTGCTGCAAACCCCCCTTCCCCCCCATTGTAATCCATGCATCCTAGTGGACGGGCCGCCACTGAGTTTAACCCTGATTTTGTGTCGGGTAAAGCGGCAATCACCGCCATATTGGGAAGGTAACCACAGAAAGACGATACAATCTTTCATGCCCTTGGGGATTGCCGACTTACCTGGAGTGCCTTGGAGGTCTTATGTTCTGGTAAGCAGATGTTGTGGAATTCTCCTTGGTGAAGGCGCACTGAAGTTGGTGTAAATAGTCTACAGTGGATCCACACTCTTTTGTTTTGGCACAACTTTCTTTATGAAATCGGTGTGTCTAACTTATTTTAGCACTAGCACTTTATAGTTCATGAATTTTTATATAAAGGGTTTATTTTTATTTTTTTTGCCATTACATTTGATATACCGTATTTGTCGGTGTATAACACGCGCTTTTTTCCCCTGAAAATGGGGGAAAATCGCGGGTGCATGTTATACACCGACAGCATACCTCGGAGGGGAGGGAGTGCCGCTAGAAATCACCCAGCCGTCATCTCCTCTCCACTCGGCTCTCACTCGGCTCTAACTTGGCTCACACATCACACACACAGTCCCGCCTCCGCCACCGGCATTGGACCAGTGTTCTGTCTATCACAGGAGCTGGTCCAATGCCGATGGCAGAGGCGGGACTGTGTGTGTCACTGCTGACCTTGGGCCGAGGAAACAGATGATGGCTCCATGATTTCATATCAGATGGTGAGCTTCATTGCTCGGGGAGATGGGCACAGAACAGGCTGCAGATGGGCCCAAAACAGGCTGCAGATGGGGACAGAACAGGCTGCAGATGGGGACAGAACAGGCTGCAGATGGGGCAGAACAGGCTGCAGATGGGCACAGAACAGGCTGCAGATGGGGACAGAACAGGCTGCAGATGGGGACAGAACAGGCTGGAGATGGGCACAGAACAGGCTGCAGATGGGGACAGAACAGGCTGCAGATGGGGACAGAACAGGCTGGAGATGGGCACAGAACAGGCTGCAGATGGGGACAGAACAGGCTGCAGATGGGGACAGAACAGGCTGCAGATGGGCACAGAACAGGCTGCAGATGGGGACAGAACAGGCTGCAGATGGGGACAGAACAGGCTGCAGATGGGCACAGAACAGGCTGCAGATGGGCCCAAAACAGGCTGCAGATGGGGACAGAACAGGCTGCAGATGGGGACAGAACAGGCTGCAGATGGGCACAGAACAGGCTGCAGATGGGCACAGAACAGGCTGCAGATGGGGACAGAACAGGCTGCAGATGGGGACAGAACAGGTTGCAGATGGAGACAGAACAGGCTGCAGATGGGGACAGAACAGGCTGCAAATGGGCACAGAACAGGCTGCAGATGGGGACAGAACAGGTTGCAGATGGGCACAGAACAGGCCTGCAGATGGGGACAGAACAGGCTGCAGATGGGCACAGAATAGGCTGCAGATGGAGTCAGAACAGGCTGCAGATGGGCACAGAACAGGCTGCAGATAGGGACAGAACAGGCTGCAGATGGGGACAGAACAGGCTGCAGATGGGCACAGAACAGGCTGCAGATGGGCACAGAACAGGCTGCAGATGGGGACAGAATAGGCTGCAGATGGGCACAGAACAGGATGCAGATGGAGACAGAACAGGCTGCAGATGGGCACAGAACAGGCTGCATGGGGACAGAACAGGCTGCAGATGGGCACAGAACAGGCTGCAGATGGGCACAGAACAGGCTGCACTGAAGCTGCAGATTGGCACAGATTAGGCTGCATTGAGGCTGCAGATGGGCACTAATCAGGCTGCATTGATTCTGACTGATCATTATTTTGCTTCAAAGTGGTTTATTTAAAAAACGGGTTTTTTTTCCTGAAACTCCCCTCTCAAATTGGGGAGTGTGTTATACGCCGATAAATACGGTATATGCATTTTGCATGTATGAATTTTTTATTTTGAAATTTGCACATGTGGGGATTGCACTTTAGAAAATGATGGAATTTTTTGCACTTCATGATGGACTTTAGTTAAATGGTTTGACATCTAAAGGGACAGCACATTTCATTTTAGTATATATTGTATTGGGGTCTTGATATTTAAACACTGTCTAGTATTACTAAAATTTAAGGGGAAAGGTCAGAACCAATTTCTGTATCTAGTATTACATTTGTTTTATAGAAAAGAATAGAATGTACAACAATCCTCTGTAATATAACCAGTTTTATAACTCGCTCTATAATTGATCTTTGCATGCCCCCGGGGAAGAGGAACTCTTACACAGACAGATCTGACCCAACAAGCAGAACATGGTCATCTGGACATGATAAGAGAACTACCAGCAGATGTTGATCCTAAAAAATGCCCTGGCCTTACCAGTTAGTCCGGTTCCCATTCCCATCCCCAAAATTTGTATTAGTGGCCATCTGTACCCAGAGGATGTCTATTACATACAGCTGGCAGCATTGCATTGTATTTGCTCTCCTTGCAATTGTATGATATCACCTCATTTACACCCCCCCCCCCATGGAGCATTTTTTATATTTCTACTATGGACCTGTTTATTCGGTAATAACGTTGTCATTACCTAAAATAAAAATGTAATGCTTAGTAGTATTTTTTTTTAAGGATACAAAAAGTTTTCTTATCGTGATATTGCCTTGCAAAAATGATTATTTTTTTTTTTGTAGTCTGTACAGAATAAAACTTAATAAAACTAAACACACTTTTTGACTAGAGTTAGTTTAAAAACAAATAGTGTTAGTGCAAATTGTATTCTGGAATGTGTCCTGTTTAAAAAGATGCTAAAATTATGATACCGGTAACAAAGCATTTCAAAGTTATTTACACATTTTTTTTTTTTTTGTTTTTTTTTTTTGTAATTGTGTGCTATTATCAAATGTGCTACTAAAATATATTAATGAACAAAACAAATAATAACAAAAACAAGTTTAAATATTAATGGTTGGTAAGATAGAAATGAATAACGAATCAGCAGGGAAAAAAAATCGTGGAATAGAGGAGAAAAAAAGGAGCTCATTAGGGCTGATTAAGGTAAACGAAAGGCTTATTAAAATTTTAAATGGAGGAAAATTTGATTACAATTTTTTTTAACTTTCCAGGTTGCTTTAATTGCCACCATCTGCAGATGGAAGCTCCTGCCTTTGATCTGCAGTTGAATGAAACAAAATAGATACAAAAAGGTAATAAAATTACCTTGTATCTCTTTATCTCCTGTTTGATCAATGTTTATAAACAATGTTACTTTGTATTTCTTTATCTCTCGACTGAACAATGTGTATAAACAGTGTTACTTTCAGGTTCATTTACTAAAACGGGAGAGTGCAAAATCTGGTGCAGCTGTGCATGGTAGCCAATTAGCTTCTAACTTCAGCTTCTTCAATTAAGCTTTGATTAAAAAAAAAAAATCGTGAAGCTTATGGGTTTCTATGCAGAGCTGCATCAGATTTTGCACTCTCCAGTTCTAGTAAATTGTATCTCTCAATCTTCAGTCTGTACAATGTCTATAAACAATGTTACTTTGTATCTCTCTATCACCTGTCTGAACAATGTTTGAAAACAATGTTACTTTATATCTCTCTGTTGCCTGCCTGAACAACATTTTATAAACAATGTTACTTTGTTACCCTCTATTTCCCGTCTGAACAATGTTTATAAACAATGTAAATTTGCATCTCTCTGTCTCCCATCGATAACAATTTTTATAAACAATGTTACTTTATACCTCTCTGTCTCCAGCCTGAACAATGTTTCTAAACAATGTTACTTTGTATCTCTATCTTCTATAGGAACAATGTAGCTGCTGACTTTTAACATTAGGACACTTACCTGTCCTGGAGTCCAGTGATGTCGGCACCACAGCCGATGATTACCTTGGCTGGTCGGATGCTGCCACCGCCATTGCGCGTAAGGGAACCCGGTAGTGTTGCCTTTTCGGCTTCACGGCCAGGTCCCTACTGCGAATGCGTGAAGCGTGCTGCGCTCTCTCACTGGCCTGGCAGAAGAGGAGGGAGGAGGGGGTCCGAGCTGCTGATTTAAATTGCCGCAACCTGGTCCCCCAGAAGTGGGGACAGGGTACCTGTAAAAAACAGGAACCCGCTCCCCCCCTCGAAAGGTGCCAAATGTGGCACCAGAGGGGGGGTGGAATCAGATAAGTGGAAGTTCCACTTTAATCCCTTGCCTTGGCACCTCCCTTTGAGGGGTTTAAGATGGCAAGAGGCAGGGTGGGGTTTATGAGCATGTGACCACCGTGATAGGCTGTCACAGCAGTCACATAATTGGCTACTCTGATGGTCTGGAGACCGGTTTTCCTGTACTCTGATGGGCTGAAGACAGGTATTCAGGTACTCTGGGCTGGAGACAGATACTTAAGTACTCTGATGGGCTGGAGATAGGTACTCGGGCACTCTGATGGGCTGCAGATAGGTACTCTGGGCTGGAGACAGGTACTCGAGCACTCTGATCAGCTGCAGATAGGAACTTTGGTACTCTGGGCTGGAGACAGGTAATCGGTTACTCTGGGCTAGAGACAGGTACTTAGGTACTCTGATGGGATGGAGACAGGTACTCTGATGGGCTGGAAACAGGTACTCGGGTACTCTGATGGGCTGTATATAGGTACTCTGGTACTCTGATGGGCTGCAGATAGGTACTTGGGTCCTCTGATAGGCTTAAGAGCACAAACTGGTTTTTCACTGGTCTTGGGACTCCGCAGCCGGTATGTTTACTGTGGGCAGCCAGCTATGGTTCCTTGCGGCTTTACAGCCGGTTGCTCACTGCACATGTGTGAGCAGCTCTGAGCTTTGTGAATGGTCCGGCGGCCTTCTGGGACCTGTGACATGTCCCAGAAGGTTGTGGGCAATGGGAAAGAGAACTTCCAGGGATTGCTGTGGTAATCTGGTCCGACTGCAAGTCAAATCGGGGACCTTCCCCTTTAGGGTAGAGTGACCAGATGTTTACGGTTTCCGGGGACAGCCCCCAGACTGAGGACACTGTCCCCGGAGCCAGTCTGTCCCTGTTTTTGTCCCCAGATTGCAGGGGTGGTGAAAGATGCAGGGCTGACCCTGGGCGGGTGCTAAGGCAGAGGGGGGCGCCAAAGCCAGTGGCATACCAACGGGGGGCGTCTGCTCTGGGTTCCACACACTGGGGGGTGTCAAGCCGGCATTGCCCACTGTGACAGCTTTAATTTGAATCACAGGGCGCCTGCCGTCACACAAGTCCCACCTCCTGGTTTGGCTCCTTTGATAAACAGCACACTTGTCCAATGCCGGGACATGTGCTGTCTATCATAGGTAGGAGCCGACCCAGGAGCTGGGACTGGTGTGACAGTGGGCGCCCGGCAATCTGAATTAAAGCCATCACAGCAGGCGATGCCAGGCCTGTGTGATGATCTGGCCGGCTCTTCTCTTCCTCTCTTCTTCCTGATTGCACTGGTGAGTCTTTATTGGATGGGCACTGGTGAGGCTGCATTGCTGGGCACTGGTCAGGCTGCATTTATGGGCACTGGTCAGACTGCATTGCTGGGCACTGGTCAGGCTGTATAGATGGCCACTGGTCAAACTGCATAGATGGGCACTAGTGAGGTTGCATTGCTGGGCACTGGTCAGGCTACATAGATGAGCACTGGTCAGGCTGCATTGTTGGGCACTGGTAAGGCTGCATAGATGGGCACTGGTCAGGCTACATAGATAGGCACTGGTGAGGCTGCATAGATGGGCACTGGTCAGGCTACATAGATAGGCACTGGTGAGGCTGCATAGATGGGCACTGGTGAGGCTGCATTGCTGGGCACTGGCCAGGCTGCATTGCTGGGCACTGGTCAGGCTGCATAGATGGGCACTGGTCAGGCTGCATTCCTGGGCACTGGCCAGGCTGCATCGATGGGCACTGGTGAGGCTGCATAGGTGGGCACTGGTGAGGCTGCATAGGTGGGCACTGGTGAGGCTGCATAGATGGGCACTGGTCAGACTGCATTGATGGGCAGTGGTCAGCCTGCATTGATGGGCACTGGTAAGGCTGCATTGATGGGCACTGGTGAGGCTGCATAGATGGGCACTGGTGAGGCTGCATTGCTTGGCACTGGTAAGTCTGCATTGATGGGCACTGGTGAGGCTGCGTTGATGGGCACTGGTGAGACTGCATTGATGGGCGCTGGTGAGGCTGCATAGGTGGGCACTGGGGATGCTGCATACATGGGCACAGCTGAGCCCTGCATTCTTTATGTAGTGCCCTGCTAAGCCCTGCATTCTTTATGTAGTGCACTGCTGAGCCCTGCATTCTTTATGTAGAACACTCCTGAGCCCTACATTCTTTATGTAGCACACTCCTGGGCCCTGCATTCTTTATGTTGTGCACTCCTGAGCCCTGCATTCTTTATGTTGTGCACTCCTGAGCCCTGCATTCTTTATGTTGTGCACTCCTGAGCCCTGCATTCTTTATATAGCACACTCCTAAGCGTTCTTAGCCCTGCATTCTTTATGTAGCACACTCCTGGGCCCTGCATTCTTTATGTTTACCAACGATTTTTATTTTGTAGAAAAGAAAAACATACATATTGCATACAAATTTTCTTTTCATGAACATAGCATTTGCATTCCATTACAAGATCTACAGGTGTAAAATTCAACCTAAAGGTAAGTGATTACAACCGGTATAAGATTTCGCAAACCGAATTTCACATCGCACTAATCGGTATCCGGGGATATATATATAGTATATATGGATGCACAAAAATCCCAAAAGCATTGTATGCAAGAACTGTAACAAAGGAAAAAACATAAAACAAAGAATAAAGGGGGAGGGGAGGAAAAAAGGGGGGGGGGGGTTGGGGAGCTCTGATCTGTTTAGCAGTAAGGCACCTAACATATGTGAATTCGCCTTCCAAAACTCTCAGATATCATATGATAACCAGGGGGTCCATTTCTTGTCGAACACCTGCATGGTGTCCACAAGGGTGTAGTGAATTATTTCCATAAGATGGATCGCCGCCATGCGGCGTATTACTTGGTCCCAGGGAACTGCCGGTGATCTCCAGAGCAGGGCTATGGCCCAATGTACCGCACTGAAGAGTGTTTGAGCTAACTTTTGGGCTGGGGGGGTGCCTCAGGGAGGTCTGCAAAAAGTAAGCCCATCTGAAATGTTATATCATAACGTATTCCAGTAATCTGGGCTACCTTGTTGGATACTTCTTGCCATAGAGGTTGTAGGACCTTGCAGCTCCAAAAAATGTGGAGGTGTGTACCTCTATCTGGAAAACCCCAGAAGCAGTTCCCCGGGACCAAGGGACTGAATTTATTCAGTCTGGAGGGGGTATAATACCATCCTGTGTGAAGTTTCAATACCGTTTCCCTAACCGCCATAGATTTTTTGCATTTTCTCATGTTGGAGACCATATCTATCCAATTCTCTGGGGCTATTTCCAGTCCAGCTTCAGCCTCCCAACTAATCATTGCTTGAGATTTAGAGGGAAGATCCTGTTCATTTAGATATTGATACAAAGTTGATATAGTGCCCTTATCTCTGGAAGAGAACCTGCATATTTGTTCAAAAGTATTCGTGGTAGGGGGCCCCTCTTTCTGGAGATAAGTGGCATAGAAATGCCTTATCTGCAGATACTTATAAAACTCTGTCCTTGGAAGTTCATGCCTCTCCTGTAGGAAGGAGAATAAGCTAAAGAGGGTTTTTTGTGTTAAAGTCTCTAGGGAGGTCAAGCCCTTCTGATTCCATTGGGAAAAATTAGTGGGAGTTTTGAAAGCCACTGGGAATCCAGGGTCTCCAAGGAAAGAGGCCAGGCTAGGACAGTGTGGGACTAAGGCATATGTGGTTTTATACAGCGACCACAACTGTATTGCTTGACATACCACCCCATTAAATGGCGTAAGGTCTTTAGGACTGATTTTTCCAACCAGAGGAGGCCCAGGAGTCAGGGGCGTAACTAGAAATAGCAGGGCCCCATAGCAAAATCTTGTATGGGGCCCCCCTGCAAACAGCCCCCCCCCCACAGCTGCCCTAGTGTCAATGCAGCGTGACCTGTGCCACATATAGCATGACCTGTGCCCAATGCAGTGTGACCTGTGCCCAATACAGCGTGACCTGTGCCCAATACAGCCTGGTCTGCCTGTGCCCCATACAGCCCCACCTATGCAGAGGAAGAGGCAAGCCACCCAGATCAGCAGAGAGCGTGATTGCCCGCTGTAATAGCTTTCATTTGAATTTCCCGTCTTCCCGGGGCTCATCGTCACATAGCCCCACCTCTTGGCCCAATGCCTTTGATGACGTCACATGTCCCGCATTGGATCGGCGTTCTGTCTATCAAAGGCACCGGGCCAAAAGGTGGAGCTATGTGACGTGAGCCCCGGGAACACTGGAAGTTCTAATGAAAGCTCTTACATCGGGCAATTCAGCTCTTTGCTGATACGGACAGCTCGCCTCTTCCTTTCCTCTCTCTTCCCCTGGCTGGGAGACTGTGCCGGCGGTGCTCTTATCCTCACTGGGCCCCACTCGGCTGCGGGCCCCATAGCGCCCGCATGGGTCACTATGGTGGTAGTTACGCCCCTGCCGGGAGTTAATAAGGACCCACGAGGATCTCTCAAACTGGATCCAGGGGACCTCCCCTGTGTGGGAGTGCCATTGTGCCATCTGTATCAGCCTAGCTGAGGCATAATACAGCCATAAATGTGGTACCCCCAAACCTCCGTAAAATAATTTCTTATTTAGCCAGGGTTTTGTAGATAGCCATACAAAGGAATTTACTTCTTTCTGTATCTACTCTTTGGTCTGCCGAGAGACATATAGAGGTAGGGATCTAAAGTAGAACAGAAGTTTGGGAAGTATTGACATTTTAATAGCTTGGATTCTACCCAAGAATGAAATATGGTATGCCGACCATATACGTAGCAATTGTTTGATACGAATAAATACCTGAGGATAATTTGCGAAGTATAGGTTTTGAAGAGAAGTGGCTAATTTTATCCCTAGGTATGGTAAAGTTTCTCTACAAATTGTGAAACCAAAACTGGACTGGATTCCCAGCAACGTAGGACGTGGGAAATTAAATGGAAGCACATTTAGACAAGTTAACCCCCAAGCCCGATATTTCTTGGAAGGTGTTTAAAATAGGGATCAAGTTTGGCAAAGAGACCACAGGGTCCGATAGGAAGAGGAGTACGTCGTCCGTGTACATACTTGGCTTAAATTCCCGGTCGCCTTTCTCGTAGCCCTTAATATTTGGGTTCACACAAATTGACCTGACCAGCGGTTCAATCGCCAAAGCCAAAAGCAAAAGGGAAAGGGGACATCCCTGCCTGGTCCCCGAGGTACTGCCCGGAAGCTTAATGCGTGTGCAAGGATGGTGGTATAGATCCCGAAATCCGTGCACAAACTCCACTTGAAATCTAAATTTAGACAAGACAGATTCTAAGTAAGGCCATGTCACACTGTCGAAAGCCTTATGTATGTCAAGGCTCAACATAAGGACTTGATTAGAGAACAGATCTGTGTCTTGGATTATGTTAGAGGCTAGCCTTATATTATCCGTAATTTGCCTACTGGGGATGAAACCTGTTTGATCTGGGGAGATCAACGCAGGAATTATGGTTGACAGCCTGTCTGCCAGAAGGCGGCCAAATAGCTTCAGATCGTTGTTTATGACCAAAATAGGTCTGTAATTTTGGGGGAGGGAGTGATCTTTATTCAGTTTGGGTATCAGAGACATGTTGGCCTGCAACATGTCTTCTGGGAAGGTATGTCCTTTTAGGATGTGATTGAAGAGCTTCACTAAATGTGGGACCAGTTGACCTGAAAAATTTTTGTAATAAGTAGCTGAGAATCCATCTGGGCCTGGGGCCTTAGATGGTTTTAGAGATTTAATAATTGTCAATATCTCTTCTGTATCACAGGGGGCATTCAGGTCATTACGTTGTTTTGTTGTTAGAGTAGGGAGGGTCAGGCTATCTAACCACAAGGCAGGGAGGCCAGAAGGTCTTGGTAAAATTTTGAGAAAATCTTGATTACCTCTGTGGGATGTGTGGCCGTATCTCCTCTATAATTTTTAAGTTTATATGAATGTGGAGGTTGGATAGTGGAGTTCAGTTTTCTAGCAAACATAGCTGAAGCCGAGTTGCTGTACAATAAGAATTTGGCCATTGACCATCTCAGAGTCTTCTCCGTTTGCTCAGAGAGAATCATATCTAGCTCAATTCTCTTGGTGTTAATCAATCTAAGAGTGTCGGGAATGTGACTGGTTGTGTATATGGTACAGCTTGGTCAGTTCTTGCGAAAGCCTAGTGATATCTGGTCATTTACGTTTCTTCCTAGCCGATGCTAGTGATATAAAATGTCCCCGGATGACTGTCTTATAGGCAGCCCACAACACATTAGGGGGAGTGTCAGGAATGTTGTTCAAACAAAAGTATTTGTCTAAGCGTTCCGCGACCTTAGAGACCAGATCTGAGTCCGCAAGAAGTGAGTCATTCAAGTGCCAGGTGGCATTGCTAGGTGGGATACCAATATGTATGAGATCCAATTGTACTATGTGATGATCCGACCATGGGCACGAATGTATATGTACAGCTGTTGAGTTGGCTAATATGACTGGAGTACTAAAAATATAGTCCAGCCTGGAATAGCTGTCATGTGGGTGTGAGTAAAAAGTGTAGTCGCGGGAACCCACATTATGGGCTCTCCAGGAGTCAATAAGTTGGTGAGTACTGAGCAAACAGGTGAGGGTTTTTGGGAAAGCGTTGGCATTACTCACAACTCGGCTTCTGTCCAGTTTTGAATGTGCCACTATACTGAAATCCCCTCCAATCACTAGGTGTGGGGAAAGACACCTGTCTAGAATTTGAAAAAAGGAGGCAAAAAAAGAGGCTTGTGAGACATTTGGAGCATAAACATTTGTGATAGTAATTGCTTTACCATTGATAGAACCTTGAATTATCAGAAACCTGCTAGCAGGGTCTCTGTAAACATGCTGCACATCCAATATCACTGAATTTTTCTATAAAAATAGCTACCCCCTAGACCTAGAGTCAAATGTGATGAAGAAGTGCTGTCTATATTGGCGGTCAAAGAAGCTAGGGTGGTTAGAGGTGGAAAAATGTGTTTCCTGGAGGAGCAATATATCCGCCCCCAGACGTTTATGAGATCTAAAGGCCTTCTTCCTTTTTTGTGGGGAGTTAAATCCCTCAACATTATGCAAAATTATCTTGATCCCCATGAGAACTACCCGAGGGGTTGAGGATTGGAAAGATACCTGGTAGTGAACCGTGCGTATTTCTCTGTATGGCCCATTTACAAAGCAGAGGACTCCTAGGCACACCATGCCTGGGGCAAGTTGTAGGTTTCAGCTGCTCCTTAAAAAAAACCTAGGTACCTTCACATATTTATAACATGTCATATCAAGGTCAGAGCTACCACAAAAAAATAAAAAAAATAACAAGAGCGAAAAAAAACTGTTAAGTAACTTTGAAAAACAAAAAAGAGCAAACATATAGATTATGTTTGAATGGCATCGGGGGGAAATGAGAACCAAAAAAAAAACCGCACTTCCCCACTGACTGACAGGAAAATTCCTTCATGAAGGACTGTGTAGTCCAATGCTCTAATCAAACCCAAAGTACCTGTAAGGTTCTGTATATACAGACTTGACCAGATCTGAGGTCAGGATGACCAGTCACTCAGGAGTAATCTGAAACCTTCTGGCCAAGTCTGTGAAAATGCAGAGTAGGGGGTCAAACATACGGGCGCAACGGGACAAAAAAGCTTTCTTGCGACACAGTACTTTAAGAGAAACAAAAAGATAGTGAGGAAGGGGAAAGTCAGCTACTGTGAGAAGCTACCATAAATGATCCAGCACAGTAACCATGGCGTGCCTCAAATCTGTAGCTCCCGAAGTTCCTGGCGTTGTCTATGGTCCCGTTGAGGAGATGGGGTGGCCCATATTTGCGACGTGCGGGGTGTGGAGGGCTGTCGAGGCAGTTGATCAGAAGCCAACAGACCCAGTTTGACAAGCAGCTCTTTTCCACTTTGTAGCGTGGTGACTGTATAGGTGGTACCATTGTGGGGGACCTGGAGTTTGAAGGGGAAGCCCCAGCGATAATGTATGCTTGCAGACTGTAGTACTGTGGTAACTTCTTTTAGGTTCCTGCATTTCTCCAATGTAGCGGGGGAGAGGTCTGGATATATCTGATCCCTGGTACCATCCAGCTGTATGTTTGGGGTATTACGAGAGGCCCTCAGGATATCCTCCTTGATAAGGTAGTCCTTGAGACAAAGCACTATGTCCCTTGGGGGCTTATCATCCGGGGGTTTGGGCCGCAATGCTCTGTGAATCCTGTCACAGGCAAATTAGGAATCTGAGGCATTTGGTAGCAGGGACAGGAACAGTCTTTTAATAGCTAGGTGTAGGTCAGTGATCTGTTCAGGGACCCCTCTGATCCTCAAATTATTACGTCTGTTACGGTTGTCCAAATCTTCTAAAGTAGATTGCAGCTGGACGACAGTGTCATTAAAGGATTCATGGTCCCTGCAGAGATGAGAGTATGCTAGCTGGAGCTCATCGTGCTTTGTTTCAGCAGGTTCGTCCTCCCCCCAGCACCGCTAGTTCCTGTGACAGCGTGTTTGTAGATTTATGAAGTTCTACTTGGAACTTGTCAGCAAGTTTCTCATACATGGCAGAGAGGCTGGCATCTAGCTCTGCCTTTGTAAGATTAACGGAGTACTCACTGTCTGTCGGAGTTGCTAGCCGGAGAGGTATTCTGGCTGTGTGTTGTTGCCGGAGCGCGTGGTGGCTGGGCGCCATTTTGCGACATCCCGCTCTGCTCCCGGACCCGAAGGAGGTAGTCTGTTAGGGATTTTTGCGTTTGCTTACCCCGACGAGCTTTATGTGTCGGCATGCACCTTTGAGACCCCTAGGGGTATGGGCAATTTGCAGCGAAATTCTGTGCATTATAGCCCCAGGGGAGTGATAGATGTCTCCGCCGCTCATGGAGCTCTCACTACAGGCGTCCTCTTCCCATCAAGCTGCGCATGCACCCCCTGGGCCCTGCATTCTTTATGTTGTGCACTCCTGAGCCCTGCATTCTTTATGTTGTGCACTCCTGAGCCCTGCATTCTTTATGTAGCACACTCCTGTGCGTTACTTAGCCCTGCATTCTTTATGTAGCGCACTGCTGAGCCCTGCATTCTTTATGTAGCACACTCCTGAGCCCTGCATTCTTTATGTAGCGAACTCCGAGTCCTGAGCCCTGCATTCTTTATGTCGTGCACTCCTGAGCCCTGCATCATTTATGTAGCACACTCCTGAGCCCTGCATTCTTTATGTAGTGCACTCCTGAGCCCTGCATTCTTTATGTAGCACACTCGTGGGCCCTGCATTTTTTATGTTGTGCACTCCTGAGCCCTGCATTCTTTATGTTGTGCACTCCTGAGCCCTGCATTCTTTATGTTGTGCACTCCTGAGCCCTGCATTCTTTATGTAGCATAATCCTGAGAGTTACTCAGCCCTGCATTCTTTATGTAGCGCGCTCCTTAGCCCTGCGTTCTTTATGTAGCGCACTGCTAAGCCCTGCATTCTTTATGTAGCACACTCCTGAGCCCTGCATTATTTGTGTAGCACACTCCTGAGCCCTGCATTCTTTATGTAGTGCACTCCTGAGCCTTGCATTCTTTGTGTAGTGCATTCCTGAGCCCTGTATTCTTTATGTAGTGCACTGCTGAGCCCTGCATTCTTTATGTAGCACACTCCTGAGCCCTGCATTCTTTATGTAGCGAACTCCTGAGCCCTGCATTCTTTATGTCATGCACTCCTGAGCCCTGCATTTTTTATGTAGCACACTCCTGAGCCCTGGATTCTTTATGTAGTGTACTGCTGAGCCCTGCATTCTTTATGTAGCACACTCCCGAGCCCTTCATTCTTTATGTAGCGCACTTCCGAGCCCTGTATTCTTTATGTAGTGCACTCCTGAGCCCTGTATTCTTTATGTAGCATACTCCTGAGCCCTGCATTCTTTATGTAGCACACTCCTGAGCCCTGCATTCTTTATATAGTGCACTCCTGAGCCCTGCATTCTTTGTGTAGCACACTCCTGAGCTCTGCATTCTTTATGTAGTGCACTCCTGAGCCCTGCATTCTTTATGTAGTGCACTCCTGAGCCCTGCATTCTTTGTGTAGTGCACTCCTGAGCCCTGCATTCTTTATGTAGTGCACTGCTGAGCCCTGCATTCTTTATGTAGCACACTCCTGAGCCCTGCATTCTTTATGTAGCGAACTCCTGAGCCCTGCATTCTTTATGTCATGCACTCCTGAGCCCTGCATTCTTTTTGTAGCACACTCCTGAGCCCTGGATTCTTTATGTAGTGCACTGCTGAGCCCTGCATTCTTTATGTAGCACACTCCCGAGCCCTGCATTCTTTATGTAGCACACTCCCGAGCCCTGTATTCTTTATGTAGTGCACTCCTGAGCCCTGCATTCTTTATGTAAAGTACTCCTGAGCCATGCATTCTTTATGTAGCACACTCCTGAGCCCTGCATTCTTTATGTAGTGCACTCCTGAGCCCTGCATTCTTTATGTAGCGCACTCCTGAGCGCTCCTTAGCCCTGCATTCTTTATGTATCCCACTCCTGAACTCTGCACTGTTTTTTCTCTATCTTATCTTCATAACATTTGGTAGTTGTGACAGACCTAGCTGGGACAGAGGCTTTTGGAGGGGACTGAATGCCAGCCTCTTGCCGACCGATTATGGGCCCTGGCATTTGGGGGAACTGTGCTCGTTGTGAGCTGTATGCCTTGGGACCCTGGAAGTAATGTTACTTTGGATTCAAGTCCATGTCCCCCCAAAACACAAAACTCTGGGAACCCCGTATGTGCCATATTATAGATAGTGACTGCTTCACAATGTTGTGTGTATATATTGTGTGTTGTCTCGTGCTGTTGTGTGCTGTTTGCTGGGCTGGCTTGGGGTGGGGCTGTGTTCCAATGTTCTATTGTGTCTGTCTGCCTGGGATATTACAGGATATGTATCCCTATAGAGGGAGGGGGGATTCCTCCAACAGCTCTCCCTGCTAAGACTGTGTACTGATGAGACGTAAAACACACCTGACCTGTTTGTCCATTGTGATTGGACAGTTTAACCCACCCTCTTTTCCAAGGGTGGGGGGAAAGAGTCTCTGAGTTATTTTATCTGTTGTGTCCATGTGTGATAATAAATGAGTTGATTCCTGCTTGACCCTCAAGACAGAGCATCTTGTCTCATATTTGGGGGAGAATTATTCGTATGGGTTTCTTGTTCGGCTGATGGAAGTGTTCGGTAGCTGCCTTTGTGTTTGGGTATGGAATGTCCTAAACGACTTTAACCCCTTTCATACTCGGGTGTCATTACAACTGGTAGCAAGCAGCGGGATCATTCCCACAGCCCAGGAGGACAGCTACAAGAGGACACAGGACAATGGAAGCACAGTATGAACGGCTAAAGCTCCCTTCCCTCAAGGACTTACTGGAGAACCGGGGCCGACCGGCCAACAACCATAAGAAGTGGGACAATATCGCAGAACTAGTCGAAATGAATAGAGCCGAAAGACCCAACATAACCGAAAGGCCCAGCATAACAGACAGGACACACGAAGAGGCATGGTTTGATCAGGCTGTTAAAATAAGACTGGCAGATTATGGTCCCAACCCTACAGCAGAGATCATAGACCTGTGGATGCAGATTGGCTACGGCAAAGAGGTGCTGCAGCAGCAGAAGTCACAGCAGCACCAACTGAAAGGAGAGGAGAGGTACAGATACCAGCCACCATGGAAGAGGAATTCAGAAGGAGGTTGCGAGAGATGCAGATACAGCATAGAGGGCCAGTATCAGAGCAGTTCCTGCTGGAATGACTCTTTATTCAAAACACATTATACAGATCCCACTCCAAAACACTTCCCCCCACCCTTGGAAAACAGGGCGGGTTAAACTGTCCAATGACAATGGACACACAGGTCAGGTGTTTAACTTCTCATCAGTAAACAGTCTTATCAGCAGGGAGAGCTGTTGGAGGAATCCCCCCTCCCTCCATAGAGATACACATCCTGTGATCCAAGGCAGACAGACACAATAGAACATTGGAATACAGCCCACCCCAAACTAGCACAGCCAATAATACACAACACAATGAGACAGCACACATTATATATACATATATACAGCATTTGGTCTGACTAGCACAGATCATAGTGGGGTTCTCATTCACCCTGTGCCCCTATTAGTGACTCCCGTCACATGGCTCCCTCCTTGTGAAACACTCCGGCAGACCCAGCTTGATCCTTCTTGGGTCAACTTGGGGATGTCCGGAACTAGGAGGCCTGAGTGACGTCTGTTTGCTGGGACAACCCATCATCATTGCCATTTTGCTTACTGGGTCGGTAGCTGATGGTGAAATTGTAAGTTTGCAGGGCTAAGCTCCATCGCAGCAACCTGCCATGGTCTCCTGAGACCCGGTTAAGCCAGACCAATGGGTTGTGGTCGGTGACTAATGAAAATTCCTGTCCATACAAATAAGAGTTCAACTTTTTAAGGGCCCAGACCAGGGCCAAGCACTCCTTCTCCACTGCCGCATACCTCACTTCCCGGGGTAATAGCTTTCTGCTCAGGTATGCGACAGGGTGTTCTCTTCCATCCTCCCCAATTTGGCTCAGCAAAACCCCCAGTCCAAACATGGAAGCGTCTGTGTGGACAAGGAAACGTTTGTTAGGTACTGGGGCAGCCAAGACAGGGGCGTTTACAAGTGCTTGCTTGAGGGCTAAAAATGCGAATTCACAAGCTAGAGACCACAGGACCTGCCTAGGTAAATTCTTTTTCATCAGGTCAGTCAGGGGCTTGGCGATAGCACTATAATCAGGGACAAAACGTCGGTAGTACCCTGCAGTCCCCAAGAAGGCTAATACCTGGGTCTTAGTACGGGGTGTGGGCCAGTTAGCTACTGCCTCTACCTTGGCTGGCTCTGGTCTCTGATTCCCACACCCTACTCGGTGTCCCAGGTACTGCACCTCCGCCATACCTAGATGGCACTTGTCTGGTTTCAAGGTCAGGCCTGCGGCCCAAATCTTGTCCAGAACCACCCCTACGTGAACCAGGTGTTCCTCCCAAGACCCACTGTAGATCGCAATGTCATCCAGGTATGCACATGCAAAATCCTGAAAGCCATCGAGGAGCCTATCCACCATACATTGGAAGGTAGCCGGGGCATTTTTCATTCCGAATGGCATGACCTTAGACTGGTACAGGCCAAATGGGCCAAACGGGGTAACAAATGCCGATAGCATCCTCAGCCAGGGGAATCTGCCAATAGCCCTTACACAGGTCTATTGTAGTTAAATAACATCCCCTGGCTATACAATCTGGCAGTTTTTCTA
Organism: Aquarana catesbeiana; assembly: GCF_042186555.1. Classification (NCBI taxonomy): domain Eukaryota; kingdom Metazoa; phylum Chordata; class Amphibia; order Anura; family Ranidae; genus Aquarana; species Aquarana catesbeiana. The sequence continues at coordinate 12,574,645 of NC_133328.1, read as the reverse complement.
CTGTGGGCATTGGGTAGGCGTCAGTGGTGGTCTTCTCATTGAGTCGCCTGTAGTCCACACAGAACTGGGTAGTTCCGTCTTTCTTAGGCACCAGGATTACAGGCGAGGCCCAAGGGCTCTCAGAGGGCTCAAGGACTCCTAACTGAATCATCTCTTGTATCTCCTTCCGCATTCCTTCTCGGACTGCTTCGGGGATACGATAGGGGGGCTGTCGAAGGGGTGCTTGTCCAGGGGTCTCTACCTTATGCACAGCCAGGGTGGTGTAGCCCAGTTTTTGGGAGAAAGTCGCCTGTTTCTCCCACAGAAGCCGCTTAGCCTGTTTTCTTTGTGGGGCTTAACCAGTCCCCTAGCTGTACGAGGCTAATGAGATCAGTCTGGGGGTCTCTCTCTAGTAAGTCAGGGAGGGGTAAACTTTCGGAGTTGTCCACAGCAGGGGCACATACTGCAGCAACATCCTCCTGCCATTCCTGGTACTCCTTCAGCATGTTCACATGAAAGGTTTGCTGGATTCTTTCATCTGCACAGCTAGCAATAACATAGGGAGTATCACATACCTGGGCTACTACTTTACATGGGCCCTGCCAAGATGCCTGCATCTTGTCGGTCTTCACAGGCTTGAGCACTAAGACCTTCTGCCCAACCTGGAAGATACGCTGTCAGGCCCCCCGATCGTACCATCTCTTCTGTCTCCCCTGGGCCACCTGGAGATTCTCCCTTACCATCAGAGACAGTTGAGCCATGCGATCCCTGAGTTTCAGAACATAGGGCACTATGGGGATCCCCTCCTGCTCTGTCTCTCCCTCCCAGTGTGCTCTAATGAGATCGAGGGGTCCGCGGACCCTTCTCCCATAGAGTAACTCGAAGGGAGAGAACCCAGTAGATTCCTGGGGTACCTCTCTGTACGCAAATAACAGGTGAGGCAGGAATTTCTCCCAGTCTCTGCAAGCGTCCGAAAAAGGTCCTCAGCATTTGCTTGAGGGTCCTGTTAAAGCGCTCGCAGAGACCATTAGTCTGGGGGTGGTAAGGTGAGCTCAGCAAGGGCTTAATATTGTACACCTTCCACAACTGCTGGGTGAGCACAGCGGTAAACTGGGTTCCCTGGTCAAAGAGAATCCCCTTAGGGAACCCCACTCTAGTAAATATTTTAACCAGGGCATCAGCTACTGTCTCTGCTTCAATGTTGGACATAGCTACTGCCTCTGGGTAACGGGTGGTGTAGTCCACCATGGTGAGAATATACTTCTTCCAGGATGGACTAGGCCTGGCCAAGGGACCCACAATGTCAATGGCTATGCGGTAAAAGGGCTCCCCAATAATAGGCATGGACATAAGTCTGGCCTTAGGGTGGTCCCCCCGCTTACCTACCCGTTGACATGTGTCACACGTTTTGCAGTACTGTCGCACATCCTGGTTAAAATTGAGCCAGAAGAAATTCTGTGTAATTCTATGGGCTGTGCGACTGGACCCTAGATGTCCTGCTAGTGATACGTCATGCCCGATTCGCAGAATCTCCAGCTGGTATTTCTTAGGTACCACCAGCTGTCGTTTCTGCAAAGGGGCTTTATTTCCCGGGGATGGCTTAGGGATCCTATACAGTCTATCCCCCACCCAGTCACCCATTTATTCCCCTTTCCTGAGTATCTGCCTTAGCCCTATACTTGTGTAAGGTCGGGTCCTCCCGGGTTTCCCTTCCGAATGCCTCTGGGATATCCCAGCCTAGGGGAGCCTGATCTAAGGTATATGTCGGGGAAGATAGTCTTACCTGGGTCTCAGCAGCAAGCGGGCCGGTTCCAACAGCACAGGTCTGGGCACGGGTAGTCACTGGGTTGGCTTCAGCGGGGCCCATCAGGGCGTAAGCAGAAACGAGGGGGGCCAAATCATTCCCCAGTAGTACTTCCGCTGGCAAATCCTTCATCACCCCCACATTCACGTGTCCCGAACCAACCCCCCAATCCAGGTGAACATGGGCAACAGGTAGCCAGAAAATGGTGCTTCCTGCTACCCTTACGGCTTCAGTGTCTCTGGTGTGTTGGCTCTCTGGGATGAGGTTCTTCTGTAGTAGGGTCATGGTGGCGTTAGTATCACGTAGGCCATTGGCTACCTTTCCATTAACCCGGACAGTCTGCCTGTGTTGCTGCCTGTTGTCCTGGTTAGCTGCTTGTACTGGATCAGCCTCGTGCAGGACGCCCCAATGTTCTTCCTCCTCAACGCAGTAAGCCACAGGCATGGATGTGTGGAATTCCCCCCTGCTGGCTTTCTCCACGACTTGGACTGCCTGGCTGGATTCAATGAACAGTCTGGCTTTTTGTGCCCTAGCTGTTTACACCTGAAACACCTGAGTAGTTGTGAGTAGTCCTGGGAGTTGAACCTGGGCTGCTGAGAATAAGTGGCCGCTGAAGGTGGTGCTGTAGGGCGGTATGACTGTGGTTGGTAGGCGCCAGCTGGAGGGGGTGCCGCTGATCGATAATCCACCCAAGCTATTGTCTTGATCGCAGGGTCATCTAGTTTGCGGGTGTCTGTGTATTCATCTGCCAGGCAAGCTGCTTCAGGCAACGGTTTTCGGTCCCGGACCCATTCTCTGACTTCCAGGGACAGCTTGTCAAAGAAGTGCTCCAGCAGGAACAGCTGCAGCACCTCTTCCCCAGATACTGCTTGGCATCCAGTGACCCAGTGGGATGACGTGCAGTGTAGGCGGCATGCCCACTCAGTATATGACTCTCCAGTCTGCTTGCTCGTCTCTCAGAACTGCCTCCGGTGTGACGGCATACCTGGCCAAAAGTGCTTCTTTTACCAGCCCATAGTTCATAATATCCTCGTCTGGGATGGCCCTAAATGCTTCACTGGCCCGGCCGGACAATTCCCCAGACAAAATGGTAACCCATTCCTCTGTGGGCACCCGGTGTAGGGCACATTGCCGTTCAAAATCGGCAAGGTACCCATCAATCTCCCCTTCTGCTTCGATTACATTTTTAAAAGCAGCAAAATGTACCTTTCTCCTTTCAGTTGGTGCTGCTGTGACTCCTGCTGCTGCAGAACCTCTTTGCTGTAGCCAATTTGCCTCCACAGCCGCTATAACTCGGCCTATGATCTCTGCTGTAGGGTTAGATCCATAATGTGCCAGTCTTATGTTAACAGCCTGATCAAAACTTGCCTCTTCGGGTGTCCTGTCTGTTACTCTGGGCCTTTCGGTTATGTTGGGTCTTTCGGCTCTATCCATTTCGACTAGTTCTGCGATAATGTCCCTCTTCTTACGGTTGTTGGTCGGTCGGCCCCGGTTCTCCAGTGAGTCCTTGAGGGTAGAGCGCTTTAGCCGTTCATACTGTGCTTCCATTGTCCTGTGTCCTCTTTTAGCTGTCCTTCTGGGCTGTGGGAATGATCCCGCTGCTTGCCACCAGTTGTAACGACACCCCGAGTATGAAAGGGGTTAAAGTCGTTTAGGACATTCCATACCCAAACACAAAGGCAGCTACAGAACACTTGCATCAGCCGAACAAGGAACCCATACAAATAATTCTCCCCCAAATACGAGACAAGATGCTCGGTCTTGAGGTTCAAGCAGGAATGACCTTTATTCAAAACATATGTTATACAGATCCCACTCCAAAACACTTACCCCCACCCTTGGAAAACAGGGCGGGTTAAACTGTCCAATGACAATGGACACACAGGTCAGGTGTTTAACTTTTCATCAGTAAACAGTCTTATCAGCAGAGAGAGCTGTTGGAGGAATCCCCCCTCCCTCCATAGAGATACACATCCTGTGATCCAAGGCAGACAGACACAATAGAACATTGGAATACAGCCCCACCCCAAACTAGCACAGCAAATAATACACAACACAATGAGACAGCACACATTATATATACATCTATACAGCATTGAGTCAGACTAGCACAGATCATAGTGGGGTTCTCATTCACCCTGTGCCCCTATTAGTGACTCCCGTCACAATCTGCAATAAATATTCCTCAGCTGCCAGATGTGTCAGAGACTCATGGGCTCAGAAACAGGGGACCCAATGCATCAAGTGGCTCTACACTACATATATTGGGACCAAGGCAGGGTGGCTACATTTCTGCATACAGTGGGACCAAGGCAGGGTGGTTACGTTCCTGCATACAGTGTGACCAAGGCAGGATGGCTACTTTCCTGCATACAGTGCGACCAAGGCAGGGTGGCTACATTCCTGCATACAGTGGGACCAAGGCAGGGTGGCTACATTCCTGCATACAGTGGGACCAAGGCAGGGTGGTTAAGTTCCTGCATACAGTGGGACCAAGGCAGGGTGGTTAAGTTCCTGCATACAGTGGGACCAAGGCAGGGTGGCTACATTTCTGCATATACTGGGACCAAGGCAGGGCGGCTACATTTCTGCATACAGTGGGACCAAGGCAGGGTGGTTACGTTCCTGCATACAGTGGGACCAAAGCAGGGTGGCTATGTTCCTGCATACAGTGGGACCAAGGCAGGGTGGCTATGTTCCTGCATACAGTGGGACGAAGGCAGAGTGGTTGCGTTCCTGCATACAGTGCACCAAGGCAGTGTGGCTACGTTCCTGCATACAGTGGGACCAAGGCAGGGCGGCTACATTTCTGCATACAGTGGGACCAAGGCAGGGTGGTTACGTTCCTGCATACAGTGTGACCAAGGCAGGATGGCTACTTTCCTGCATACAGTGCGACCAAGGCAGGGTGGCTACATTCCTGCATACAGTGGGACCAAGGCAGGGTGGCTACATTCCTGCATACAGTGGGACCAAGGCAGGGTGGTTAAGTTCCTGCATACAGTGGGACCAAGGCAGGGTGGTTAAGTTCCTGCATACAGTGGGACCAAGGCAGGGTGGCTACATTTCTGCATATACTGGGACCAAGGCAGGGCGGCTACATTTCTGCATACAGTGGGACCAAGGCAGGGTGGTTACGTTCCTGCATACAGTGGGACCAAAGCAGGGTGGCTATGTTCCTGCATACAGTGGGACCAAGGCAGGGTGGCTATGTTCCTGCATACAGTGGGACGAAGGCAGAGTGGTTGCGTTCCTGCATACAGTGCACCAAGGCAGTGTGGCTACGTTCCTGCATACAGTGGGACCAAGGAAGGGTGGCTACATTCCATGGAAAGATTTGAAGATTTGGAGGAGACAGAGTAATAGAAGGGACTTTTTTGAGTTAAGAATACATATTTGGCTATATTTTTTGTTAAATCAGAGTTTAGTGTCACTTTAACTTTCTTGATATAAGGAGCCCCTGACATCATGTACTCCATATTCAGTAAATAAAATGCTACAGAAAATGCTCGGAGACTCTGGACATGTAACAGGAGATAGTCAGAGACTGAAAACATACTATAGGAGTTATTGGGGAGTTATTGGAAACTGGAGAAATGCTTCAGAAGACAGTCATAGACTAGAGACCCATTACATGAGACTATTAGAGATCACTGCTATTACTGTCCATTTACAAATCAATGCTTCCGCATTTGTGCTTAAAGCGGAAGAAAAGTCCCCCTCTATCTATCTTGCCTAACCTGTATAAAGAATATGTGTTTTTTATACAGGTCATGCAGGATAGGTAGGATGGGGGCGGGGGGGGGGGGGGGATATGCGGACAATTTTGTAAAAAAGTTAGGATTTCCTTCCACTTTAATGATAGTCCCCTAACAATAATTTCATCTAATATTTCTTTTAACAAGATCAATTAAAACAGACCTGAAGAGAAAAAAATAGTGTGAAAGAAACTTTATTGTCTTTAGTAAGCGCCTAGGTAAGGAAACACAATCATCACCAGAACAAGTTTGAACACCTTACATTTGAGGTTTCTCATCTTTTTCTGATTGTCATCACCAGGACAAATATATAAAGAAAATTTCCCCATTTAGGACACAGACAGCAGTGGTTCCAACCCTTCTACACTTCATCCAAAACTAGATGACTTTAGCTAACTTTTAAGTGATCTATTCATAAATGCTTTCCCACAAGAATCACGCAAACTTTATCCAAGATTCACATAACTGGATTCAACTGGAAAAATGGGTGAATCCTGGGTGAAAGTTGGAAACATTTCTAAACTGTCCCCTGCGTGTAATACACATTATTTTTATGTATAATGAAAATCAAATTTTTGAAAGATGTCTGTAAAGAGTTTCTTAAAACAGGATTACAAGGTATAGAGCAGAAAATGTCCTCCTCTCTCAGCTAGATAGGAGAACAGACGTATCATCAAGATGGACATGAAATTTGATGATGAACTTTAGGATTCCTTCTGTCATGGTCCTCTGAGGTTTACCAGCAGACATGATTCTCCTGAGCTACGACATCACTGTAGACCTCCACCTCGCACAAGTGCAGGAATTCACTGCGCCCCGGGATCACCACACTGACGTATTGACCCTCCATTCCATTACAGCAGAAAATTGTCGTGGGATCAGCAACTTGGGTGACCTTACCGCACCTGTGGAGAACAAACAAGGATCAACAGAATGATACAGAAATTACACTTGTTTACTTGTAGGTTTACTAAAGGCGCCCAAAGTGTTCATTAATTTTATTGTCATGCCTGTTGGCCATTTAGGTTTCTCCAGAAGCCCGACTGAAAAATTCTCAGATAGCAACCTCTACGTCTTGTATTGTTGCAAGGATGTGAAAATCATTGTTTTTTCACTTGTAAATGCTGGAAGTGGGGAGTGAAAGTCAAATGGTTTTCACATCCTTGCGACAAAATAGTACATGGGGGCTTTCAGGTTTTTGGAGGGAACTAAATGGCCTACAGTTACAACTATAACGATAATGAATATTTTACAAAGCTGTGCACCTTTTTAATACCTACTAAATCCCATCGACTGCATGGTTTATTTTCTAGAAAAGTGAACTTGGCCTTTAAAAAGCACAAAATCATACAATAACTAGGCAATAGAGATGAACAGAGTGATTTCTGGGGGACTGACTTATGCCCTGTACACACGATCAGACATTGATTGGAAATTCCAACAACAAAATCCATGGATTTTTTCCGATGGATGTTGGCTCCAACTTGTCTTGCATACACACGGTCACACAAAGTTGTTGGAAAATCCGCGGTAAAACACGTACGTCAGGACTATAAATGGGGCAGTAGCCAATAGTTTTTGTCTCTTAATTTATTCTGAGCATGCGTGGCACTTTGTGCGTCGGATTTGTGTACACGCGATCGGAATTTCCGACAACGGATTTTGTTGTCGGAAAATTTTATAGCAAGTTCTCAAACTTTGTGTGTCAGAAATTCCTATGGAAAATGTGTGATGGAGCCTACACACGGTCGGAATTTCCGACAACAAGGTCCTATCACACATTTTCCATCGGAAAATCCTTTCGTGTGTACGGGGCATTAGTCTCACCAATTGAACCAAACCTATTTACCCACTGGACGTTTTTTCCCTAAATCCCCTCGTGCCCCAGAGTCTTTCCTCTGTTGATGTCTTGGTTTTGTATGTTGGATTTATAGTCTATTCCAGGGATCTCCAGACTTTCTAAGCAATGGGCCTGTTTACTGTCCTTCAGGCTTTAGGAGGGCCGGACTATGGCCATTGGAAGTAGAAAATGCCCTGGCATCAGTGCCCCATCATTGGTTTTATTGGGAGGAATAGTGCCCCACTAATCATATCAGTGAAATGAATAGTGCCCCATTGATGGTGTCCATAGGGGAAAGGTGTCCCTTCACTGGCATCAGTTAGTGGGCCAGATAAATGCAAAGGGCCACATCTGGCCCCTGGGCCACAGTTGGGAGACCACTGGTCTATTCTAATATATTAAACATAATTTTTTTCAGGACAGATAGGGCTTTAGTTGGTATCAAATCTGGATACCTTTTTTTATTACCTTGATTTTTATTGGGAACAAATAATAAAAAAGCTACCAAAAATATATATTTTTCTGTCATTTTCCCAAGCTTATCCCTAATTTTGGATAGAGTGGGGAGGGATTAGAACCCCTCCCCAGTTTTTATTGTGGCCTATGGCCCATTAGGAATATTCTCTATTTGTCTTGTTTACCATTATCACAAAGCATGAAAATTAAAGAAAGTCCCACAATTTGGGTTGTCACCAGAACAGGAATGGAGGCAAAATCTTTAAATTGGGACACTAGTTCTGGTGGCAACAAGGTATTTTTGGAGGGATTTCCTCTTACATTTTATTGTGGCTTTAGGACAGGAAGTCAAGGGAAATCTCTCAAGTAGGTCAAAGGAGGCAAACCTTCCTTTACTCTATCCAACATGAAAAATATGTTTTGCCTTTAGTTCTATTTTAAGATAAGACTAAGTTGGGTTGACAGGAGTACTGATTAGCACCACAGTGACATTTTTATAGGTTTGCAAAAATTTGAATGACGTTGCAGTTCAATAATGTGAGAATTGAATGTGTGCACAGTGAATGCATATGTCATCATCCAACATCACTGTTGCGGCTTGGAGATTTATTTTGGGAGGGAATATTTTTATTTGTTTCTAGGATATACACTCACCGGCCACTTTATTAGGTAAACCTGTTCAATTGCTTAGTAACACAAACTGCTAATCAGCCAATCACATGGCAGCAACTCAATGCATTTAGGCATCTAGACGTGGTGAAGACGAATTGCTGAAGTTCAAACCGAGCATCAGAATGGGGAAGAAAGAGGGTTTAAGTGACTTTGAACGTGGCATGGTTGTTGGTGCCAGACGGGCTGGTCTGAGTATTTCTGGGATTTTCACACACAACCATCTCTCGGGTTTACAGAGAAAGAGAAAATATCCAGTGAGCGGCAATAGTGTGGAGGAAAATGCTTTGTTGATGTTAGAGGTCAGAGGAGAATGGGCAGACTGGTTCCAGATAATAGAAAGGTAACAGTAATGCCGCGTACACACGACCAGACTTTACGGCATACTTTGCCCGGTGGACTTTTCGACGGACTTTACGACGGAATTTCTCAATGAACGGACTTGCCTACACACGATCAACCAAAGTCCGACAGATTCGTACATGATGACGTACGACCGGACTAAAACAAGGAAGTTCATAGCCAGTAGCCAATAGCTGCCGTAGTGTGGGTTTTTGTCGGTCGGACTAGCATTCAGACGAGCGGACTTTTCGACCGTACTCGAGTCCGTCGGATAGATTTGAAACATGTTTCAAATCTAAGTCCGTCAAACTTTTGAGAAAACAAAGTCCGCTGGAGCCCACACATGATCAAATTGTCCGACGAAATCCGGTATGCCGGACCAAGTATGCCATAAAGTCCGATCGTGTGTATGCGGCATAACTCAAATAACCGCTCGTTACATCCAAGGTCTGCAGAATACCATCTCTGAATGCAGAACACATCAAACCTTGAAGCAGATGGGCTACAGCAGCAGAAGAACACACCGGGTGCCACTTACTGTCATGTAAGAACAGAAAACGGAGGCTAAAATTTGCACAGGCTCACCAAAATTGGACAGTAGAAGATTGGAAAAACGTTGCCTGGTCAGATGAGTCTCGATTTCAGCTGCGACATTCAGATGGTGGGGTCAGAATTTGGCGCATGGATCCATCCTGCCTTGTATCACCGGTTCAGGCTGGTGGTGGTGGTGTAATGGTGTGGGGGGGGTATTTTCTTGGCACACTTTGGGCCCCTTAGTACCAATTGAGCATGGTTTAAATGCCACGACCTACCTGAGTATTGTTGCTGACCATGTCCATCCCTTTATGACTACAGTGTCCCCATCTTCTGATGGCTTCTTCCAGCAGGACCATGTCACAGAGTGAGTGGGTGCAGAGTGAGGTGGGTACAGAGTGCAGGAGTGGGGAGGGTGCAGAGTGAGGTGGGTGCAGAGTGAGGTGGGTGCAGAGTGCAGGAGTGGGGAGGGTGCAAAGTGAGGTGGGTGCAGAGTGAGGTGGGTGCAGAGTGGGGTGGGTGCAGAGTGAGGTGGGTGCAGAGTGAGGTGGGTGCTGAGTGCAGGAGTGGGGTGGGTGCGGAGTGAGGTGGGTGCAGAGTGCAGGAGTGGGGTGGGTGCAGAGCGGAGTGGGTGCAGATTGAGGTGGGTGCAGAGTGGGGTGGGCGCAGAGTGAGGTGGGTGCAGAGTGAGGTGGGTGCAGGAGTGGGGTGGGTGCAGAGTGAGGTGGGTGCAGGAGTGGGATGGGTGCAGAGTGGGGTGGGTGCAGAGTGAGGTGGGTGCAGAGAGAGGTGGGTGCAGAGTGCAGGAGTGAGGTTGGTGCAGAGTAGGGTGGGTGCAGAGTGGGGTGGGTGCAGAGTGAGGTGGGTGCAGAGTGCAGGAGTGGGGTGGGTGCAGAGTGGGGTGGGTGCGGAGTGAGGTGGGTGCAGAGTGCAGGAGTAGGGTGGGTGCAGAGTAAGGTGGGTGCAGAGTGAAGTGGGTGCAGAGTGCAGAAGTGGGGTGGGTGCAGAGTAAGGTGGGTGCAGAGTGCAGAAGTGGGGTGGGTGCAGAGTGGGGTGGGAGCAGAGTGGGGTGGGTGCAGGAGTGGGGTGGGTGTAGAATGGGGTGGGAGCAGAGTGGGGTGGGTGCAGGAGTGGGGTGGGTGTAGAGTGGGGTGGGTGCAGAGTGAGGTGGGTGCAGAGTGAGGTGTGTGCAGCGTGCAGGAGTGGGGTGGGTGCAGAGTAAGGTGGGTGCAGAGTGCAGGAGTAGGGTGGGTGCAGAGTGAGGTGGGTGCAGATTGAGGTGGGTGCAGAGTGAGGTGGGTGCAGAGTGGGGTGGGTGCAGAGTGGGGTGGGTGCCGAGTGGGGTGGGTGCCGAGTGGGGTGGGTGCAGAGTGAGGTGGGTGCAGAGTGAAGGAGTAGGGTGGGTGCAGAGTAAGGTGGGTGCAGAGTGAGGTGGGCGCAGATTTAGTTGGGCGCAGATTGAGGTGGGTGCAGAGTGGGGTGGGAGCAGGAGTGGGGTGGGTGCAGAGTGAGGTGGGTGCAGAGTGAGGTGGGTGCAGAGTGCAGGAGTGGGGTGGGTTCAGAGTGAGGTGGGTGCAGAGTGCAGGAGTGTCCCCATCTTCTGATGGCCCCTTCCAGCAGGACCATGTCACAGAGTGAGTGGGTGTAGAGTGAGGTGGGTACAGAGTGCAGGAGTGGGGAGGTGCAGAGTGAGATGGGTGCAGAGTGAGGTGGGTGCAGAGTGGGGTATGTGCAAAGTGCAGGAGAGGGGTGGGTGCAGAGTGAGGTGGGTACAGAGTGAGGTGGGTGCAGAGTGGGGTGGGTGCAGAGTGAGGTGGGTGCAGAGTGAGGTGGGTGCTGAGTGCAGCAGTGGGGTGGGTGCGGAGTGAGGTGGGTGCAGAGTGAGGTGGGTGCAGAGTGCAGGAGTGGGGTGGGTGCAGAGCGGGGTGGGTGCAGATTGAGGTGGGTGCAGAGTGGGGTGGGTGCAGAGTGAGGTGGGTGCAGAGTGAGGTAGGTGCAGGAGTGGGGTGGGTGCAGAGTGAGGTGGGTGCAGAGTGAGGTGGGTGCAGGAGTGGGGTGGGTGCAGAGTGGGGTGGGTGCAGAGTGAGGTGGGTGAAGAGAGAGGTGGGTGCAGAGTGCAGGAGTGAGGTTGGTGCAGAGTGGGGTGGGTGCAGAGTGAGGTGGGTGCAGAGTGCAGGAGTAGGGTGGGTGCAGAGTAAGGTGGGTGCAGAGTGAAGTGGGTGCAGAGTGCAGGAGTGGGGTGGGTGCAGAGTAAGGTGGGTGCAGAGTGCAGAAGTGGGGTGGGTGCAGAGTGGGGTGGGAGCAGAGTGGGGTGGGTGCAGGAGTGGGGTGGGTGTAGAGTGGGGTGGGAGCAGAGTGGGGTGGGTGCAGGAGTGGGGTGGGTGTAGAGTGGGGTGGGTGCAGAGTGAGGTGGGTGCAGAGTGAGGTGTGTGCAGCGTGCAGGAGTGGGGTGGGTGCAGAGTGAGGTGGGTGCAGAGTGCAGGAGTAGGGTGGGTGCAGAGTGAGATGGGTGCAGATTGAGGTGGGTGCAGAGTGAGGTGGGTGCAGAGTGGGGTGGGTGCCGAGTGGGGTGGGTGCAGAGTGAGGTGGGTGCAGAGTGAAGGAATAGGGTGGGTGCAGAGTAAGGTGGGTGCAGAGTGAGGTGGGCGCAGATTTAGTTGGGCGCAGATTGAGGTGGGTGCAGAGTGGGGTGGGAGCAGGAGTGGGGTGGGTGCAGAGTGAGGTGGGTGCAGAGTGAGGTGGGTGCAGAGTGCAGGAGTGGGGTGGGTTCAGAGTGAGGTGGGTGCAGAGTGCAGGAGTGGAGTGGGTGCAGAGTGAGGTGGGTGCAGAGTGCATGAGTGGGGTGGGTGCAGAGTGAGGTGGGTGCAGAGTGCAGGAGTGGGATGGGTGCAGAGTGAGGTGGGTGCAGAGTGCAGGAGTGAGGTGGGTGCAGAGTGGGGTGGGTGCAGAGTGGGGTGGGTGCAGAGTGAGGTGGGTGCAGAGTGAGGTGGGTGCAGAGTGCAGGAGTGGGGTGGTTGCAGAGTGAGGTGGGTGCAGAGTGCATGAGTGGGGTGGGTGCAGAGTGAGGTGGGTGCAGAGTGAGGTGGGTGAAGAGGGGAGTGGGTGCAGAGTGAGGTGGTTACAGAGTGGGGTGGGCGCAGAGTGCAGGTGGGTGCAGAGTGCAGGAGTGGGGTGGGTGCAGAGTGCAGGAGTAGGGTGGGTGCAGAGTAAGGTGGGTGCAGAGTGAGGTGGGTGCAGATTGAGGTGGGTGCAGAGTGGGGTGGGTGCAGGAGTGGGGTGGGTGCAGAGTGAGGTGGGTGAAGAGCGCGGTGGGTGAAGAGTGAAGGATTGGGGTGGGTGCAGAGTGGGGTGGGTACAGAGTGAGGTGGGTGCAGAGTGGGTTGGGCGCAGAGTGGGGTGGGCGCAGATTGAGGTGGGTGCAGAGTGGGGTGGGAGCAGGAGTGGGGTGGGTGCAGAGTGAGGTGGGTGCAGAGTGAGGTGGGTGCAGAGTGCAGGAGTGGGGTGGGTTCAGAGTGAGGTGGGTGCAGAGTGCAGGAGTGGAGTGGGTGCAGAGTGAGGTGGGTGCAGAGTGCATGAGTGGGGTGGGTGCAGAGTGAGGTGGGTGCAGAGTGAGGTGGGTGCAGAGTGCAGGAGTGGGATGGGTGCAGAGTGAGGTGGGTGCAGAGTGCAGGAGTGAGGTGGGTGCAGAGTGGGGTGGGTGCAGAGTGGGGTGGGTGCAGAGTGAGGTGGGTGCAGAGTGAGGTGGGTGCAGAGTGCAGGAGTGGGGTGGTTGCAGAGTGAGGTGGGTGCAGAGTGCATGAGTGGGGTGGGTGCAGAGTGAGGTGGGTGCAGAGTGAGGTGGGTGAAGAGGGGAGTGGGTGCAGAGTGAGGTGGTTACAGAGTGGGGTGGGCGCAGAGTGCAGGTGGGTGCAGAGTGCAGGAGTGGGGTGGGTGCAGAGTGCAGGAGTAGGGTGGGTGCAGAGTAAGGTGGGTGCAGAGTGAGGTGGGTGCAGATTGAGGTGGGTGCAGAGTGGGGTGGGTGCAGGAGTGGGGTGGGTGCAGAGTGAGGTGGGTGAAGAGCGAGGTGGGTGAAGAGTGAAGGAGTGGGGTGGGTGCAGAGTGGGGTGGGTACAGAGTGAGGTGGGTGCAGAGTGGGTTGGGCGCAGAGTGGGGTGGGTGCAGAGTGGGATGGGTGCAGAGTGAGGTGGGTGCAGAGTGCTGGAGTGGGGTGGGTGCAGAGTGAGGTGGGTGCAGAGTGAGGTGGGTGCAGAGTGGGGTGGGTGCAGAGTGAGGTGGTTGCAGAGTGGGGTGGGTGCAGAGTGAGGTGGGTGCAGAGTGCAGGAGTGGGGTGGGTGCAGAGAGCAGGAGTAGGGTGGGTGCAGAGTAAGGTGGGTGCAGAGTGGGGTGGGTGCAGAGTGGGGTGGGTGCAGAGTGAAGTGGGTGCAGAGTGAGGTGGGTGCAGAGTGAGGTGGGTGCAGAATGCAGGAGTGGTGTGGGTGCAGAGTGCGGTGGGTGCAGAGTGGTGTGGGTGCAGAGTAGGGTGGGTGCAGAGTGCAGGAGTTGGGTGGGTTCAGAGTGCAGGAGTGGGTGCAGAGTGCAGGAGTGGGGTGGGTGCAGAGTGGGGTGGGTGCAGAGTGAGGTGGGTGCAGAGTGCAGGAGTAGGGTGGGTGCAGAGTAAGGTGGGTGCAGAGTGGGGTGGGTGTAGAGTGCAGGAGTAGGGTGGGTGCAGAGTGGGGTGGGTGCAGAGTGAAGTGGGTACAGAGTGGGGTGGGTGCAGAGTGCAGGAGTGGTTTAGGTGCAGAGTGGGGTGGGTGCAGAGTGCAGGAGTGGTGTGGGTGCAGAGTGGGGTGGGTGCAGAGTGCAGGAGTGGGGTGGGTGCAGAGTGCAGGAGTAGGGTGGGTGCAGAGTAAGGTGGATGCAGAGTGAGTTGGGCGCAGATTGAGGTGGGTGCAGAGTGGGGTGGGTGCAGAGTGGGGTGGGTGCAGGAGTGGGGTGGGTGCAGAGTGAGGTGGGTGCAGAGTGAAGGAGTGGGGTGGGTGCAGAGTGGGGTGGGTACAGAGTGAGGTGGGTGCAGAGTGCAGGAGCAGTGTAGGTGCAGAGTGAGGTGGGTGCAGAGTGGGGTGGGTGCAGAGTGGGGTGGGTGCAGAGTGCTGGAGTGGGGTGGGTGCAGAGTGAGGTGGGTGCAGAGTGCAGGAGTAGGGTGGGTGCAGAGAAACGTGGGTGCAGAGTGGGTTGGGTGCAGAGTGCAGGAGTAGGGTGGGTGCAGAATGGGGTGGGTGCAGAGTGAAGTGGGTACAGAGTGGGGTGGATGCAGAGTGCAGGAGTGGTTTGGGTGCAGAGTGGGATGGGTGCAGAATGAGGTGGGTGCAGAGTGCAGGAGTGGGGTGGGTGCAGAGTGGGGTGGGTGCAGAGTGCAGGAGTGGGGTGGGTGCAGAGTAAGGTGGGTGCAGAGTGCAGGAGTGGCGTGGGTGAAGAGTGGGGTGGGTGCAGAGTGGGGTGGGTGCAGAGTGGGGTGGGTGCAGAGTGAGGTGGGTGCAGAGTGCAGGAGTAGGGTGGGTGCAGAGTGGGGTGGGTGCAGAGTGAAGTGGGTACAGAGTGGGGTGGATGCAGAGTGCAGGAGTGGTTTAGGTGCAGAGTGGGATGGGTGCAGAATGAGGTGGGTGCAGAGTGCAGGAGTGGGGTGGGTGCAGAGTGGGGTGGGTGCAGAGTGGGGTGGGTGCAGAGTGCAGGAGTGGGGTGGGTGCAGAGTAAGGTGGGTGCAGAGTGCAGGAGTGGCGTGGGTGCAGAGTGGCGTGGGTGCAGAGTGGGGTGGGTGCAGAGTGGGGTGGGTGCAGAGTGAGGTGGGTGCAGAGTGCAGGAGTAGGGTGGGTGCAGAGTGGGGTGGGTGCAGAGTGAAGTGGGTACAGAGTGGGGTGGATGCAGAGTGCAGGAGTGGTTTGGGTGCAGAGTGGGATGGGTGCAGAATGAGGTGGGTGCAGAGTGCAGGAGTGAGGTGGGTGCAGAGTAAGGTGGGTGCAGAGTGCAGGAGTGGCGTGGGTGCAGAGTGGGGTGGGTGCAGAGTGAGGTGGGTGCAGAGTGCAGGAGTGAGGTGGGTGCAGAGTGCAGGAGTTGGGTGGGTGCAGAGAGCAGGAGTAGGGTGGGTGCAGAGTGAGGTGGGTGCAGAGTGCAGGGGGGAGGTGGGTGCAGAGTGCAGGGGGGAGGTGGGTGCAGAGTGAGGTGGGTGCAGAGTGCAGGGGTGAGGTGGCTGCAGGGGGGAGGTGGGTGCAGAGTGCAGGGGTGAAGTGGGTGCAGAGTGCAGGAGTTGGGTGGGTGCAGAGAGCAGGAGTAAGGTGGGTGCAGAGTGCAGGGGTGAGGTGGGTGCAGAGTGCAGAGGTGAGGTGGGTGCAGAGAGCAGGAGTAGGGTGGGTGCAGAGTGAGGTGGGTGCAGAGTGCAGGGGGGAGGTGGGTGCAGAGTGCAGGGGTGAGGTGGGTGCAGAGTGCAGGTGGGAGGTGGGTGCAGAGTGCAGGGGTGAGGTGGGTGCAGAGTGCAGGGGGGAGGTGGGTGCAGAGTGCAGGGATGAGGTGGGTGCAGAGTGCAGGGGGGAGGTGGGTGCAGAGTGCAGGGCGGGGGTGGGTGCAGAGTGCAGGGGGGAGGTGGGTGCAGAGTGCAGGGATGAGGTGGGTGCAGAGTGCAGGGGGGAGGTGGGTGCAGAGTGCAGGGGGGAGGTGGGTGCAGAGTGCAGGGATGAGGTGGGTGCAGAGTGCAGGGGGGAGGTGGGTGCAGAGTGCAGGGCGGGGGTGGGTGCAGAGTGCAGGGGGGAGGTGGGTGCAGAGTGCAGGGGTGAGGTGGGTGCAGAGTGCAGGAGTTGGGTGGGTGCAGAGAGCAGGAGTAAGGTGGGTGCAGAGTGCAGGGGTGAGGTGGGTGCAGAGTGCAGGGGTGAGGTGGGTGCAGAGAGCAGGAGTAGGGTGGGTGCAGAGTGAGGTGGGTGCAGAGTGCAGGGGGGAGGTGGGTGCAGAGTGCAGGGGTGAGGTGGGTGCAGAGTGCAGGGCGGAGATGGGTGCAGAGTGCAGGGGTGAGGTGGGTGCAGAGTGCAGGGGGGAGGTGGGTGCAGAGTGCAGGGGGGAGGTGGGTGCAGAGTGCAGGGGGGAGGTGGACACAGAGTGCAGGGGGGAGGTGGGCGCAGAGTGCAGGGGGGAGGTGGGTGCAGAGTGCAGGGCGGAGGTGGGTGCAGAGTGCAGGGGGGAGGTGGGGCAGAGTGCAGGGGGGACATGGGTGCAGAGTGCAGGGGGGAGGTGGGCGCAGAGTGCAGGGGGGAGGTGGGCGCAGAGTGCAGGGGGGAGGTGGGCGCAGAGTGCAGGGGGAGGTGGGTGCAGAGTGCAGGGGTGCATGGCTCTCCTCCCACCCAGATTCCAGTACAGAGCTCCACTCCCCCTAAGTACAAAGCTGTCCTCTCTCAAAGATAAAGAAATAGTTTGATCCGTCACGCTACCAAGTGAACAAATAAATTAAATAAATACTTTAACCACTTGACAACTGGGCACTTAAACCCCCCTCGTGACCAGACCAATTTTCATCTTTCAGCGCTCTCACACTTTGAATGACAATTACTCAGTCATGTAATACTGTACCCAAATTTTTTTTTCTCCCTTTTTTCATACAAATAGAGCTTTCTTTTGGTGGTATTTAATCATCTCTGGGTTTTTTATTTTTTGCGCTATAAATGAAAAAAGACCGAAATTTTTTGAAAAAAACACATTTTTCTTAGTTTCTGTGATAAAATTTTGCAAATTATTAATTTGTCTTCATAAATTTTGGCCACAATTTATACTGCTACATATCTTTGGTAAAAATAACCCAAATTAGTGGATATTATTTGGTGTGTGTGAAGGTTACAGGCTGTGGTGCAAATCATAAAAAACTGATCACACCTCATGTACTGACGGCTGATCTCATTTCTTGCAACCCTAACAAGCCAGGAAAATACAAATACCCCCAAATGACCCCTTTTTTGAAAGTAGACATTCCAAGGTATTTAGTAAGATGCGTGGTGAGGTTTTTGATGTTGTCATTTTTTCCCATAATTCTTTGCAAAATGAAGATTTTTTTCCCACAAACTTGACATTGTAATAGGTTATTTTTCTCACATGGCATGTGTATACCACAAATAACACCCCAAAATACATTCTGCTACTCCTCCTGAGTATTATGATACCACATGTGTGGGTATCATAAGCCTGGCCACATAGAGAGGCCCAACATGCAGGGAGCACCATCAGGGGTTCTAGGAGCATAAATTACACATCTAACTTGTTGACTGCCTATTACACTTTTGAAGGCCCTGGAGCACCAGGACAATGTCACTGATGTGGCACTGATGACAGATGGCACTGATACGTGGCACTGATGACACATGACACTGATGATAGATGGCACTAATATGTGGCACTGATGACAAGTGGCACTAATACGTGGCACTGATGACAGATGGCACTAATATGTGGCACTGATGACACGTGGCACTAATACGTGGCACTGACAGATGGCACTAATACGTGGCACTGATGCCAGATTTTACTAATACGTGGCACTGATGACACGTGACACTGATGACAGATGGCACTGATACGTGGCACTGATGACACGTGACACTGATAACAGATGGCACGTGACACTGACAGGTGGCACTGATGACAGATGGCACTGATACGTGGCACTGATGACACGTGGCACTAATACGTGGCACTGATGCCAGATGGCACTAATACATGGCATGGATTACACGTGACACTGATGACAGATGGCACTGATACATGGCACTGATGACACGTGACACTGATAACAGATGGCACGTAACACTGACAGGTGGCACTGATGACAGATGGCACTGATATGTGGCACTGATGACACGTGACACTGATGACAGATAGCACTAATATGTGGCACTGATGACACGTGACACTGATGTGGCACTGATGACAAATGGCACTAATACGTGGCACTGATGACAGATGGCACTAATACGTGGCACTGATGACAGATGTGTAGTCTAAAGAAATAGGGGATTGGCACTGTTCACTGATAGAGAATGATAATGAATAAATCAATAAACTATACAAACTGCTAACAAAAGGAAAACATAACCCCTCAATGTTGGGTGGATAAAACGTGTAACACAATGTAAATAATTGTTAAAAAATGGATATATGTGCTAAGAATGGTCAAAGGATGTGCAGAATACCTAAGTTGCAAAAGTTGTTATCACAAAATAAAATTGGTAAATAAAACACCAAGCATTAACAAAGGTGAATGATCAATCAGGTGTATATAAAAAAAAAAAAAAAATGTATGTGTGCAATGAAAGATATGAGTGGATATACCTAAAAAAGAGGGCAAAACACCGTGTTGCCCACTGGAAATAAATATGTGTACTGGTAAAGCTGAATCGTGTTGGAAAATTTATATGTGAAAAAATGTAAGAATATATATAAAAAATGTGGAAATATGTATAATAATCGGCATGTGATGTGCAGACAATCTAAGTGCACAAAAAACAAAAAGGTGAAAAAACCAAAAAGAAAATGAGAGTCCAAGCAACCAGATCAATTATTAAAAAATATATAAAAAGTTATTATATCCGTGAATAAAAAACAGTTCTTATGCAGCCAGCTGATATATCTTCAAAGGTTGCGGATAGGTCTGTCCCAATGAGTATATGTTGTCCCGTGTGGAGTCCCCTCTAGTGCCCCCACTCACCAGAGTGCCCAACCCCTGCAGGGGTAATGAGCATGTAGATGATCCGATGATCCAAGCGGTTGGTGTCCCCTTCACCACCTAATTTCCACCTGTGTCACCCGATCACTGTGTGCTGGTAAGCTTCAATCTTTCTCTTCCTTATGGAATGGGGAATAGGGATCTTCATACACCCATGCCACACCTAATGTCACAATGTGTTCAGAGTAAATCCCATGGTGGTTCCTGGTCTGTGTATCAGCCACCATTGGTGCTTTCTCTTTTAGGGGGGCTGCAGTTCGGTTATAAGCCCGTCCTAAGCGCGGAACACCATTATATACATTACTGATGACAGATGGCACTTATACGTGGCACTGGGGACAGGTGGCACTGGGGATAGGTGGCACTGGGGACAGATGGCACCGGGGACAGGTGGCACTGGGGACAGATGATGGCACTGACAGGTACTGTGGGAACTTTATTTTCCCTTTTTTTTTTCTTACACTGACGCTGCAGCCGCTTGCTCTCCCTCCTCACACGCTGTCTCTGTGTGAGGAGGGAGAGCCGGCGATGAGAGATGATCTCATATGTTTACCTCGATGTGCGCGCACATCGCGGGAGTAAACAGGATGACATCCAGGGACCAGTGGTGGCTGGTGAAGTTTTAGGATGGGGGACCCCAGGCCCCGCCCTTCCTTTTTACCCCTCCCACTTGGTGAAAATGGGCATGGTTCCAGCTAAATAATGGGCATGGCTCTAAGGTGGTGTGGTTAGTGTCTGAGATGAAAGAGGGATGGAGGGAGAGGGAGAGAGGGAGAGAGGGATGGAGGGACAACAGGCCCAGATCCTACACAACAATAGAAATATGTGTATTCTAGAAAGTTTAACAATCAGCAGATAAAGATACTCCAAACACCTGGTGTTAGCGCTTCAATCATCCCGGCACCATGGTTGTTATGGTGTCAGGATGATTGAAGCGCATTATTTCTATTATTACATTGTAATATAAAATGAAATCATTCAACTCACCATAATGCATAATCAGTGGGTGCACTGAGCATGTCACTAGCCATGTCGCCTGCCACCAGATGCCATCAGGTGTCCCCAGCGGAGTCCCTCCTTACATCAGGTGCCCCCAGCAGAGTCCCTCCTTACATGCAGCCTGTGTCACATAAAATGCAGCCTGTGTCCCACCAATTGCAGCAGCCTGTGTCACCAACAAATCGCAGCAGCATGTGTCACCACCAATTACAGCAGCATGTGTCACCACCAATTGCAGCAGCATGTGTCACCACCAAATTGCAGCAGCATGTGTCACCACCAAATTGCAGCAGCATGTGTCACCAAATTGCAGCAGCATGTGTCACCAAATTACAGCGTGTGTCACCACCAAATTGCAACAGCATGTGTCACCAAATTGCAGCCTGTGTCACCAAATTACAGCGTGTGTCACCAATTACAGCATGTGTCACCAGATTGCAGCATGTGTCACCAAATTGCAGCGTGTGTCACCAGATTGCAGCATGTGTCACCAGATTGCAGCATGTGTCACCAGATTGCAGAGTGTGTCCCCAAATTGCAGCAGCGTGTGTCACCAGATTGCAGCGTGTGTCACCAAACTGCAGCATGTGTCACCAAATTGCAGCATGTGTCACCAAATTGCAGCAGCGCGTGTCACCAAATTGCAGCAGCGTTTGTAACCAAATTACAGCGTGTGTCACCAGATTGCAGCGTGTGTCCCCAAATTGCAGCAGTGTGTGTCACCAGATTGCAGCGTGTGTCACCAGATTGCAGCATGTGTCCCCAAATTGCAGCAGCGTGTGTCACCAGATTGCAGCATATGTCACCAGATTGCAGCATGTGTCACCAAATTGCAGCGTGTGTCGCCAAATTGCAGCAGCGTGTGTCACCAGATTGCAGCGTGTCACCAGATTGCAGCGTGTGTCACCAAATTGCAGCATTTGTCACCAAATTGCAGCATGTGTCACCAAATTGTAGCAGCGTGTGTCACCAAATTGCAGCAGCGTGTGTCACCAAATTGCAGCGTGTGTCACCAAATTGCAGCATGTGTCACCAAATTGCAGCAGCGTGTCACCAAATTGCAGCATGTGTCACCAAATTACAGTGTGTGTCACCAGATTACAGCGTGTGTCACCAGATTACAGCATATGTCACCAGATTACAACATGTGTCACCAGATTACAACATGTGTCACCAGATTGCAGCGTGTGTCACCAGATTACAGCATGTGTCACCAGATTGCAGCATGTGTCCCCAAATTGCAGCAGCGTGTGTCACCAGATTGCAGCGTGTGTCACCAGATTGCAGCGTGTGTCACCAAATTGCAGCATGTGTCACCAAATTGCAGCGTGTGTCGCCAAATTGCAGCAGCGTGTGTCACCAGATTGCAGCGTGAAACCAGATTGCAGCGTGTGTCACCAAATTGCAGCATGTGTCACCAAATTGCAGCATGTGTCACCAAATTGCAGCAGCGTGTGTCACCAAATTGCAGCAGCGTGTTTCACCAAATTGCAGCATGTGTCACCAAATTGCAGCATGTGTCACCAAATTGCAGTGTACAGTGTGTGTCACCAAATCAGTGTACAGTGTGTGTCACCAGATTACAGCGTGTGTCACCAGATTACAGCATATGTCACCAGATTACAACATGTGTCACCAGATTACAACATGTGTCACCAGATTGCAGCATGTGTCACCATATTACAGCATGTGTCACCAGATTGCAGCATGTGTCACCAGATTACAGCGTGTGTCACCAGATTGCAGCGTGTGTCACCAGATTGCAGCATGTGTCACCAGATTGCAGCGTGTGTCACCATCAAACCCCCCTCCCCCGGATACTTACCTTGCTGTGTGTTGTCCTCTCCAGCGGTGTCTCCTGGAGAGCTCCATTGTTCTCATACTTCCTGCTTCTCTCTCCTTGGCGCAATTGGAGAGGAGCAGGAAGTGACATCATACTCAGATGTCAATCAAACCGCCCGGCTATAGTAATAGATACTAGGGCCAGGCGGAAGCTACTCGGCACTTCAGGAAGCACTGCATGGCAGGCTAAACGCCTGCAAATGAAACGCCACGTATGCAATCTCGTGATTGCATAGACGTGGCGCTTCCCATAAGTGCACTGTGTCTCACGTCACACTGTATCCGGCGTCCAAACACAGTGCACTTAAGGACCTTTCTGTGTATTTTTTTTTAAAGGGCCAGCTTTAAAAAAAAAATTTTTTTTGACATTATTTTTTGAGACTGGCTGGAGGGGGGGCGGCGCCCAGGCGCTCCCTATGGATGGGCGTCCACTGCCAGGGACGCCCTCTTGGCAATTGGAGTCCATGCTGTAGCTTTTTTTCGGCTATAGCGCGGACGCCTAGTGGTTAAATATATACGTGAAAACTGCTGCTGGACCTAAATGCTGCGTACACACGATTGCACATTCCGACAACAAAATCCATGTTTTTTTTCTGCCGAATGTTGGCTCAAACTTGTCTTGCATACACACAGTCACACAAAGTTGGTCGGAATTTGCGAACGTCAAGAACGCGGTGACGTACAACACATACGACGGCACTAGAAAGAGGAAGTTCAATACCAAGTGCGCCACTCTTTGGGATCCTTCTGCTAATCTCGTGTTAGTAGAAGTTTGGTGAGAGACGATTCGCGCTTTTCAGATTCGTGCTTTTCCGATCGTTACTGCTCTTCAGTTTGTGCTTGTGGGTCCGTATCTGGTTTTCAGTGCGTGTAGTCAGTTCGCATTTGTTTTTCAGTGCGTATTTTGTAGTACGTATTTGAATTTGCAGTGCGTTCTTGTCCGCTCATTTCTGATTTTCAGCTCGCTCTTCTCAGGCCTTTCTGTTTTTCAGTGCGTTCTGTTAGTTAGTTCTGACCAGCCGACCATTTTGAAGCCATGTTTCAGTTACGTACTCGTTGTAGAGTTTGTGCTGTGCAGGGGCTTGGTGTTGGGGTTCTTGCTTTGGCCCAAGCTCAGTCCATGAACAGGGGGAGGAGGAGTTCATGGACCAAGAACTGGTTGCTCCAGCGTGATCAGTTCTCTCATATGCCTTTGTTGCGGGAGATCCGTGAGAAAAATCCTGATGATTTCAGGAATTATCTCCGGATGACGGACCCTGTTTTTCACCGTCTGTTGGCTTTGCTGTCCCCTTATATTAGCAGGCAGCACACCTGCATGCGGCAAGTCATCACTCCTGATCAGAGGCTAGTCACCACATTGTGGTACTTGGCGACGGCGAGAAGTCTGCAGGACATCAAGTTCTCGACAGGCATCTCCCCCCAGGCTCTGGGGATCATTATTCCAGAGACCTGCTCTGCCATTATACAGGTTCTGCAGAAGGACTATATTAAGGTAAGATTTATTCTTTAACATCACATTCTATGTATTTAATGTTTGCTAATTTATTGTATTTCTTTCACCTCACTAACCTCCCCAGCATGCTATCCTGGGCCCATACACACCTAGCCTAGTCACTTAACAATGTATTTTGTCAGCTCCATAGTACTGCTTTACCCTAAACACCCCCTAAAAGGTGTTTAAATGTTATTTGTGTGCTTAAATTCATGCATAGTGCAAGAGTATTTTTTTGGGGGTCCCAAAATCATTTGGAACCCTCCCTCCCCCCCAACCGCTAAGTCAACCGATACCAATCTTCTATCTGCTGACTTTGCCAAACCCATACACACTATACCTACCTCTTTTGTGTTCTTATTTATGGATGAATTCACCAAAGCATGTAGTGCAAGGGACTGCCAGAATACTTTCAAATGGTACTGTTTAAAGTTTGGTTCTCCTATTATCTTAATAGGAAATTGCAGAATGTAAAATTGTGCTCCAATTTGTACAGTGTGTATTCATATTTTTGTATTATGACACTTCGCACCTGTCCAGTGGGCTGCCAATAGTGTAAGTAAGGAGGGGCTGGCCAAAGTAACACACATTATTTATGCATTCAGCTCTCAATGAAGTGGAGACGTTACCTGTCCAAAACATACCCCCCCCCAAAAAAATTTTTAACAATGGGCCATCAGAGGGGGTGAGGAATATGCTAAGTGTACTTTATATATTTGTCTTTAAATACTCCTTCAAATAAATGTTATACTTACAGTAGGTGACCGCGATATTGTGTCAATCTCGCCGCACTTCTCGGCGACATTTGACACCTACGAGCCCCGTCGCAGGAGCCAGCGCCGAGATGGCTCACTCATCGCGAAAGGAAAACTTTGTTTTCCTTCCGCGATGAGTGACAGGCAGTGCTGACAGCTGTCTAGTATGAATCCTGAGGCGGGAACACCGCGCCAAATTTTCAATGAAAAAACCGGCGTGGGTTCCCCCCTCGGAGGCATACCAGGCCCTTAGGTCTGGCATGGATTGTAAGGGGAACCCCCTATGTCGAAAAATCGGCGTAGGGGTCCCCCCCAAATCCATACCAGACCCTTATCCGAGCATGCAGCCCGGCCGGCCAGGAAAGGGGGTGGGGACGAGCGAGCGCCCCCCCCCCCCTCCTGAGCCGTACCAGGCCGCATGCCCTCAACATGGGGGGGTGGGTGCCTTGGGGGAGGGGGGCGCCCTGCGGCCCCCCCACCCCAAAGCACCTTGTCCCCATGTTGATGAGGACAAGGGCCTCTTCCCGACAACCCTGGCCGTTGGTTGTCGGGGTCTGCGGGCGGGGGGCTTATCGGAATCCGGGAGCCCCCCTTAATAAGGGGGCCCCCAGATCCCGGCCCCCCACCCTGTGTGAATGAGTTTGGGGTACATGGTACCCCTACCCATTCACCTAGGGAAAAGTGTCAATGTAAAAAAAAACACACTACACAGGTTTTAAGAATAATTTATTAGTCAGCTCCGGGGGTCTTCTTCCGACTTCGGGGGGTCCCCTTCCGACTTCTCCCGGTGTTCGGCCTCTTCTCCCGGTGTTCGGCCTCTTCTCCCGGGCCCCACCGCTATCTTCTTCCAGCTCTATTGCCAGCGAGGGGCCCGGTCTGCTGCCGCTGTCTTGTCGCCGCTGTCTTGTCGCCGCTGTCTCGCCGCCGCTGTCTTGCCGCTTCTTCTCTTCTTTTCTTCTTCCCCGATGTTGACACGACGCTCTCTCCGACTCGAATGCTGTGTGCGAGCTGCGGAGCCATTTATATAGGCGGTAACCCCGCCCCCTTACGACGTCATGGTCCCAGCATGCGCAGGGACTCTGGGGTCACGCCCCCTTATGACGCCAGAGTCCCTGCGCATGCTGGGACCATGACGTCGTAAGGGGGCGGGGTTACCGCCTATATAAATGGCTCCGCAGCTCGCACACAGCATTCGAGTCGGAGAGAGCGTCGTGTCAACATCGGGGAAGAAGAAAAGAAGAGAAGAAGCGGCAAGACAGCGGCGGCGAGACAGCGGCGACAAGACAGCGGCGACAAGACAGCGGCGACAAGACAGCGGCGACAAGACAGCGGCAGCAGACCGGGCCCCTCGCTGGCAATAGAGCTGGAAGAAGATAGCGGTGGGGCCCGGGAGAAGAGGCCGAACACCGGGAGAAGAGGCCGAACACCGGGAGAAGTCGGAAGGGGACCCCCCGAAGTCGGAAGAAGACCCCCGGAGCTGACTAATAAATTATTCTTAAAACCTGTGTAGTGTGTTTTTTTTTACATTGACACTTTTCCCTAGGTGAATGGGTAGGGGTACCATGTACCCCAAACTCATTCACACAGGGTGGGGGGCCGGGATCTGGGGGCCCCCTTATTAAGGGGGGCTCCCGGATTCCGATAAGCCCCCCGCCCGCAGACCCCGACAACCAACGGCCAGGGTTGTCGGGAAGAGGCCCTTGTCCTCATCAACATGGGGACAAGGTGCTTTGGGGTGGGGGGGCCGCAGGGCGCCCCCCTCCCCCAAGGCACCCACCCCCCCATGTTGAGGGCATGCGGCCTGGTACGGCTCAGGAGGGGGGGGGCGCTCGCTCGTCCCCACCCCCTTTCCTGGCCGGCCGGGCTGCATGCTCGGATAAGGGTCTGGTATGGATTTGGGGGGGACCCCCACGCCGATTTTTCGACATAGGGGGTTCCCCTTACAATCCATGCCAGACCTAAGGGCCTGGTATGCCTCCGAGGGGGGAACCCACGCCGGTTTTTTCATTGAAAATTTGGCGCGGTGTTCCCGCCTCAGGATTCATACCAGACAGCTGTCAGCGCTGCCTGTCACTCATCGCGGAAGGAAAACAAAGTTTTCCTTTCCCGATGATCGAGCCAGCGCGACATTCACAGTACCCTGTCGCCGAGAACCAGCGCGATGGTATCGCGCTGGAAACACAATCTCGTGGTCAGGTACTGTATGTTGGCCAAGAATGTTTGTGTCTAATCTGCTTGCTATGTTATGTGCAAAATGACTAATTATTTTTTTCTTGTTTGACTCCACAGTTTCCTTCAACACCACAGGAATGGCAGACTGTGGCTTCCCAATTTGCCCAGCGTTGGGACTTTACCGATTGCGGAGGGGCAATAGATGGGAAACACATCCACATAGTCCCACCCCCCAACTCGGGGTCATACTATTATAATTACAAGGGGTTTAATAGTATAGTGATGTTGGCAGTGGTGTCAGTGACATATGATTTTCTCTATGTGGACGTGGGGAAAAATGGCCGGATGTCGGATGGTGGAGTCATCGCCCAGACGGAGTTTTACCGATGGCTCCAGAATGGCAGCTTGGGCTTGCCACCTTCAGAAGACAATGTGGAAGGACTCCCGTTCGTCTTTGTCACGGATGAAGCATTTGCGCTGGGAGACCACCTTATGCGGCCATTCCCTATGAGGACCCTCACCCCAGACCAGAGGTTTTTTAATTACCGTCTGGCCAGAGCCAGAAGAGTGGTGGAGAATGCTTTTGGGATAATGGCCAGTCGGTTCCGCCTTTTTCTGACAATAATCCACATGGCGGAATATAAACTGAACCATATTGTGCTTGCCTGCTGCATTCTGCACAATTTTCTTTGAAAAAATGCAACAATCTATGTGGCCTCAGTTGGGACTGAGGCCAGCTTTCCTGATCCTTCAACCCTGATAGCACTTGAAGCTGGCCATCCTGGCTTGCCCCCTCAAAGTGCCCGCGAAGTGAGACAAAAATATCTGGAGTACTTTGCGGGTAGGCGGGCCATTGATAAGCCTGTTTTTACTGCTTGTGTTTCTTTCTTTTGTGATATTTTGGTAGTCACGAAAATGGCGTGATTGTGGCAAATTAAAAAGCACTGTGGGAGTTATTTACTAAGGGAAAATCCACTTTGCACTCCAAGTGCACTGCAAAAGTGCACTTGAAACTGCAGTGAAAGTGCACTTGTAGTGCAAAGTGGAGTTGCCTTTAGTAAATAACCCCCATTGCCACTGTAAACACCAACTTACTACAAAAACTGCTTTTGAGCATTGAAAGAAAAAGCCACACATTGTTGAGTAGAAAACATTTTACTCAAAGCACATTCACATGTGCGTTAGAAAAGGGTTTTTGAACAAAGCAACATCTTTGGTGTATTACTTTTTTTGGGTCACATTAGAAATATCCTTTTTTTGGGTCAACACTCAACATACATGTTTCAAAACATTACATACACAACTCAGGAACTTACAAAGTTCAACTTTGATAAAGTGAAGGCAATAGCAGTCATTAGTATGTCCAAACTGTGTTGATATTGCCTTCATCAGATGGGGTGATGTCACCCTTGTAAAAGCCAAATTTTGAAGATGCACACAAATTGGGATTCAAAATGGGGATTTACCTCCTGATCCCATGCCTAATGTCAACATGTGCTAGCTCCCATCATGGGGGATCAATGGACGTGTTTTGGGGGTGCAACCCCTTTCTCTCACCTACTTCAGTTGCGAGGAAGGGGTTGCACCCACAAATCGCGTACCTTGATATCCCGTGATGGCAGATAGCACGTGTTGACATACCGTGTGCATTTTCAAAATTTGGCTTATAAAATTCTTAAAACTTGTTTTTAAAAGCAAAAATACACAATAAAACGGTACAATTTTTGTGTGTTTTATATTCTGCCTAAAAACATCAATGATGTTCTTCATTTTTTGTTGAACATCATTGATGTTTTCTTTTATCTTTTCAAAATCACGATTGCACCCCATTATCTCCCCAATGAGGATCTGGGCACTTTCACTGGTGAAATGAGATTCTTCTTCCACAACATCCACATCACCTAAAAAAAAAAAAAAAAACATGTATTATAAATCCATCCATCTATTACCCCTAAAGCTGTGGTCTCAGACACTGACCTGTTGAGGTGACTATTTCGCCCACTTCATAAACCTCTCCCTCCTCATCCTCTGCTTGTGGTTTTGGGATTTCCCTTTCTTTAGGAGGTGTGGAATTCCTGGTGTCCTCAGATGTCCCGAGTCTTTTCTCCCCTATGTGAATAAAAAATAGGTATACTTAGCACACAGATATTTGAGTGCAGAAATAGGAATATGAAACATTGCTTGGAAGTGTCATACAATCATCTGTTTTGGCAGAGTTCCAAGCTGAAGAAATTTTTAGTTCCTTTCTAAAGCTGGAATACTTCCCTTTTTTGTTAAAGTATCACACATGTAGAGACCCCTAGTATCCACTGGAGCACCTGTGTGGGACACCCTAAAAATTTTGTTCTGGTGTCCCACACTAGTGCTCCTGCGTCCAGATGTGTAAACAGCTGCTGAGTGTCCTCTCCTTACACTGAATCAAGTTTGCATTTGATTCTAGTACAAACCCATCTAGACAACAAACTTCTTTTAATACAAATAGGCCTGAATAAATGTAGTTAAACTGCATCTGCCCAAAACATCTTATAAGTGGGCGAACGAATGATGTTTCCTACGACCGATTACTGTGCCCATAAACATGAAAGTTGCCATTTTAAACTGTACAACAGTAAAGAAAAGCACATGGAGCAGCATGCAAGTAATAATAATAATAGGAACACACGACAACTACTTACTTTTTTTGCATCACTCTCTTGATTCTTCTGTACTGATTATGCTCCCTCAATTTGAGGTCTGACCATCACTTCCTCAGTTGATCCTTGGATCGTCATACCCCAAAATTCCAGCGCAGAATATTCACAACTTTAGTCATGATCTTGGCCTTTCATCTCCACCATCTCTTCAAAGGACATATTTGAGGCCTTAAATCTCCTCCGGAATTCCAGCGCAGAATATTCACAACTTTAGTCATGATCTTGGCCTTTCATCTCCACCATCTCTTCAAAGGACATATTTGAGGCCTTAAATCTCCTCCGGGATCGGGACGTTCGTGGCTCCGGGCTTTCGTCATTGCTGCTCTCCTCTGCATGCACCTGCTGTGTCTCCGCCATGTTCTCTACCCACTGAGCCGAAAGAGAAGGGGCGGAAAATAGACTAGAAAGAACGTCAGGGGCGGGCGGAGTTTTACGCATGCGCAGTGTATATAAAGCGTAACACGCGTGCATCGTATGTAGGATCTGTGAGCGGAGGACGGAGTATCGGAAGTGACAATCGTTATAAGGAAGGTACAATTTGAACTTGGTGCATCAGTGGCCTATACTGCTTCTAGATTGAGGCCTATATTGGGACAAGATTATGAGAGTTTTGCCTGACATTAGGGTTTGTCTTGTGTTGTGTCTTGCAAAGAAAATGGATGGGTTCAAAGACCACAGCTTTTTCCCAATCTTCATAGACAAGTACAGGGAGCTGCCCTGTCTGTGGCAGGTCAAACATCCACATTATAATAACAAAATAAAGAGGCAGGCAGCGCTGGAGAAACTGCAGGAGTTGGTGAAGCCGCAGGTCCCCACGGCAGACATCAACTATTTAAAAAAAAATTGGTGGCCTGAGGAGCACATATAATCGTGAGCATACTAAGGTTCAGAAATCCATGAGATCAGGAGCAGCAGCAGATGACATTTATGTACCCAGGCTGTGGTACTATGACAGATTTCATTTTCTGGCAGACCAGACTGAAGTCAGGGAATCCCTCTCAACCCTACCTTCCACGCTTCCTTACACCCCAGTTAAGGCTTCTGATGCCCACCCTGGGCCTTCCAGCCAGGAAGAAGTGGAGGAGCCCAGCTTGAGCCAGGTATAGCATTGTTCAACATATTTCTTGTCGTAAAATAAATGATGTGAAATAGATGTTATTATTGATCACTAATTGCTGATGTAATAAAGTGTTTTACATATCAATAGACAGTAGTGGCCAAAAATTTTAGGGACAAGAATGAAAAATGCTGGGGTCAGAATGATAGTCTTTTCTATTTATTAACATTCAATTTGCAACAGTCATGAGCTGAAAATTGTGTGTGATTGATGAAACAGAAACTAAAACTATGTCCTTTTTCATACACATGAAAGCCTCAGCCAGGAGGAGGCTGTGGAATGTGACAGCCAGGAGGAGGCTGTGGAATGTGGCAGCCAGAAGATGGCTGTGGAATGTGGCAGCCAGAAGGTGGTGGTGGTAAGTGGCAGCCAGCAGGTGGTGGGGAAGTGGCAGCCAGGAGGTGGCGGGGGAAGTGGCAGCCAGGAGGTGGCCATGCCCAGTAGGAGCCTCACACAATCTCAGGTCCCTCCCCTCCGCCTTCAAACCAAAAGGGCCAGGAAGGAGAGTAACGTGGAGGAGGCAGCACTCGGGCTGATTAGGGATGCTAATGAGGCCCTCAGAACCACCCCCACTCTCCAAGAGGCCTTTGCGTGCATGACTGCATACAAAATGCAGCAAATGGAGGAGGGCCAGCGCCTCTTGTGTGAGGAAATTATGGTCATCACCCAAAGTAAGGGGTTGAGGGGACAACTCACACCCAAAACCCACCTGTGTGATTTGGACCATCCTTCTTCTCCTCCTCCTCCTCCACCTCCTGCCACACCTCCAGCACCACAACCTGGAAGCAAGCCTGGAAGGAAGCGTGTAAGGAAGACAAAAAAGTGATGGCCTGGGTTCAGTCTGGTCTGGCAAAAGACGTAGGCTGTTGTATGACCACAGCCTGGGGACATAGATGTCATCTGCTGCTGTTTCTGATCTCTTGGAGTCCTGGACCGGATTGTGCTCACTATTATATGGACTCCTCAGGCCACCAATTTTGGCTGGCAAATAGTTGATGTGTGCCCTGGGGTACAAAGGCTTCGCCAATGACCCAGAATAAATGGATATCTTTTTTCAGAAATACTTGCCTATGTGTTTTACTTAAAAAAGGACAGTTTGTTTGTGAGTAGGCAGGTACATTTCAAAAATACAAGGTCAAATTAACAAGGGACACCAACACAAACCAACCTCCTTGAGATTAAAAAATACAAGATAATAATGGTGCTGTGGTAACTTGACACACAAAACGAGAACAAATATTAAGGAGATCACTATAAAAAAAAAAAAATAGTAGATCTTGATAAAAAAAAATAAAAATAATTCTAAACATTATCATGGAGATCTGATGAAAAAAATAACTAATATTATGTAGGAGATCACGAGAAATAATAAAGAAATCAGTTTGTGAGAACTCTGTGTGAATATGAGCAGCAAAACAACTTCATTCTTCTAGCATTATAAAGAAGAAGAGAATGTGCTGCATTAAACTATTTTAAAAATTGCAGCTTGATGAATGTGCTATCTCCATTACAAACGGCAGTTTTACCAGACCGAGCGCTTCCGTCTCGTAATTTATTCTGAGCATTCTTGGCACTTTGTACGTCAGAATTGTCTACACACGTTCAGAATTTACACGAACAGATTTTGTTGTCGGAAAATCTGAGAAACAGATCTCAAATTTTGTGCGACGGAAATTCCGATGGAAAATGTCCGATAGAGCCTACACACGGTCGGAATTTCTGACAAAAAGCTCCTATCGAACATTTTCTGTCGGAAAATCTGACCATGTGTACGAGGCATTAGTGTACACAGTGCACAAAAAATGGGTATGAATAAATAGCGATCAGCGCAACTTCCTATATTTAAATATAATGTATGCAAATATTAGTGACAAATAAAATAATAATAATATCTGTGTCAAATAAATGTGCAATATCCAAAATGACTGATAACAGTATAGTGTGAAAAAAAGTCCTTTCAGGTAATGTGCCAAATATATGTGACAAACAATGCTTCTGTGAAAGATCTTCGTGATTCTTGTGAACTTAATGCTCCCAGAGCTCTTATCTCAATGAGGACTACAATCAGCCTTATCGATCTCTTAGAGAAAGATCAAATCTCCAACTCCAGATCCCTTAAGGAAATTTTTGGTTCCTGATGATACTGGACTCGGTTGAGGATTTCCAATGGTGTCACCGGCTTGCAGGACTCCCAATTATATGATGGCTCCGATGTTTTAAATAAACAGACTGTATTAAAGGCCAAAATGGACTCTTACATTTAAAACGGTAATAAAAGCAACAATGGTGCAAACAGTGCGTTGTAGACAGCGTTGTGGACACCTCTTACATTACTTCAGGTTCATTCGGTACATCCGGCCACGCCCTACGCATTACGTCACAACACGTGACTTCACGTGGCCGGATGTACAAAGATCTTTCACAGAAGAATTGTTTGTCACATATTTTTGCCACTTTACCTGAAAGGACTTTTTTTCACATTATACTGTTATCAGTTATTTTGGATATTGCACATTTATTTGACACAGATATTATTATTATTTTATTTGTCACTAATATTTTTATACATTATATTTAAATATAGGAAGTTGCGCTGATCACTATTTATTCATGTCCTCCCACAAAGCCCTCCCCCCCCGGGTTCCAGTACAGAGTTTTCCTCTGTCCCAAATGCTACTCACAGCATGATGTCCGTGCAGCCTGCCAGTCCCAGAAGCAACTTCCTCTGTGCAGAGTCCCCACCCCCTTCCTCCTCTGCTGTCATAGATCGATGTGTATACCCGAGGGATGAGAGAGCAGCTGCCGGAAGAAGAGCGCTGTCACTTGGAAATACACAAGCAGCGCTTGTGTATTTCCAAGTGACAGTATTGAGGAGTCAGCATGCGACCAGCATCGGAGGTGGCCAAACTCCGGCGGGCAGTGCAGGGCCCCCCAACAATGACAGGGCCCTGGGCAGATGCCCTTTTTGCCCCACGGTAAAGACAGGCCTGTGTCGACAAATCTGCAGCAACTGCGTGATGCTATCATGTCACTATGGACCAAAATCTCTGAGGAATGTTTCCAACACCTTGTTGAATCTATGCCACGAAGAATTAAGGCAGTTCTGAAGGCAAAAGGTGCTCCAACCCGGTACTAGCATGGTGTACCTAATAAAGTGGCTGGTGAGTGTATATATAGTGCTAGGCCCTACCACAGTGTTAGAAGAAGTAAATGGCACACAGGGTTCTCTTTGATGCAAATTGTGGGGCTCCAGACTATCTGTTCTGAGCAGAGAAAATTGTGTTTCCAGTCTTCTTCGGGTTTTATAACTCTTAGATTGGGTTCTGGAGTCCAGAGACTTCAAAGAGCTGAGGAAAGAAAAAAGCCTCTAACCCTGGGTTCAGGCATTACTGAAGGCCAGCAGGCTGTGTGTGCAGGTATGACCAACCTGCATAATCAGGGGCCTGACATTGATTTAGGGGTCCACCCTGGAGACAAAAGGTCCCTGTCCAGCATTAAGGTAGTGGGATAGAGAAGCAGGGAGCTGCAAGAGAAAGAGCCGAGAGGTGCAGGGCTGCACATAAGCACAGCAGTACTGAGAGATGATGTGAGGGACCAGACTAAAAGCCTATGCTTGAGGCCTGAGAATTAGTTCTGCAAGAGGAAGCCAGGAGGCTTGATATAAATTTTATTTGTGTTTAATATGATGGTGGGAACCCCTGTGAGACCAACCCTTTTCTTAGAGTGTTTATTTTCTCTTTAAATATATTCATAGGTAAAATCCAGTCATGTAGTAATGTCTCTTATTTTGGGTTCAGGGTGGTGTTTAGGACCTTTGTCATTGAGCTTTTGTTTGCATCAGATGTGTTTTTTATTATCATACAAGTCTATGAGAAGGCAAAACTCTCTTGAAGTAGGTCAATGCAGATCAGAAAAGGTCAAATGCGCCTGTCAATGAATTCTGAATGATCTCTGAAGCCTCTCAAACTGATGCCATCGACACAAGCCCAAAGCCCATTGAAACAGGTAACCTTACAGTGTCCTGTCCCTGTGGTACTTACACTGGGTTTTTATTGTCTGGAGAATTTCCAATTCGGACCTCAGCACCCATCATCCGTTCCATTGAGCCGTCTGATCGTCCAGTGACTACAACGACATTCACTTTGTATTTCTGTTTCAGGTCTACCTTCCACCAGGGTGATGGGTCCTGATTTGTGTGGGTACAGAAGCCATTAAACCAGTCGGTATCTGTCACACCATCAATGGCCTTTTTAGCGTAACCAATTGGCGGATGCCTAAAATCAGAACTCTGCGAGGCTTCACCGCTTCTGGCGACATTTGTGGCTGAAGAAAGAAAAACAAAACACACTCAGTAATTATACATCGTGTACAAAGTATTTCCATTGTTCTAAAGGGGCCTTCACCAAAAAAAAACTATAAACTGCAATGTTGTCAATAATTTGACTGAGACAGTTGGATTGATTTACTATAGCTGGAAAGTGCAAAATCAGCCTTCAGGTAAATTTTTTCTAAATTTCAAAGAAGTGAGAAGAGGATAACAGAATATAGCAGCTAAGGAAAAAGAAAGAGAAGGAGGGAAAGGAGGAAAAAGTGGGGGGGGGTGAAGGGGGGAGGGGAGAGGTGGGCCCTGGGAGAGAGGAGGATACCTAGTCATTGGGCAGCTAGGCAAGATACATATGCCCAACGATCATGATCTAAGTAGGTTTAG
Organism: Aquarana catesbeiana; assembly: GCF_042186555.1. NCBI lineage: Eukaryota > Metazoa > Chordata > Amphibia > Anura > Ranidae > Aquarana > Aquarana catesbeiana. Next base: position 12,539,755 of record NC_133328.1, on the reverse strand, counting down.
CGGCATTTATCAAATGTCGTAGAATTGATCTCTTATACTTTTTAGCTGGAATAGTCGTAACGTGTAATAAGAAAAAAAGCCGGGTCTTTGGGTATCTTGTAGTCAGTGAATTTTTGGACAACGTTTCATACTTCCCTCGGACAGGACCAAATAATGTGTAGCATTGTACCTCCCTCTTCCTGGCATCTCCAGCAGCGATCGGGCACTTCGGGAAAAAATTTATGCAACATCTGCGAGGTGTGGTACCATCATGTAAGTATTTTGTAATTAGTCTCTTGGATTTTAGTGTAGATGGATGACTTTAATGAGAACTTAATCATATTGTATCTTTGATTTATTGTAAATTTACGGTTTATCTCCTTCTCCGATTTCTCTATCCATGGTAGGTGCAGTTGTTCCGGGGGGGGGGGGGGGGGGGGTAATCAGTAGAGTATACATTTTTGAGAGTACTTGTGTCAAGATCCCATTGTCTGAGCAGTACTCTTCAAATATGGAGAGTTGTCGACCGAATCTTCCTGGAGTCTTTAGGAAGTGAAGGAAGTGGTGCAGCTGTAAGACATTCCAAAATGGCAGACGGAAGGAACCTGAGGGTTCCATTAATGCCGAGATGGAAGGCCAGCCTTCTGACAGTAGAAAGTGTGATGCCCTAAAACAGTTATTCTGTCGCAGGGTAGATAAATGACTGTCTCTTAGACCTGGGAGAAATTGCGGATTCCCAAGAATGGGCAACAGGGGAAAGTCTGTGGTCGAGAGAAAGGTGTTTCCAACTACTTGTGTGCAAGTTCTTACCGTGGGGCCTTTTAGGGGGTGTTCCTTTAGGTAGGATGGAAGATGAGCATAGCACCACGATGCCCCTTTTATTAAAACATTTGTTTGGGCTTGTTCCATTTGAACCCAGAGTTTACCGGACGAGTGACAGCTCCAAGCTATGATTCTTTCTCGGTGTGCTGCTTGGTAGTATTTGAAGACATCAGGGAGAGCAATACCTCCCACAATGTTTAGGCAAGGATAGTCTGAATCAGGGAGTGCGTGGTCTCTTGTGTGCCCGTATAAATTTGATAAATAGGGAGTGGATTTGTCTAAAGTACTGAGCAGGTAGTTATATTGGTAGTGTTTGAAAGAGGTATAAGTACTTGGGTAGGATGCACATCTTTAGAAGATTGCATCTACCGAACCATGAATGCAGTCCCCGATTCCACGACTCTAAGAAGGCACGTGTTCTGGTCAGGAGAGGAGGGAAGTTTAGTTCATATCTGAGATAAGTTAGAGATACTTCAAAGCTGTATCTGTCCATTTAAATTTGAAGCTTAGCTGCAAGATCCGAAGTATGGCAGGGGAAACTCCTATTCCCATAGCTTCTGATTTGTTGAAGTTAATCTATAAGTTGGACAGTCGGTCAAAATTTTCGAATTTGCGGATGAGATTGGGGAGTGACACCTCTGAGTTAGAGAGGGAAAAGAGCAGATCATCAGCATAAGCTGAAATTTTATGTTGGCTATCTCCTACCCTGACTCCAGTAACGTCCAGATTTAGGCGGATGGTGCAGAGGAAAGGTTCCAGAGAGAAAGCAAAAAGTAGTGGGGACAATGGGCATCCCTGTCTCGTCCCATTCGTGATGAGAAAGGGGTCTGATAAGATCCCATTGGCTTTAACTTGAGCCGTCGGGTATGAGTAGATCTTGGTGATCCAGTGTAGCATATGTTCCCCCAGGCCTATATGGCGTAAGACCACAAACATGAAGCGCCAGTTCACACGGTCAAACGCCTTTTCAGCGTCTGTGCCTAATATAACGCATGGGGCTTGCGTCTCGTGTGCAGTGTGGATAAGATTTAACACTTTAAGAGTGTTATCCCGGGCTTCTCTCGTAGGGATGAATCCCACTTGACTGAGATGAATCAGCAGCTGTAGATGTTGTGCGATATGAGTGGCAATAATCTTTGTAAATGATTTGAGGTCGCAATTCAGGAGGGAGATAGGTCTGTAACTACTACAGCAAGTTGGATCCTTTCCCTCTTTAGGGATTACCGTGACATGGGGTTTTAAGTTATCTCTAGGAAAGTTTTTCCGAACCCACTTTATTAAACAGTTCCACCATATGGGGACCTAGTATGGGGAGGAATATGTAATACTGTATTGAGAAACCTTCGGGGCCCAGGGCTTTATCCGTCTTTGAGATACTGAGTGTGTCCCGAAGTTCGTCTAAGGTTATTGGTGCTTCCAAATCTTCTTGTACCTCAAAGAATAGTTGAGGGAGTTGAGAGGAGGTGATGTAGTTTTCTATTTGAGTCTGAGTTGGGGACTGTTCCGCCGGGTGACCCCGCCCCCTCTGACAACACGGGAAAAGCCACAGGGAACTCCCGTGAATTCCCAGTGCGTCAGAGGAGGGCGGGGTCACCGGTTGGTTCCCCCTTTGTTATATAAGAAATGTCAGAAGAAGCGAATCGCCATACGGCTGAAGACTCCCACTGAGGTGGATTGTGCGGACGGAGCAGAGAAGAAGCCTGGAGGAAGATGCGGGACGAGAAGAGCGGAGGAAGAAGAAGATGGAGAAGAAGAAGATGAAGAAGAAGATGGAGGAAGAAGAACACCAAAAGAAAACCAGAAGAAAGAAGATGGAAGAAGAAGCCGAAAGAAGAAGAAATTAATAAAGGACTTGTCAAAAACTGTCTCTTGTGTTTTTTAACCTTTTTGACACTTTTTTTGTGAAATGGTAGGGGTACATTTGTACCCCATTACCAATTCACACAGGGGGGCGGGATTTGGGGGTCCCCTTGTTAAAGGGGGCTTCCAGATTCCGATAAGCCCCCCCCGCCTGCAGACCCCCACAACCACCGGCCAAGGGTTGTGGGGATGAGGCCCTTCTCCCCATCAACATGGGGACAAGGTGCTTTGGGGGCTACCTCAAAGCACCCTCCCAATGTTGAGGGCATGTGGCCTGGTACAGTTCAGGAGGGGGGGCGCTCTCTTGTCCCTCCCTCTTTTCCTGCGGCCTGCCAGGTTGCGTGCTCGGATAGGGTCTGGTATGGATTTTGAGGGGGACCCCCACGCAATTTTTTTTTTAAGTTTTGGCGTGGGGGAATGGATTTTGAGGGGGACCTCCACACCAATTTTTTAAAAATTTTGGCACGGGGTTCCCCTTAATATCCACACCAGACCTGAAGAGCCTGGTATGGAATTTACGGGGACCCCCACGCCATTTTTTTAAAAATTTTGGTTCGGGGTTCCCCTGTGGGGCAATCCCATGCTGTTTTTATCGATGAACTTTTATGTGTATTGTCGGACCGGCAATTCATTATAGCCACAAATAGTTTTAAATGACTTTTTATCCTGTGAAATGTCATTTTGCTGTCAGACTATTCTAAACACGGGAAACATGCGCCCCTTTACAGGCATACTATAGACACCCCCCTGGTACGAAATTTAAAGGAATATTACACTTTTATTGTTTCACTTTAAGCATTATTAAATTCACTGCTCCCGAAAAAACGGCTGTTTTTAAAACTTCATTTTGTATTGATACATGTCCCCCGGGGCAGGACCCAGGTCCCCAAACACTTTTTATGACAATACCATGCATATAAGCCTTTAAAATTAGCACTTTTGATTTATCCCATAGACTTTTAAAGGGTGTTCCGTGGCTTTCGAATTTGCCGCGAACACCCCAAATTGTTCGCTGTTCGGTGAACTGGCGAACAGCCGATGTTTGAGTCGAACATGAGTTTGACTCGAACTCAAAGCTCATCCCTACTCTGCAGCAATGCTGGCAGCACTCATACGTCTATTTCCCGAAGACAACCTCTGAATATGATGCTGAGCACGTGCACTCAACTTCTTTGGTCGACCATGACAAGGCCTGTTCTGAGTAGAACCTGTCCTGTTAAATCACTGTATGGTCTCGACGAGAGCCGCTGAGAAAGAGACGAGAGTCACCAAGGAGAATAACCGCCACTTCTCACCAAGGAGGAGAGCCCCGTCACTTCAGGAGTGGAGCGGAAGTGCCACCGGACTGGCCGCGCGCGTGGGGGGGTTAGCGAAGTGACAGCTGAGCCTAGCTGCAATTGATGGGCACAAGTGGCTGCATTTGATGGGCACAAGCAGCTGCATTTGAGGGGCACAAGTGGCTGCATTTGACGGGGCACAAGTGGCTGCATTTGACGGGCACAAGTGGCTGCATTTGACGGGGCACAAGTGGCTGCATATGATTGGCACAAGTGACTGTATTTACTGGGCACAAGTGGCTGCATATACTGGGCACAAGTGGCTGCATTTGACGAGCACAAGTGGCTGCATTTGACGAGCACAAGTGGCTGCACTTGACTGGCACAAGTGGCTGCATTTGACGGGCACAAATGGCTGCATTTGATTGGCACAAGTGGCTGTATATGATGGGCACAAGTGGCTGCATTTGAGGGGCACAAGTGGCTGCAATTGATGGGGCACAAGTGGCTGCATTTGATGGGGCACAAGTGGCTGCATTTGATTGGCACAAGTGACTGCATATGATGGGCACAAATGGCTGCATTTGATTGGCACACGTGGCTGCATATACTGGGCACAAGTGGCTGCATTTGACGGGCACAAGTGGCTGCATTTGATGGGCACAAGTGGCTGCATTTGATGGGGCACAAGTGGCTGCGTATGATGAGCACAAGTGACTGCATTTGGTGGGCACAGTGGCTGCATTTGATGAGCACAATGGCTCAATTTGATGGGGCACAAGTGGCTGCATATGATTGGCACAAGTGACTGTATTTACTGGGCACACGTGGCTGCATATACTGGGCACAAGTGGCTGCATATGATGGGGCACAAGTGGCTGCGTATGATGGGCACAAGTGGCTGTGTATGATGGGCACAAGTGGCTGCGTATGATGGGCACAAGTGGCTGCGTATGATGGGCACAAGTGGCTGCGTATGGTGAGCACAAGTGACTGCATTTGGTGGGCACAGTGGCTGCATTTGATGGGCACAATGGCTGCATTTGATGGGCACAGTGAGACTACAATTAATGGGGGGGTTAGTATTTTTCAGTTTTTCAATTTTGAGCACTGGCCGCCACTGTGTCTTACACAATAAACATGGATACCTCTGATTCATCCGGTATGCGGTAGCCCTTTCTTCCTACACCGAGTCTATGAGCAGGGACTACTCAGCTTTGCCTTCAGCACCCGTGTCAAGTTATGGCGGGAATAAGTTATTTGGAGTTGAGCTGCTTAGTGAAAAGTTGTTTGTTTGCTGTCAGCCAATCATAGTGGTCACATCATTAGGCAGACCTTCTGACCCACTGGGCGTAATAGACCAGAGAAAGGGAAGCCAGGGTGGGAAGGAAGTAGGGTTGCCACCTTTTCTTCAAGACGAACCCGAACACTTTAGTGGCGCACAGCAATTTTCTAATTTTTTTTGTAGTATACACTATAGGAAGACCTGGGACACCTTTGGGTGCACCAAGGAGAGTAATAATTGTGAAGGGTGGGGGGTAAAAATAGGGTGGGTACTATAAATAGGAGGGACTGCAAAGGGAGGGGTAGGGGGCGGGGGAAAGTGAGTGAGGGGAATGACTGGGGATGGAAAGAGGGAAGCAAAGATAGGTGGTAGGTTGGTGGAGTTGGTGAAGATACAGACAAGGATGGGGAGGGGGGAAAGGAAAGGAATGAGACTTGCAGAGAGAAGGGAGCTTGCTCTATAAAGGTGAGATGCGGATGGAGGTGAGCAAGGAAGAGCAAGGAAGAAATGATCAGAGGAGGACCAGAGTGGGTGGTGAGGGGAAGGATGAGGCTGAATAAATGGGAGAGCGGCAGTTCTGAAGTGAGATGTCGCATTGCTAGTGGGAGTGAGAGATAAAGCAGCATTTAATGTGAATGAAAGGCAGTTAGGTTGTGTTACAGTGGAGGTGGATCAAAGCATGGATGGATGAGGAGCAGGAGAGGCTCGGGGGGCAGCCAAGTGAGAAGGTAAATAGGCCAGGGGGGTAGAGTATAAATTGAAAGTGCCGATGGAGGGGGAGAACTGGTGGCTTTTATAGGGGGAATCCTAATGAGATTACGTCTGAATAATGTGTCCAGCCAGGTGGCAACCCTAGAGGGAAGGAGTTAACATAATGACTTATTAGCCATATTTAAGGGCTGGTCCATCCATGCTGCCAGGACATTTTGCCTGGGGATTGGTCAGTCTCCCCTAAGTATGCAGATTAGAACCTCCTGGCCTCCGCCCACTAAGTTCCAGAAGCTTCTACCAGCTTCTAGATCCAGGGGGAGGTACCAGAGACCTGCCTCTGTAGAACCATCCAGCCTGACCGGCACTAACCTGACCCAATTTCTGACTCACACAGCTTACCATGAGCTTAAATTTGCCTGTACTAACACAAGTAGCACACTAGA